>NC_092415.1:48435596-48743513 GCF_040894005.1 Engystomops pustulosus
TAGCTTGCAGCCTGTGTAGGGTCTAGTCAGCCCCACAGCATGTCACTACATCACACTACATAGTCCTTATAGGACACAGGGGAACACTGCAGTAGTAGATCCTGCCTGGCAAAGCAGGAGTTAATTGCTTTATGTGATGTAAAATGTGTCATCCAATCACATGTATTATCCTAATGTATTGTAAGCTGGGATGTAATTGGAGTAACCACCACATGACCAAGAGCTGAGAAAAAGTGACGGTTGGAGATTTCCAACAGTCAGTTCAGTCAGAGAAGTGAGTCTGACAGGATTCAGTCAGAAAGACTAGCCAGTCAGACCAAGCAGTGAGACACTAGACTGTAGTGAGTTAGACAGAGAGAGAAAAGGGGTATCATCCTACCTTCAAGGGTGATACCTGAAGCAATCCAGGATAAAGCTGAAGCATCCTTTTAGGACACAGCTATCTCCCAGCCTGCCATTGCATCCAGGCTGGTGATCCCTCCTGTGGCTCCCTCCAACTGCATCTCAGCACTCCACCATTCTGTTAAGGCACGTTGCTGCGGTTCCTGTCGGTTCCAATAAAGAACTGTAAGTTGTTTTGTTCAACCTCTGCCTCCGTCTGGTCCCTGCTACTACGGCTGCCATCATCACAGGCACCCTGTCCACTACACAGAGACCCATACTCTAGACACCAAAGGGTCGCCCAGGGAGAACCGCTATAGCAGCCTCTCCCTCATCATTTCTTGCCAACACCACCCTACTGGAGACCTACCAGGCTGTAGGACAGCCCTCCGGTTCCCCATACCAGGCACCGTGACACTAGCGTGCCTAGGCCGCAACCGCCAGCCACTCCGGTACTGCGGGCCCCGGCTGACTCCAGGCCCCGAGGAAAGGCTAGGCCCCGGTGGGGGATGTTGCACATGTCTGTGGCCACATGTATACTGCCCCTGGTCCAGTTCTCCTGTCACTGTGCCATGCTGCCAGTGACCCTGGGGTGCCCTGCACTGCCCTCACTGACAGCATGGCACAGGTGCCCAGAGCTCCAGACTAAGGGAAGTATATATATATATGTATATATGTGTGTGTGTGGCCACAGACATGTGTCATATGTGGTGATTTGATGATAAATTCACCTGCCTGGTTCCATGTAGATTTGCTGTTCAGTGCACCCACCCTCCACCCTACAATATACACATTACCCTACACACCCCCTGCCGAATTCAACAATCCTTCATATTGCCCCTGGATGGGGGTAGTGTTCCTCACTGGATGGGGGTAGTGATCCTCACTGGATGGGGGTAGTGTCCCTCACTGGATGGGGGTTGTGATCCCTTACTGGGTGGGGTTAGTGGTCCCTCACTGGGTGGGGGTAGTGGTCCCTCACTGGATGGGGGAAGTGTTCCCCGCTGTATTTGCTCCTGCTTTGTGATATAATTAGTGATGTTGGACTTTCTTTAGTGGTCTGTTCATTATCAGTATGGTGGTATTTATCTTGTTGTACTGGTAATGGTCATCGTGTAGCAGTATTATATGTCCCTTATAGAGTGGTATGGTGTGATTTTAGGCTAAACAGACGTGTTGGCACTTTGTGATGATTACATGGACTTTGGTTTGGAGTTTGGGCACTTGGTCTCTAAAAGGTTCGCCATCACTGCTATAGTAGAAGACAACTTATGTGTGAGGTAAGGTAAGAAGTAATATGTGAGGTAATATAAGGTAATGTGATAACCACCATATACAGGAGCCATTTTCTGCTGTCGCAATCAATTAAAGCTCAGCTTCTATTCTGCATTGATATGAGCTCTGAGCTATTATTGGTTACTATAGGCAATGAGAATAATACAGCTTAGGTGTGAGGTAACATGTGAAGTAGTATGTGAGGTAATATGAGGTATTATGATAACCACCATGCTGTGGCAGTTGGAAGCTGAGCCGTGATTGGTTGCCACCGGTCATCAATATGAGCTTTGAGCTTTGATAGGTTACTATAGGCAATGAGTATAATACAGCTTAGACTGTGTTCACATGTTGCGTTTTGTTTGCATTAAGCATGCATTTTCAAACGCATTAAGCATGCGTTTTAACCCCTTAACGCTCTGCGCCGTATCTCTACGGCGCAGAGGTATAAGGGTTGTATGAAGAGGGCTCACGGGCTGAGTCCTCTTCATACAAAGGTGGGGGTTTTTGCATTTTGCAGAAAACCCCCACCGCTAATAACTGCGGTCGGTGCTTGCACCGCTCGCGGCTATTAACCATGTCATTGCCGCCGGCAAAGCCACCGGCGGCGTCTAAAAACCGGCATCTTTATTGCCCGATGACGTTCGGGGGCGCGGCGATCAGTTGCCATGGTAGCCTCGGGTCTTCTTTTGACACAAGGCTACATGGCTTCTGCAGTTTCGTTACAATGAACCAGTGGCTCATTGTAATGAATGTGCTGCAAAAATGCCATATATTGCAATACAGAAGTATTGCAGTACATGGTAGGAGCGATCTGACCATAAAAATGAAAAAGTTATGGATTTTTGAAGTTGGAGAGCGAGAAATGAGTTGGAAAACCCTGCGTCCTTAAGGGGTTAAAATTACCCTCCATTTTGCTCCCTGCAGAGTCCCTTGTTGTGATCCCCAAATTTAATAATGCCTTCTGACTGTGTGTTGTCCACTCTGTATAATACCCCTTATCTGGTCCCCACATTTAAAATTGTCCCCTTATTGTGCCCTCCCACTTCTCACCTACTTTTACAGCAGTAAATTAGCAGCACCCTTACGTAGGGTATGATATATCCTTTTTAGCATTTCCATTTTTATATGATAGCTCGCCCATTTACCTATAATAAAAATCTCCAAAAGTCATGTGAAAATGAGCAGAAAACTGTAATCTTTCATCAGTTTTTTTTGCGGACCCATAGACCTCTATTGCCTTGTGTCATCCACATCCATGAAAAAAAAATTGGACAGGTTTCATAATTTTTTTCCATGGACAACGGGTCAGTGAAAATACAAGCCAATGAGAAAACATCCATTGAAAACAATGCCTTTGTGAGGCATCCATGGAAATCACTGAACCACGGACGTGAAAAAAAAATGCCAATGTGAAAGAGCTCTTGGGCTCAGAGTCTGGAGTGGAGGAGTGTCACTTTGGCGCCCATATTTTGGATTCTATAGCCCAGGTCCTGCCTGGCGTAGATTTCTGCCAGAGTAAATTTAGCCCCAACACGACAGGTGGAAAAAGTCACAATTTCCTATTCTAGTGCCAGGAATTGTGACTATTTCATCCTTTGTAAGCAAGAAACAGAGCACGATAAATGTCCCACTATGTGCTGTACAATCTGTCTATTAACAAACCTGTGCAATCCTTAATGAATGTTCACCTAGGTGGCCTTATCCCCAATCATACAGAATCATACAGACCTGCAGATCCAGTCCAGTTCTGGGGAATAAATCTCATATCAAAAGCCACTTAAAAAGCTGATTTATGAATTGGCCACTCCAAGCTCCATAATTACACAGCTGAGCAAGACCGTAGCAGCCAGGTGAGGGCTGAAGGAGACAATTAATCCTGTCGTTTAGCTGAAACCTGCGCCCAATGAAATGCATTTTCATCCCTGAGTATTTGTCAGCTGTCATGTGTAATAGACCTTATCGCATCCTGCAAGCCCAGCTGATCCCACAAATGGACAAAATGAGATCTTCTTCGTATGCTACTTCCGAAAAGTTAATTAATTAGTTCACGGACATTACAGGACATTTGTATATTTATTTTCTTTATTTCATTCAGCTAATGAGTAATTACAGGACATGTATGGTGAATCTAACACATGAATTGGAGTGAATAATGTAAATGTCAGCTTCAGAAAGCTACCGTATATACTGGAGGTACCTAATTTTAACACAAAAAACTGGGAAAACCTATTGGCTCAAGTATAAGCCTAGAGTGGGAAATGCATTAGTCACAGCCTACACCCAGTATATATCCAGCCTGCCACCAGTATATAGTCAGCACATGCCCCCCCAGTATAAAGCCAGAAGCCCCTTGTCCCCAGTATATAGCCTGCAGCCATTACCCCGAGTATATAGGCTGCAGCCCCTCCCCCAGTATATAGCCTGGCAACCCAGTATACAACCTGAAGCCCACTGTCTACAGTATACAGTATACAGCCAGCAGCCCCTGTCCTCCAGTATACAGACTTCAGCCGCCTGCCCCTAGTACATAGCCTGCAGCCCCATGTCCCCAGTATACAGCCTGCAGCCCCTTGTCCATACTATATAGCCTGCAGCCCCATCACCCAGTATATAGCCTGCAGCCCCATGTTCCCAGTATACAGCCTGCAGCCCCTTGTCCCCACTATATAGCCTGCATCCCCCTGTCACCCAGTATATAGCCTGCAGCCCCCTGTCCCCATTATGCAGCCCCTCCTAGTGGAACACCTAGCCTATGAGAAAAAAAATGTGTACTCACCTTCTGATACCCCTCCCGGCAGGTCCTCTTCCTTCCATGGATGTTCTGGCTTCCGCTCCGTGTCTCTGTGCAGCGGATGTGGTGATAAAACGGAAGCAAAACAGAGATAAAACACAACGGATGCACAATGAAAGCACATAAAATACCACCCGTACCTCTTTATTTGATATTTATCGTATATTTACCGTATGTACTCAAGTATAATACAAGTTTTTCAGTACAAAAAATGTGCTGAAAAACCCTAACTCAGCTTATACTTGAGTCTATTAAAAAAATGTGTACTTCTTGCTGACATTCTAGTGTGTGTGCCGCCAATTAAGGCCACCGTGTAGGCTTGTGGAGTCTTATAGTCATTGATGCTACATTCCACTAGGAATCTGGGAAAATATGCAAAGTTTTCCAGAATGGGATAAGGAAAACCACGCTTCCAGGCGTTCTGAAGGTCATGGTTGATGTCAAGGGAGCTGCCTTACAAGGAAGCTAAAAGAGACGTTGTATTCCTTATCCCATCCTGGAAAACTTTGCATATTTTCCCAGAATCCCCCTAGTGGAGCATCAATGGCTATAAGACTCCACATGCCTACATGGTTGTCTTAATTATCAGTCTCCGTAAGGAGAACTTTTACTTCCCGACCCCTTTCCCATGAAGATTGGTTACGAGCACCACATGTTTTCTATATAAGCAATGCAAAATACTGGTGCTCTTTACCGGTATCATGGATTTCGGTAAAAACACATATGAGAGCGGGCCAATCCCATTCGCATTGCATTTGAATTGCGTGTGAACTTGTGAACGCAGCCTTAGTTGCAGATATGTAGAATATCATATAACATGGTGACCGTTCTACTTCATCAGTGACTATAGAGCAGTGGGTCAGTTTTTTGAGCTCAGCTGTGACCCGGCATGTTGTAGGAGACATATGGCCAGTCTGGTTAATAGGATTAGTATTCCTGTACACTGACTTTTGATGTTTGCCTCCTATCAGTCTCACAAGTCTATTTGTTTTATCAATGTCTTGTTATTACGACACCAAACCATTGTGTGCGCGGGAAGCGGCTTGTGGACGTGTTCACCAGATGAAGAATCAGTTTAATATAAATAATTACTCACAGATCAGCATCACAGCGCGGTGGTCATCATGTAGAGGGCTTTGTGTTCACAAGACAGAGCTGTGTGGGCAGAAAACAAGATATTTTCATCATCCCACACATGCCCTGGCCATTCACATATTCCCGTCCATCAATTTATTTTCTTTTAAATAACAATTTGAAGAAACAGCTCTTTTTCTGCAAATATTAATCGATTTCATATTCTTTCATTTGATAAAACATTTTAAATGTTCATCTGTAATGATGATAATAATACAGTATGGTTTGTGAAATATAAAATCCAGATTATTATATAATTGATTCATTTATTTTCTTAACAACAAAGTTTTTTTTTTAAATTTCTTGATTTTAAAAAAACCCACAAATACCAAAACAATGGGTGAAGCAAAGACAATAGTAATAGTATAAAACATACTAAAATGTAAAAAAATAGTCCTTGCGTCATTAGTGCTGATCTATAGGTGAAGAGTACCCAGTTAACCCCTTCAGGACGTAGCCAGTTTATAGCTTAAAACTCAGCCCCATTTTTTTTGTATTCCGACATGCGTCGCTGTGGTTAGATATTTTGAACACTTTTACTTATCAAAGTGATTATGAGATAGCTTTTTTTTAGCTTAAATTAGTTACTAAATAATATTTCCCATGTGTCTGATTTACGTCTTCATAATTTTTGAGGTGTATGGATAATTTATTTTGATGTCATGTGGCTTACAAATCGAATATCGTTTTTTACTTTTCAAGGAGATTTCAGAATTAACTTTTTGGGGATCATTATTGTTTTAATGAAATTTGAAATATATTAGAAATCCTCTATATATCAACCCATTTTCAAATTTGCAACCATCAAACTATTAGAAACAGCTTTTAGGAAGATTGTTAACCCTTTGATCTTCATACTAATTAAAACGAAATGGAGGTGAAATTTATAATGGTCCAATTTTATTGGTAATACATTGGTTTAGCCTAAAATTTACACATTCACAAAAGATAACAAGAGAAAACTCATGTTAAAATTTGTTATGAGTACGGTGACCCCCCACGTATGGATGTTACTTGTTGTAGGGGTGTTGTAGGGCTGCGAGGCGCTGAATGGAAGGAAGCCCGTGCATCAGCCAGTTTTGCCCTATACAATGTAGTGGTATTGTTACAATCTCTTTAGTCACTTGGGACTAAAGTCTGTAGACTCTCTGGACCACAGTGAGAGATAACGATGCCAGCCGCAACCCGGAAGCGAAGTCTAAGTGGACTCCTGGTCTACGCCAGAGCCTGCCGCAAAGCGGGATGGTCTTGCTGTGGCGGGAAGCCACCAGGTTGCTCCACGGGTGCGACTAGGCCTGTGGTGGCAGCCAAGGTAGGGACACAGGGCAGGCAGGACCCCAGGAAGGCAGGACCACGGGAAGGCAGGACCACGAGAAGGCAGGACCACGGGAAGGCAGGACCACAGGAAGGCAGGACCATGGGAAGGCAGGACCACGGGAAGGCATCTGGAAATGCTCAGGGAGGCTTTCTCTTCAGTAAACTGAACTGAAGATCTGGCAGGGGATGCTGGGAATAGCCAGGCTATATAGCAGATCTGAGATGCCAGCGCCAATAAGGAGGACTCTGGCCCTTTAAATTCTTGAGGAGTCAAGGGCGCGCGTCCTAGTGAGCGAGGACGCGCGCAGCCTCGACCAGAAGCAGGAGCGTCGTCTCGACGGGACGGAGACGGGACTGATGGAGACAGGAACCGGGATGATGTTAGTACAGAGCCAGGGGAACGGGGCATGGCAGCGGAGCACGGGTGCACCCGCAATCCACAACATGGACAATGACAAGAACCGGACCTGGGGGCTGCGCGGCACAGCAGGACACGGGTGCCCCCGTGATCCGAGACATGGATCGTGGGGTCACCCGTGACAGTACCCCCGCTTAGGGCCCCTCTACTCTTCTTCTTCAGCCCGTTGCTCTTCTTTCTTTGCCTCCAACAATTCTTCTTGGTGATGAGACACCTTAGGAGGAAAGCAGGCACTGAGAAGACTTGGGAAGCCGCAGGCTATGTCGACTCTTGGCACACCGGAGCGGCCTCAGGGGAGGCCGGTGGAGACTCTGAAGCGGCCTCAGGGGAGGCCGGTGGAGACTCTGGAGCGGCCTCAGGGGAGGCCAAAGCAGCCGTGGGAAGCTGCGGAGTCACCGGAGCAGCCGTGGGAAGCTGCGGAGTCACCGGAGCGACTTCTGGAAAAGCTGGAGTAGCTCTGGCAAGCTGCTGGAAGGGCTGGGGCTACTTCTGGAGAGCCGCTGGAGCAGCACTGGCAAGCTGCGGAGGCTGGGGCGCCACAGGAGCAGCACTGGCAAGCTTCGGAGACTGGGGTGCCATGGGAGCAGCACTGGCAAGCTTCGGAGGCTGGGGCACCGCTGGAGCAGCTCTAGGAAGCTTCGGAGTTAAGGTAGCAGCTCTGGGAAGCTGCAGAGTCACGGGAGCAGCTGCGGGAAGCTGTGGAGCCACTGGAGCAGCTGCGGGAAGCTGCGGAGCCACTAGAGCAGCTGCGGGAAGCTGCGGAGCCACTAGAGCACCTTAGAGAAGCTGCAGAGCCACTGGAGCAGCTGCGGGAAGCTGCGGAGCCACTAGAGCAGCTGCGGGAAGCTGCGGAGCCACTGGAGCACCTTTGAGAAGCTGCGGAGCCACTGGAGCAGCTGCTGGAAGCTGCGGAACCATTGGAGCAGCTGCGGGAAGCTGTGGAGCCACTGGAGCAGCTGCAGAGCCACTGGAGGAGGCTTGGGCACCACTGGAGCAGCTCTGGGAAGCTGCGAAATCACGGGAGCAGCTCTGGGAAGCTGCGGAGTCACAGGAGCAGCTCTGGGAAGCTGCAGAGTCACAGGAGCAGCTCTGGGAAGCTGCAGAGTCACAGGAGCAGCTCTGGGAAGCTGCGGAGTCACGGGAGCAGCTCTGGGAGGCTGGGGACATCGGGACCAGGCAAGACAGGTGAGGTAGCTGAACTTGAGATGGTTCAAACCTGGACCAGGTTTTTGCCAGGAACTTGGTATGGGAAACCATGTCTGGGTCACCACTATCCCATAGAGGGGTAGCCCAGGCCAGGGCCTCTCCAGAGAGCAAACAGTAGATGAACGCCACCTTAGAGCGTTTGGTGGGGTACTGGGAGGACAACAGTTCATGGTGCCGTGAGCACTGGGAAATGAATCTCCTGCACAATTTGGGGTCGCCAAAAAATTTTCAGGTCCAGTTTCTACTGCCATAAAACATAGCGAGGTGACTGAAGCAACGGTAAGGAGTCGTGGCAGGACGGCTGGCAGGACCTCGGCAGGGCGGCTGGCAGGGCGGCTGGCAGGACCTCGGCAGGACGGCTGGCAGGACCTCGGAAGACCACTAGGATAGCAGACCACCACAGGATAACCGGACCGCCACAGGATTACAGGACCGCCACAGGAGTCCAGGACCGCCACAGGAATACAGGACCGCCACAGGAATACAGGAACACCACAGGAACATGGGAACACCACAGGAACACGGAGGAGTCTGGAAATGCTCAGGAAACTCGGAGTCGTCTGGAAACGCTCAGGGAGGATTTCTCTTCAGTAAACTGGCCTGAAGATCCGGCAGGGGATGCTGGGAGTAGCCAGGCTATATAGCAGAGCCGGGATGCCAGCGCCAATAAGGAGGACGCTGGCCCTTTAAATTCTTGAAGAGTCAGACTCGCGCGCCCTAGTGAGCGCGCGGCCTCGGCCAGAAGCTGGAGCGCCACCTTGGCGGGACCGAGACGGGGCACTGGGGCACGGCAGCAGAGCGGAGCACAGGTGCACCTGCAACATGGATCGCGGGTAAAAATCTAATTTTTTTTGTTGGTTTTTGAAATTTTTATTAGCCTTCATTATGTGGGTTTAATAATGATTATGTTTTAATGCCTTGGTTGTGCTGACCGCGACATTTGAAGTATTAACACCAGCGATCGGAGCTCACTTCGACCGTGGGTGTCACACAGTGATGTCAGCAATAGATTACTGCCGACTCCTTGCCTTTCCCTATGCCGGTTCTGTTCCAATGAAGAGTTGAATCGGCATCGGCTCCACGACATACTATTACGGCATAGAGAGTTATTAGTCGGTTTAGGAGTGGAAATATTTACTGTTTGTCCAGAGGTTCCATTTCATTGAGTACTTAGTGAAAGTTGTGTTTTGGTATGCTCATATTTTCTCGTAAGCACAAGTAGTATTCATCTGGTTAATAACTTCATTAATGTGAGGGGAATCTTTACCCTTCCAATGTTTTGTTATTACCAACTTTGATGGTCTTCTGTTCTTGTGGGAAAAATTCTATATTTATTAGAAGGAGGGCTTCCGTGTTTATGTCTTTTTTCGTTATCTTTTATTATAGTATGATCTCCCCCATCTGAGCAATCTGGTGGAGATGTTCGTCCTTTCCAGTATCAGACCAGCCATCAGCTGACAATTTATATTATAACAACTTGCTTCACTTTGTTAAATTGTCCAAAAAAATGCTGTACAACTAATGTAAATTCTGTTGAATATATATGATGTGTCCCATTGTACATAGATATATTTACTTCTAGGTCATGTAGAAATTCTGGCTGTCTCTACCTGTATAAACCTTCTTTGCTTCCTGATGCTCGTATATTATAGTGCCAGCCTTGCTTAGACACAATGCAGTCAAGATTTTATATGCAGTCAAGATTTTATAAGCCCCACTTGTCCTTTTATGTGATTTCTAGGAATCAGTACTTCAGGGTCAGATCACTCTTCTTCCTATAAAGTCATGGTTTTTATACTGATATTCATTGAATGGCAGATAAGCCCATGTATCTTGTCATCGTGAGCTGGTATTCAAAGCTTTGTAGGTACCACAGACTTTAAGGTAGAAAATAAATAGTCACAGGCTGAACAGTCTTATTGTTCTCTGTATAAAGACTGAAGGGAAAGTAACACGTTCAGCCAAAGTGCAAATGTAAGAGCTGTTGGCGTGTGAAACCTAATAACAATGACAATTGATACAGTAATAAAAAAAGTTACATAAATAATACACAAGAAAGCTGAAAATAGACTACAATGAATATTACACTTACTACAAATAACAAAGTTATATTTATCCATTACAGTTTGTCCTTAACTTAACCCCTTAAGGACGCAGCCATTTTACAGCTTAAGGCTCAGCCCCATTTTTTGGATTCTGACTTGCGTCACTTTATATGGTTATAACTTTTGAACACTGTTACTTATCAAAGCGATTCTGAGATTGTTTTTTCCCCACATGTTGTACTTCATTTTAGTGGTAAATGTTAGCTGATAAGTTTTGCGTTTATTTTCCAAAAAAAGAAAAAATGATGAATTTTTTGAAAAATCTCACTTTTTTGAAATTCAAAATCATTACATTTTCAGGCAGATAGATTTACCACCTAAATAAGTTGCTGCATAACATTTCCCATGTGTCTACTTTACATTTTCATAATTTTTGAAATGTCTGGATAATATATTTTGATGTCGCTCGGCTTACAAATCGAATAGCGATTTTCCGTATTTTCAGAATTTACTCTTTTGCGGATAAATACAGTTTTGAATGAAATGTTACATATTTAGTATCAAAACCCCCTATATAATCAACCAATTTTCAAATCTGCACCCCTCAAACTATCAGAAACAGCTTTTAGGAAGATTGTTAACCCCTTGAGATCTTCATAGTAATTGAATCAAAATGGAGGTGAAATTTAGATTGGTCAAATTGTTCCGGTTATATGCTCATTTAGCCCTAAAATTTACACATTTCCAAAAGATAAAAATAGAAAACCGACCATACAATTTGTTCTGCAATTTCTCCCGAGTGCAGAGACCCCCCACATGTGGACGTTACTTGTTTTATGGGCACACAGCGAGGCGCAGAATGGAAGGAGGGACCTGCAGCTGCCAGGATTTTAGTTTCCTCTTTGGTCCCTTTTGTAGGCTATAAATTTTCGCTTTTTCGTTATTGGGGCCATGTGCTGGCATTTTTTTTTGCGGGATGAGATGCTTTTTCCAGTGTTGCCATTTTGGGGTTGGTATCACCTATTGTTGAAAATTTAGGAACTCGTTTTTGAGGGCATGAGTAGAAAAGCATCAATTCTGTACTGGATTTTTGACTTTTTTTTTTTCGTGTTCACCGTTTAGCCTAATAATCATGCTAGCTTTATTCTATGGGACGATGCGATTACGGGGATACCAGACTTGAACATATTTTCTTACATTTTACTAAATTTGTCAAATAAAACCGTAATGTGGGAAAAAATCTATCATTTTTGCATTGCCGTCTTCCAAGTGGCATAACATTTTTACTTTTTTGACTTGGGAGCTGGTTGATGGCTTGTTTTTTGCGTGACATGCTGTACTTTGCAGCAGTATCATTATGGAGTACATATGTTTTTTTGATCACTTTTGATGGCATTTTTTGTAAGATTGAATAGGTAAAAATGTTAATTTTTGGTGGGTTTTCAATAGTTTTTTTTAACGGCGTTCATCGTACGGGTTCAATAATGATTTACTTGTATTCTACGGGTTGTTACGGACGCGTTGATACTATATATGTCGGGGTTTTGTTATGATTTAGACTTTTTTGGGGTTATATGTCTCTTTATATGTTATGGGGCTTATGGGCATTTTTATTGATTTATTACTTTATTTTTTATTGAATAACATTTTTTTTTACTTTTTCACTTTTTCCACCATGGGAAATGACCAAGCAATCATCTGATTGCTTGTTCATGATAATACTCTGCAATAATCATGTATTGCAGGGTATTATCAGTGTTAGCCTATGCACTTGCATAGGCTGGCACTATGCCAGTAAGATGACGTCACAGACGCCATCTTACTGGCAGTGCCTGCAGGCAGTGCTGGGGACCAGATCGGACCCCAGCACTTCCATAGCAGCGATCGGTGCCCCCCGAAAACGGTTCGGGGGGGCCGATCGTGGGGGAAAGACCCCCCAGAGACATGTCAGATGCCGGCACCCCGTGTTTCCCGATCCCGGTTCGGCTCTGATCCAGTCACTGCGCTCCGTGGCGGATATATCCGCCACGGAGCGTGAAGGGGTTAAGGACACCCAACTTACAGACTGCCCTCTCTACCCTTTGTGACCTCTGGGGAAGCTCTCTGGCTGCAGGTTATTTACTTTGCTTTAGCCAAAAGCTGCAATAATCAACCATGAGAGGTGTCTGCAATGAAACTTTATTATTAATACTTGTTACAATGACAACCCAAAATTTTGAAAATCTTATAATCAAAGGGACACAAAATTTTTTGTCTATTGTTACACTTCCAAAATATAGCTGTTCCAACTTACATACAAATTCAATTTAGGAACAAACCTACCTATCTTGTGCCTTACCTGGGGAACTGCCTGTGTAAGACTAATATGAGTGAAAACTGCTTGTTAAGGTTGTACTATTAAAGGTAGTCCTGAGGGTTAGGGGCAGGGGTGAGTTAAAAAAAATGAAGCATCCTTACCCGGCTTCAGCTTCCTGTTCCAGCAGGGGTCACAGGGCCTCAGTGGCCTTTGAAGCGGAGTTAGTGATGTCACTGAGGTCACTGTTTTCTACACAGGTGACATGATCCCCAGTACTTCCATATCAGCCAGAACAAGGAGCCTCAACACAGAATGTATTATTTATTTTTTTGGTCCCTCTTCCCAAACCCTCGAGAGGCGCTCCTTTTCATGTGGACTACAATGTCAAGTATATTTCAAATCATGTTTTAAGTAAGCTTTTTTCGTGCTCCTGAAACAAATAATTTAGCATAATTATCCACCTGTATGTCTTAGATTCCCACTGTTGGACAGATATTGGGGGGTCTTATACAGGGTGTAGGTATCCTCACTATTCATCTCCTATTTAAGATAGACTGGCCTGGGTTGGGGGTGAGGGTATGAATCTTTTGTGTATACAGCATTTCAATAACCCAATGATAACATGGGTAGATTGTCTAGCAAACTCCCCAGTTTATTTGGAAGACTAAGATGACATATAATATAATGTCTAGCCAACAGGTATCCCTCTTCTCACCCTGCAGCATCTTTATACGATCTGAAGCCTACAACGTTTTGGACAAGTCTGATTTCCCGACTCAAAGGCTTTTTTTTTGGTTGCACAATTTGGAATCCAAACACTTTTCCTGCACAATGTTTTTTCGGAACAATTTTTTGCCGTACAATTAGAACAGCTAAAGGCTGGTCTGCCAAGTTCTATATCACCTTTATGAATGTGAAGTTAGTTTGGACCATTTTTGGTTGTTAGCCAATTCATAGTATCATAGTATATAAGGCTGGAAAAAGACGCAAGTCCATCAAGTCCAACCTTTAAGAATTAAATAAATGTTTTATCCCCATAACCCGTGATATTTTTTCTCTCCAGAAAGTCATCCAGGCCTCTCTTGAACATGTACATAGAGTCCGCCATAACAACCTTCTGCGGCAGAGAGTTCCACAGTCTCACTGCTCATCCAGTAAAGAACCTTTGTGTATGTTGATGTTAAAATCGCCTCTCCTCTAGGCGTAGAGGATGCCCCCTTGTCCTGGTCACATGCCTAGGTATAAAAAGATCTTTGGAGAGATCCTTGTACTGTCCGTTCAGGTATTTGTACATTGTAATGAGGTCTCCCCTCAGTCGTCTTTTTTCTAAACTGAATAATCCCAAATTTTGTAATCTGTCAGTGTATTCTAGTTCCCCCATTCCCCTAATAATCCTGGTTGCTCTCCTCTGCACCCGTTCCAGCTCTACTATATCCTTTTTATACACTGGTGCCCAAAACTGGACACAATATTCCATGTGTGGTCTGACCAGCGATTTGTATAAGGGCAAACTATGTCTTTATCATGAGAATCTATTCCTCTCTTGATACATCCCATAATTTTATTTGCTTTGGCAGCAGCTGCCTGGCTCTGGTCACTAAAATTAAGTTTACCATCCACCAATACGCCCAAGTCCTTTTCAGCTTCAGTTTTACTAAGTAATTGACCGTTTAGAACATAATTATACTTTTTGTTTTCATGGCCCAAGTGCATAACTTTACATTAATCTACATTAAATCTCATCAACCATTTCTCTGCCCACTCCTCAAGCTTCCACAAATCCCTCTGTAATGCTAAACTATTGACCTCTGTATTTATTACTTTACACAGCTTAGTATCATCTGCAAATATTGAAACTTGACTGTGTAAAACCACTACAAGGTCATTAATAAAAATATTAAAAAGAAGTGGCCCCAATACTGACCCCTGTGGCACTCCACTGGTAACATCAACCCAATCTGAGAATCTGCCATTAATGACCACCCTCTGTTTTCTATCACTATGCCAATTACTTACCCAAATACACAGATTTTCTCCTATTCCCAGCAGTCTCATTTTATATACCAACCTTTTATGTGGCACGGTGTCAAATGCCTTTGAAAAGTCCAGATATACAACATCAACAGCGTCCCCCAGATCCAGTTTTGAACTTACCTCCTCATAGAAACCAATCAGATTAGTCTGACAGGACCGATCTCTCATAAACCCATGCTGACGCTGGGTTATAAGGTTGTGCACAGTGAGATACTCCAAGATAGCATCTCTAACAAACCCCTCAAATATTTTCCCCACCACAGCAGTTAGACTCACGGGTCTGTAGTTTCCAAGATTGCTATTTGATCCTTTTTTGTATATTGGTACCACATTTGCTATGCGCCAGTCCTGTGGAACATAACCAGTCCTCAGTGAATCTTCAAATATTAAAAATAACGGTCTGTCTATCACTGTACATAATTCATGCAGAACCCGGGGGTGTATGCCATCTGGCCCAGGTGATTTATCTATCTTAGTGGTTGCGAGGCGGCGCCGTACCTCTGCTTGGGTTAAACTGTTGACATTCCAAAAAGAATTTACATTATTCCTCATTGTGTCTTCCACCAGGGGATTTTCCTGGGTAAAGACAGTTGAGAAGGCGACATTCAGTAGATTGCTCCTTCCACCATGACCCCCATGTTATTTCTAAGGGGACCCACACTCTCTGTTTTTAGTTTCTTATCATTTATATACTTTTATTTTTGCTCTCTCTGGCAATTTTTCTCTCAGTCTCTATTTTTGCAGCCTTTATCTGCTTTTTACAGGATTTATTTTTCTCTCTATAATCCTGTAATGCCTCATTGCTACCTTCACGTTTTAGCACCTTAAACGCCTTATCTTTCTCGCTTATTGCTTTCCTTACAAGACTAGTTAGCCACATTGGCTGTTTCTTGTTCCTCTTATGTTTTTTCCCATAAGGTATGTGTTTCTCACAGGACTCATTATCCCCTTTTGCCACAGTCTTTGCCTTGTGTCACAAAAAAAAACCCACAGACCCTGTGACACTATTAATGAATGCCCCCGATGTGTTTACTACTTATTTCCCATTTTACTCAAATCCACTTTAGCAAAAACGTCTAAAATTGAATGTTCTTTCTGGTCGACAGGGTAATCTCTTATTTGTGGGTTTCCTTTTCATTGAAAGTGGTGGCATTTGTAGAGGAGAACCCGAACATACACATAAATACATGGCCTAATTTGAGAAAATTTTTGTGCAGCCCCTGCATGAGATTGGGTTAATCCACTGCCGTACATTGCTGTGTGTTATTTCTATGTGTTATTTGTGTGTTATTTCTATGTTGAGATAATAGTATGAGCTATTTATTTGCTCTCAACTCCGTTCCCACTGACAGTCAAAATCCATCTCACTTGCTGCTGCCGCTATCCGTGGTCCTGAAACTGGGGATCAATCTTTTGCTGTAGATTCAAATAGTAGATAGGACACAGAGCAGCTTCTGTTTGATCTCACCAGAAAAGAGAATCTATAAAACAGATGGGGTAGATTGATCAGAAATGTCTGAAGTAAAACTGTTCTAGTTGCCCATGGAAACCAATCAGAGATCAGCTTTAACCCCTTCCCGCTGCAGCCCTTTTTCGTTTTTGTGTTTTCATTTTTCACTCCCCACTTTCAAAAAGCTATAACTTTTTTATTTTTCCATGTACAGAGCTGTGTGATGGCTTATTTTATGCCACAAATTACACTTCAAAATGGTGGTATTTAATATCCCGTGCCATATACTGCGAAGCGGGGAAAAAAATCCAAATCCAGTGAAATTGGTGAAAAAACGCATACAAAATTTGTATAGTTTTTATAATTTTTTCATACATTTATAAAAATTAAAACCTCTTGTACAAAAAAATTTGGGGGGATTTTGCCATCTTCTGGCGCTAATAACTTTTATACTTTGGTATACAGAGCTTTGGGAGGTGTAGTTTTTTGCGACTTTTACTACTTTTGCAAAGTTTAAATGTTATCATTTTTAGGACTGTATGACCTTTTGATCACTTTTTATAGAATTTTTTATTATTTTTTGTTACAGGGTTAAACGCAGTGAAAAATGGTTATTATATTTTGATAGATTGGGCATTTTCAGACGCGTCGATACCTTATGTGTTTATGATTTTTACTGTTTATATCAGTTCTAGGGAAAGGGGGGTGATTTAAATTTTTATGTTTTTTTATTATAATTTTTTTTTTTTTTTTTAGACTCCCTAGGGTACTTTAACCCTAGGTTGTCTGATTGATCCTACCATATACTGCCATACTGCATACATTTTTCTCCACATTCATTACAATGTGCTTATAGCACATTGTAATGAAAGGGTTAACACAAATCATGGCGATGGATCGCCTCTCCCCGATGATGTCATGGGGAGCGACGAACCTTGGCAAGATGCGCCCATGCTGGCACCGATTGCGGGTGTTATCTTTAAGCCCATGAGCCCTCTCCATGCACCCGCACCCTGCATGTGACGTAGTATTACGGGGTTAATTTTATAAACCACTGTGGGAAAATGAAAGCTGACCTCTGATTGGTTTCCATGGGCAACTAAAACAGTTCTGCTCTCAGACTCTTTTGATAAATTTCCACTAGAGTTCCTATTACCACCAAATAACTATACAACTATAAAGTTATGAGGGAGGAAATATGAATCTGTCCGTTAATGTTTTAACCTCTGTTTTATATGCTTCAAATATGGCTCTGTAATAGGAAATCTTGTACAATTTATTTACATTCTTTTTTTGGAGTGACATCTCCATCTCCAAGCCATAAGCTCATGGGAAAACTAGTGTGCTGGAAATAACTTACTGCTTGAGTTACTCAATTACTATATCTCTTTAGTTGCAGAGATAAGAAAACTATGCCCAGAACATACCACTGCAATTCCCTTTTAGTATTAGCCATCAATATCAGATTGGCTCTTTGCCGCTGTAGATCAGCTGCATGGGGGAGTCCCGGTAGTGGTATAACCTCTATGTCCTCTTCATTAGTTGTGTTACCTTGTGTGTGTACACTGTGTAATACAGCTTTGTCCTATTTGCTTTAATAGTATATAGGGGCACATTTACTAAGGGTCCGAACACTGCATTCTCATCGGGTTTTTACCATTTTTACCGTTTTGCCCTGAATTGCCCTGGGCTTTTGGCGCACGCAAACGGATTGTGGCGCATCGGCGCTGGCTTGCATGCGGCACAAATCTGGGGGCGTGGACGTCGGACAACCAGACTGATTACGACAAACTGCGGAATTTAAAAATGAAATTGTGCCGCAAGATCAGCACTCATCATGCATCAAAAAGAAGAGGTTGAACTCCAGCGGACCTCAGCGTAGAAGCGGCACATGCAGGAAATTGGACGCAAGATCTTAGTAAATCGGGGAAGATCCAAATCCTCGTCGGACAACGCACAGTGGGGATCGCAACGGGATGGGTGAGTAAATGTGGCCCATAGTGTATAATTGTGTAGAGCACTTGATCAATGGCTGTAAACCATAACAGGGTTTGATTTTATTTTTGTCTTAAGGATAACTCAAAAAATGTATCAACTTGCCTATTTTTATTAGGTTTGATTGGATGTTTCTGTGTGATACCTGCTACTAAACTGAGAAGACTCCAGGTGTCTGCTGGTCTGTATGTTCATTCTCTGGTCATGCCCATTAAATCCCTCACAAGTAGAAATCCACTGCAAGACCAAGGTATTTTTAGAGGTAACTGTTACTGTCAGGGCAGCCATCAGGAAATTCGGGGCCCCATACAGCAAAAGTGTCTGGGCCCCAACACACCCCAAAACCGAACAAGCCTCCTGCCCCCCGCAGTGACCTTTCACAAACAGGGTTTGAGGCCTGTTGCTACGACAAGGCACACTCTTCTGGCCCCAGCCACAAAATATATTTACAAAAAGGAAAAGGCTGCTCCGGTCTTCTTCTCGTTCTCTTGCGCGCGCCTTCTTCTCCTGCAGACAGTGTGTGATCCCGCGAGACCTGTGACCCAGCACTGGATCTCGCGGGATCACACAGCCAGCCCAGGAGGAAGCGCGCAGAGACCGACGCGACGCTGGCGGCAGGGTAAGCATGAAAGAACTGTACGCAGCGCACTGCGCACTTAACCCCTTCACGACTTGGCCTTTTTTAGTTTTTTCACTTCCATTTTTCACTCCCCACCTTCAAAAATCTATAACTTTTTTATTTTTCCACATAAAGAGCTGTGTTATGGCTTATTTTCTGCGTAACAAATTGCACTTTGCAGTGACGGTATTCAATATTCCATGGCGCGTACTGGGAAGCGGGAAAAAAATTACAAATGCAGTGAAAATGGTGAAAAAACACATTTGCAACACTTTCATGTGGGCTTGGATTTTACAGCTTTCACTGTGTGCCACAAATGACATGTCTAATTTATTCTTTGGGTCGGTACGATCACGTGGATACCAAATTTGTATAGGTTTTATAATGTTTTCATACATTTAAAAAAATTAAAACCTCCTGTACAAAATTTTTTTTTTGATTTTGCCAACTTCTGGCGGCAATAACTTTTTCATACTTTGGTGTACGGAGCTGTGGGTGGTGTCATTTTTTGCGACTTTTGATGTCGTTTTCATTGCTATCATTTTTAGGACTGTGCAACCTTTTGATCACTTTTTATTAATTTTTTTATATTTTCCAAAATGGCAAAAAAATTTCATTTTTGACTTTGGACGCTATTTTCCGTTACGAGGTTAAACGCAGTGAAAAACCGTAATTATATTTTGATAGATCGGACATTTTCAGACGCGGCGATACCTAATGTGTTTATGATTTTTACTGTTTATTAATATTAATATCAGTTCTAGGGAAAGGGGGGTGATTTGAATTTTTAGGTTTTTTTATTATAATTTTTTTTTTTTAAACTTTTTTTTACTTTTACTTTTACTATTTTTCAGACTCCCTAGGGTACTTTAACCCTAAGTTGTCTGATCGATCCTACCATATGCTGCCATACTGCAATATGGCAGTATATGGGGATTTTACTCCTCATTCATTACAATGTGCTGATAGCACATTGTAATGAATGGGTTAAAATGAGACTGCTTCGGGCCTTCGTGAGACCCGAAGCTGTCATGGCAACGGATCACCGCTCCCCGTGACGTCATCGGGAAGCGGCGATCCACGGCAAGATGGCGGCGCCCATGCGGCGCCATCTTTTTGGAGCCTCCGGCAGCATTGCCGGCGGCGATCTCCGTGAAAGCACCCGCGAGGTGTTACGGTTGTTACCGGTAAGCCTTTGCTGCAATATGCAGCAAAGACTTACCGGCTATGGAGAGGGCTTGGCCCGCGAGCCCTCTCCATGTACCGGGACCCGGAGCGCCGTACTAGTACGGCGCGCGTCGGGAAGGGGTTAACCAGCGGCCCCCGGCGCCTCCACCCCACACATATTGTGCAGCACAGACCGCACAGTCTGCGGCCCACCGGCCGCCCCCCCCCCCCTAGTGTCTTAGAGTCCGGGCCCCATAGGGCAGTACCAGTTGTACTGCCCTATCGGCGGCCCTGGTTACTGTTATTGAAATGATAAGATTAGCTCACCCATAAGTGGATCTCTGTGTAGGGTGCAGTAATAATACACTATTAAGCCTGCAGTACAGTATCTAAGTCTGTTACCTAAGCAATCCAATGATAGCATTTTAAATCTGGCTATGGGGGAGGGGCACTAAGAAAATAAAGTAAATAAATAAATAATGTAAAAAAAATTATAGTCAATATAACTAAAAACAGTTATAAAAACTCCCCTGGCCTTAAGATACATATAAATTAGGCAAATATATAATCAACACATAGGGTGTCCTACTTTTCAAAAATGCATAACTATAAAAATATTTATTCTGACCCAAGTATAGGCCGCAGCACCTAATTTTACCACAAAATACTTGGGAAACTTACGGTTTAGAGTATAAGCCCAGGGTGGGAAATGTATTGGTCACAGCCTTCATGAGTAATGACATGCACAGGCAGCCTCCCCAAGGAATGTTATGTCCCCTGTAGCCTCCTCCAGTAATGAAATACCCCATGCAGCCTCCCCCAGTAATGTTATGTCCCATGTAGCCTCCTCCAGTAATGAAATACCCCATGCAGCCTTCTCCATTAATGAAATATCCCATTCAGCCTCCTGCAGTAATAAAATACACCATGCACCTTCCCCCAGTAATATAACGCCAAGCAGCCTCCCCAGTAATTAATTGCCCATCAGCCTCCCCCAGTAAAAAAATTCCCAGCAGCCTCCCCCAGTAATGAAATGCCCAGCAGCCTCCCCAGTAATATAATGCCCAGCAGCCTCCCCCATTAATGTAATACCCAGTAGCCTCCCCCAGTAATATAATGACCACCATCCTCCCCCAGTAATGTAATGCCAAGCAGCTTCCCCCAGTAATGTAACACCCAGCAACCTCCCCAAGTAATATAATGCCCAGCAGCCTCCCCCAGTAAAATAATGCCCAGCAGCCTCCCTCAGTAATGTAATGCCCGGCAGCCTCCCCATTAATGTAATGCCCGGCAGCCTCCCCCATTAATGTAATGCCCAGCAGCCTCCCCCATTAATGTAATGCCCAGCAGCCTCCCCCATTAATGTAATGCCCAGAAGCCTCCCTCAGTTATGTAATGTCCAGCAGCTTCCCTCAGTAATGTAATGCTCAGAAGCCTCCCCCAGTAATGCAATGCCCAGCAGCCTCCCCCAGTAATATGATGCATAACAACCTCCCCAGTAATGTTATGCCCAGAATACTCCATTGGTAATGTAATGTCCAGCAGCCTCCCCCAGTAATGTAATGCCCAGCAACCTCCACCAGTAATATAATGACCAGCAACCTCCCCAGTAATGTAATGTCCAGCAGCCTCCCCCATAATGTAATGCCCAGCAGCCTCCCCCAGTAATGTAATGCCCAGCAGCCTCCCCCATTAATTTAATAGCCAGCAGCTTCCCCCAGTAATTTAATGCCCAGCAGCCTCCCCCAGTAATCTAATGTCCAGCAGCCTCCCCCAGTAATGTAATGCACAGCAGCCTCCCCCAGTAATGAAATGCCCAGCAGTCGCTCCAGCAGTGTAATTCCCAGCAGTCTCCTCAGTAATTAAATGCCCAGTATCCTTCCCCAGGAATTAAATGCCCTGCAGCAGTGCCCCCTCCCCAGGAATTAAATGCAATCCAGCGCCCATAGTATACAGCAAAAACTTATGTACTTACCCTGCAATGTTCCCCATGGCTCCTCATCCTTCTCGTCTTCATGTCTATCAGAGGGGCAGAGACATGTCCATGCGCTCTGCCACGCATGTGAAGACAAGTAGAGTTGCTGGGGGGAGTGTCGCAGGGTATGTATATAAATTCATTATTTTATACACTTGAGTATAAGCCAAGTTGTTTTTTATCAGCACATTTCTTGTGCTCAAACACTTAGCTTATACACAAGTATGTACGGTATTACTAACCAGCAGCGATTCTAATGTAAAATAAATAACATTTTGAGATACACTACATGGCTTTGACATTAACCATCTGTGACTATTTCTGGTTCCCATACCTACGGCCTTAAATAACTAAAACATTAACAAACGCAGCGGAAATCCCATCATATTACATTCTATTGAGACCATTTACTCTTGTATAACATATTGACTGACATTTCCGTGCACGGAAGCAATTACTTTATGTCAATAATTATATGGTATTAGTAGCATACATAGATTTCTTCAATGAACATGATTGTATTTCCTGAAATGTATGAAGCTGCATGGAACACGTGAATGAAAACCTCCTGAGCTTTTATGCTTAGCAAAACCAGGGAGTATTGTGTTGGTCTTCTGCAAAGTATACCCCAGCCTTCCAGAGCCGCCAGATACATCAGGAGGTGGCGTAATGGGGGAAGTAATTGCAATCACTGGCGGTTCGCTAGTAATTGCTATTAAATTAGGGAGTGTACACCAAAAATCGTACAAGCCCTGATAAATGGCCGCCTATATTTCTATACTGTAGTCGGCTTACTCTATATGCGGAAAGTTACTTAGGGGACACCCCTTTACTCAGATTTCGAGTCCCATTCCACTATAATCATAGATTTGTAGGGAATCATCTTCTTCAAGTATCACCAAACATTTCCTATAGGGTTTAGATCATTCACATCTTTTAGGAGTTCTTCAAAATTGAGTCTTGATGAATTTTGAGATAAGGATTAAATTATGCACATAAATTAAAGGGGTTGTCCACTGTCACCATGGTCATGTGATGTCACACAGGTGCACGTTTTGCTAGTATGACAGAGAGTAATTAGAGCTGTGTGATCTAACGAGCTGTGCGCCTGTGTGTTATGACATGACCATGGGCTGCTTTTTTATCCACAGGTAGCAAACATCCACGCTTCTTACATAATGACAGCAAGCAGAAATCTAGAAAACCGAAACTATATTGGAAAATTTTATAACTTTATTTTACACAAACATTATCAATTATTTGCTGAAAGTGGAAAAAAGCTTTAAGTTTGCTAAGTGGAAGAGACTATGGTCCTTCTTAACCTCATTGGTCTGGATGGCCTCTCACTTCACTTGCTGTTTGAGAGGCAAATGATGCTCAAGCTTCAAATTGCTCACAATAAGGGCCAATTCACACAGCATTTCCAGACTCTTGACCACAACAAATCTATGGGGCACATGTATCATTATTTCTGCAAGGCAAATTGCCTCATTTTTTGCGACTTTTGTCATATTTGCGACTTTTTTGCGACTTTTCACCTGTTGCTTTTCAAGTTCATCTTGGTGTGCACCTTGTGCAGTGTGTCTTGTGTATCTTAGTTTCCCAGATGTTCCGTGCGACTTTTTACTTATGCATCACTTTTTTTACTTATTTTTGCGACACCTGGTCCAGGGCAGGTGCAAAGGAAGTTTTTTTTTCACGGACCCGATTTTAACATGTAAATTGGAATTATTTCACATGCTTTAAATGTTTAACATTTTGCACAGTAACCTCTTTTGTCAAAATTTTTAAATTTTTGCATTTTTTTAAAAAATTGGTTACTTCTAAGGGTGAGGTCAACATGTAGCAGTTTAATTGCATTTTTAATGCATTTTGAAACTAATTCCAACAGCTGAGGAGAGGTGCTTTGCCTTATTTCATTACTGTTAACATTTGTGTTTACAAAATGCTATATAAAAGCCACATTAACGCTTGTGTTAAAATTGCGTTTACTATACGTTTTGTAAATTCAAATGTTAAAAGTAATGAAATAAGGAAAATCACCTCCTCAGCTGTTGGAATTAGTTTCAAAATGCATTAAAAATGAAACATGTTAAATCCCAAATTAACAGTAGTGTCCACTCCTGTAAATAATCCCTCATATGGCTTGTGTCCTCTCCTGTATATAACCCCCTCACGTGGCTTGTGTCCTCTCTTGTATATAACGCCCTGACGGGGCTTATGTCCATGTGGATTTGAGAAATTTGCAACAAAAAGTCTCAAAAATAAGGTAAAATTTGCACCTGCCAGAATAGGAAAAACTGAACATGTATCACAAGTAAAAAGACAGGATCATACATGAGGTGCTAAAACTAGCCGCCAAATGTCTCTAAGAGAGACCAAACTATGATACATGTGCCCCTATGAGGCTTGGATTAAATGATTTTCTATTCCTATATTTCTGCACAGCTGAAAATGTTTACAGTTTGGGGATCTATAGGACAATCCTTGAGAAAACAGTAGTGCTGATTGTTCTCATCCAGAACTATCTCCAGAATATTGTTGAAGTCTTCAATAAGAACATAACCCAAAGGTTTTAAAATAAGATAAAACATAAGAGGACAAGTCAAGGTTCAAACATTGTAATTCTCATTCATTTTAGGATTCTTTATGCCCTGCTATGTATTTTCATTGTGAAATAGTCTCCTTGGACAATTTGTCATATTTATGATTTCAAGTTCAGGATTTCTATTAGATGACGTTTGAGCAAGGGATTCATAAATATCACAGCTAGCCATACAGAGCTATCAACTTCATCACAAGAAACTTTATTCTAGTGTACAGTTTTATCCAAATGTCAGGACCAGGGCGCCTTGTATATGTCAACACATGAATACTCTTCCGCCTTACAAAATACATCATTCTTGGCACATTCATCACAAATGCTCCTTGGTAATGAAAGCTTCTAAATAGAGGGTGGATTATAAGCCGACATTCACTGGAGACATGCGGGACACATGTTATATAAGCCTCATTCCCAAATCTTACATAATGTGAATAAATCAAATGTAATTAAATTTGATGAAGGATATTGAACAGAAATGGGAACTATTTAAGCTGCATGATTTCTGTCTCAACTCTGAATATAAGCCATGATTGACAGAGGTGTCCTGGCTCGCCACATATCCACCAAAAACTTTTTTGGCACTCTTTTTTTGCTGAAGTTATATTTAAATGAATACATTTTAGGCCTCATGCACACAAACATTTGCCCACCCTGCCATATACGGCACGGTAGAGGAGATGAGGCTGAATGCTGCTCACCCACATCCGTCTCCATAGAAAATAGAAGCCGAAAGGCAGTCGATACAGTTGAGATAAAGCACACTTGATCTTTTTGTGGCTACGGCTCGGAACAGTGAGCACTTGTTATGCTCACCGTACCTAGCCCGGACCCGATAGCCGTCTATGGGGGATGTATGTACGGCCGCAAGCTTGTGTTATACAGCAGTTGCTGACAGAATTCACTTTGCACCCTGATTCAGATTCTGGCCTCGTAATCCTTTTTTATAGTCTCCTATTACTAAAAACGATATTATAAAAAATATATGGTAATGAACTGCAAGTGCTCCAGAAGGCATCAGCATGTTGCTTTACAAGGTCAGATGGTACAGTAATTTTTCTTTTTAGATCCTACTGCTTTTACTTATGGCTGTGTCAGGACCTGTTGAGGTTGACCTGGCTAAGATTAATAATAAATCACTATGTTAAAGAGAAACTGTTTCCAGGAATGTAATTATTTGTTGGTTACAGGTTCCAATAGCTTTTAAAAAACACTCTGAATTCTGAAGCATTCTGAATCATTTCAGCACTTTATAAAACTTTATTTCACATTACCTGTCTCCCTGCCAGCAGCATTTTGCGAATTCCAGGGGATAGAAGGGTGGCTGCAGCAGCCTGTGTCTCGGTCCTCACTCATCCAGTCTGCCTTCCCCCGCCATATAGGGAAGGGGGATGGTGTTGAGTAGAGGAAGAATACATAAGGAGACTGAGACACAGGCTTCTGCACATGCCCTTCCTCCTGGGACTCACCAGGTGCTGCTGCCAAGGAGCCAGGTAATGTGTAATCGGTCTTATAAATTGATAAAATAATTCTGAGAAAGGCATTTTTAAACTAAACATATTATAGGATCTTTGAAATTGTCAATGCTTATACCCTATCGGCAATTATTATTACAGAGGAGTTACAGAAGCGAAATTCAGAATAATGGTTTAGAATTTTTATTTCACTGAGAATACAAGTATTTAATAAAACAGTGATGTAACTAGTGATGTCCTTATTGTTCTGTTACTACATATTATCAAACCCACATTCTCCTGTACAGTCTGCTGGGTAATAATATTTAATATTTATACCCTGCGCTTGGTTCTAATGCTCTTTTTATGTACTGGGTTTGGTTCTGTTCAATACTTTTCATTGAACTGGTTCTGATGTGTATCTTTG
Organism: Engystomops pustulosus; assembly: GCF_040894005.1. Taxonomy (NCBI): domain Eukaryota; kingdom Metazoa; phylum Chordata; class Amphibia; order Anura; family Leptodactylidae; genus Engystomops; species Engystomops pustulosus. The sequence goes on from NC_092415.1 coordinate 48,462,186, forward strand.
TACAGGGTACAGGCTTTGTTTCTGTATTTATAGTATGATATTGGTTCTGGTGTTGCATATAGGGGCTCCAAATGTCCATACAGCATATAGATCTTTATATATTTGGTGCAGGCAGGTAAGTGAACAAGTTTATTCATAGTTAAAGATAAATGTTGATTTAAAATTTTAGGCTATGAGACAAAAAAGGAAAAAAATAAATTACATCCATTTTAAATACACAAAGGTTACTGTAAATATTATATTAATATAAAGTGCATTTAATCATTGAAAATGTTGATTAGAGTAGGTATCATTATCACTAGAACCACTTGACACGACAGAATAAAGCTCCCAATGTAGGAAGCCTGTTAGAAATTTGAATCCCACCCCTGCTGCCCCCTTCTCCCGCTCAGCAGAGGATGTTTCAGCACACAGTGGGTAGGGGGAAGTTCTACTTGCTCACTGTTACAGCTTGTGAATCTGCAGCATTGAGGGCACTGTAAACCATCCCCAGATCAGTGCCGGCCCAATCTCGGGCAGCCACGCCCTCAATACGGCTGGCTGCGCCCTCCCCCTTCACGCCCCACTGATGTGGCGAAGAGGCCCTGATAAATATGCCCTATTAGCATAATTGTAAAAGTTGCTTTTAAATAGAAGGAGGCCATGGATAACACATATAAGAAGATACCACAGTCACAGCGCCTGGATCTATGGGTAAGTGCTCCTGGTTTATCAGGATGGATTTTGATGGTAGATTTCATTTAAAAAATTAGGGTGACATGAGGTACAATTTTCCTCACCTCTGACTCCTCTCAACTACTGATTTGTTTCTGGGTTACTCCAACAGAAGATGGTCTCTTACAATATGGCTCATGTTAACAAGAAAAAAATGAGTGTTGTGTTTATCAGCTACTAAACTTGGCGTACATGTGTACTTATTTATCGACTACTCATGTATCGGGATACTTACTTAAAATTACTAGGGTAATATAGGGGTAACCATAATATCCCTTGTTATCTTAGGCTGGAGCTGTCCATATATTCTTGATATAACTTGAAACACCAATCCCCATTGAATGAGATTTAGAATTAGAATTGAAGGGGTTGTCCACTTTCATTAAATATTTGATATGATTTATGTAAGGAAAAGTTTTACAATTTTCCAATATACTTTCAGTATCAATACCACACGTTTTTTAGATCTCTGCTTGCTGCACCGCTATAAATGCTGCTATTTTACTTCCAGTGGATAGAAATCTGTCCATGTGATGTGATGGACGTGCAGGTGTACGAGCCGTTATTATGACACATCTCCTATTATTCTCAGTGATAACAACGTTTCATGCACCTGCATGTCCATCACATCACATGGACAGATTCTATCCAATGGAAGTAAATAAAGAACGTCCTATAGCAGGAAAGCAAGCAGAGATCTAGAAAACCGGGAGGAATTGATACAGAAAGTATATTGAAAACTTGTATACATTTTCCTTACACAATCCATATGAAATATTGGCTGAAAGTGGACAACCCCTTTAACTTAGAATGAGATTTCCATACACATTGTGATTGGCAGAATGTGGAGGTCATACATTTTCATCATGATTAGAAGTATCCAGAACATTCAATATAAAGTAGAACAATTATCGTACAAAGAGAAAAGCATTAAAAATAATTGCTCAGATAGATACAGCATGTACTTGTGACCAAAAGCATTTAGTCCATTTTATGTACAGTTAGATATTATGGACATAGCAATACGCTGTTAAATAAGTGTTGGATGAATGTTGGTAGAAATAGAGGAATCAGTCTAAGGGTAAAGCTGTATAACTGTGCGCCCATCATCTTCATCTTCGGCCAACCACCTTAAATAAAAAGAAGAGACACGGTCAGATGACACAGCACAATAACACTGGGATTGATAAAGTCCTGATATTTCCGAACAAGGTGATACATAGGAGTTAATTTCTCGTGAAACAAATAAAAAAAAGCCTGCCCCTAATCTTCACCCTATTTCTGTCGTAAAACTTCAAATAATAAATATGCATTGAACAGAAAAAGAATACGACATGGTGGGTGATAGGTTAAAATTCACCACATTATCACCGGGATGGCCACATAGAGCATATGAATATCTACTGATAGAATATTCCATGAGCAAAGGTAAGAATGTATTAGCATAGTAACAGCTTCCTTAATAAATAATAAAGTGTGAGGGGGAAAGTATTTTGTTAAATTATTCCTTGCTACATCTACATATGCAGTAACTAAACGTGACGGAAGAACTCTCTATAAATAGGCAAATATATTGCTTCCTGACCTTGAATAGCAGGTGTAGAGCCATGCTGCAGATTCAAAATAAGGTTAAAAACTCTTCAAGAGTCCACCTCTTTGAGAAGAATAACCCCTTAGCCCAGGGGCGTAACTAGGAGAGGCGGGGGCCCCATAGCAGACTTCTGAATGGGCCCCCCTTCCCACTTAAAAAGTTTTATATTACACTCATATATACATATTTACATACCTATATACATAAACATACAGTTATTCACTCATACACACACATTTATACACCTGCACACACATGCACACATAGGGCATGTACACATCACATATAGACACATATACACACACATATACAGTGACATATACAGCCAAACAGCATATAAACACAAATACAGTATATACACAGTATACACATCAAAGATACACACACATATGTACAGTATGTACACATCACATATATGTTATATACATATTATGCTGTACAACGGTGCACATCCTCCATTCTTTAGTGGCAGGGGAGATGACGGGGCCCCCTGACACTGTCTGCTACAACTGTAGTTGCGCCCTGCCTTAGCCATTTTTAATCAGGTCATTTATATATACGTATATATGAATATATGTATAAACCGAGAACCCTAATTTTAACACAAAAAAATTGGAAAAACCTATTGACTCCAGTATAAGCCGAGGGTGGGAAATGCATTGGTCACAGCCTCCAGTATATAGCCAGCAAGCCCCCAGTAGTATATAGCCTGCAAGCTCCCTGTAGTATATAGCCTGCCAGCTCCCTGTAGTATATAGCCAGCCAGCCCCCTCTAGTATATAGCCACCAGCTCCCAGAAGTATATAGCCTGCCTGTCCCTTTAGTACTTAGTCTGCCAGCCCCTGTATTATATAGACTGCCACACCCCTGTAGTAGATAGCCTGTCAGCCCCTGTAGTAGATAGCCTGCCGCCCCTGTAGTTTATAGCCTACCAGCCCCTGTAATATATAGCCTGCCAGCTCCTGTAGTATATAGCCTGCCACCCCCTGTAGTATATAGCCCGCTGCCCCCTCTAGTATATAGCCTGCCATCCCCCTAGTATATAGCATGCAGCCCCCATTACAATGCCTGTAAGAAAAAAACAAACAGTGTACTCACCTTCTGACACCCCCATGGTTGGTCCTCTTCTCTGTGTCCCTGCGCTGTCCGTCGCAGGCACCATGATGTCAGTCGCCTGCTGACATCATAGTGTGTGCCGATGCCGGCTCACATAGTATGATGGCTGACATCACGATGCCTGTAACAGACACCACAGGGACATGGAGCCGATGCCGGAGCATCACTGTATCGAACAGGACCTGGGGGAGGGGGGGAGTTGGAAGGTAAGTACACCATTTGTTTTTTTTTCTTGACTCGAGTATAAGTCGAGGTGAGGTTTTTCAGTGCATATATCATTTATTTGTAGAGCACCATTAATTCCATGCTGCTGTACGATCAGTAAGGGGTTCACATACATTATATTAATACAAGAACAAATGCTGGTACCAAATACGAAAACTACAGAGGCCTACAAGGTGGAATGAGGACCCTGCCTGTGAGGGCTCACAATCTATATGGGAGGGTAGAGGGAGACACAAGGTGAGGGAGCAGAGCAGTGCAGTTTTTGTGTATTGTAGGCGATCCTGAACAAGTGGGTTTTCAGACTATTTATGAAAGTTTGTAAGGTGGGGACAGTCTGACACATTTTGGTAGAGACTTCCAGAGTGTGGGGTGGGATGCACACAAGAAGTCATGAGAAAAGCGGACGGTAGTAGAGTGAAGTTGAAGGTCCTGAGAGGAACGGAGATTGTGTGTGGGATGGTACAGGCTGATAAGTTCAGAGATATATGTATGGGAAAGGTTGTGAACGGCTTTGTTGGTCATTGTTAATATTTTTAAAAGAATTTGCCTTTGCAATGGGTAACCAGTGGAGAGACTGGCTGAGAGGAGAGGCAGAGGAGAAGTGAGGAGAAAGATGGGTTAGCCGGGCAGCAAAGTTATATTGGAGTGGCAATAGAGAGTTAACTGGGAGACCGCACAGAACTATTTTGCAGTAGTCCAAGGTAGAGATGATGAGGGTATAAAGTAGTAATTTTGTAGACTCCAGATTGAGGAAGGTTTGGATGCGAAAGATGTTTTTAAGATGGAGGATGTAGTAATGGCCTGGATGTAAGACACATAGTACATTCTAGTTGTCTTTATGCGTGTTTCACTGACGTCTCTATCCATGGGATTAGAGCTACCAATCTTATAAAGTATACCCCCCTCCTCACTGACACTGTTAACCCAGCCCCAAGAAATGAGACTCTCTGAAGATGGTTCCTAAGGGCAATTTGAGGTTGATTTCTCTTCACATAGTCAGGTCTCTCTCCCGCCACCTTTTTGAGGGAGTGGTTAATGTTGTAGCAGTGTGGAGTCACAGTCACTGTCTGTTTCTCTCTTAATGTTCCAGTAATAGATTATGTGCAACTTCCTACTGCCCCTGAAGGTAAAGTAAAGGGAGCTGTATATGTCTGCAGTTGAATATTAACAAACAATCCCTAAGTACTAGTTCTATACTGGCAGCATGTAGTGGTAATACCTATCAATTAGGAACAGAGAACCAGTGCAATGATATTTCTGCATATGCAGGACACCATTACTATCATTGCACTTACATCAGGTGGGTTGCACATAAGTTTACAAACGGATTTTTCAACATTGCATCCATAGAAAGGATAGTTAGGTCTGGTGGGAGGGATGTGCTTGGTGAAAAAAAAATCATGGGTTCTGTTTGTTTTTCCTATCCCATACTTCTTTTGAGGATTTCACATCTCCAGAGATTCTGCTAAAACTAGATTATAAGACCCAAACAGTATTGTTGCACAGTAGAGTTGTGGGATGTATGATCATCATAGGAATGATATGGATTCACATTACTGCTGACTGAAAGGGGCCTTAGATTGACATATATACATTCACATTCAGAATGTTTCACAGAAGCATAACGATTTTCAAGTTGAAGTCGTTGGTATACTGCAGTATATTGATAACCACACTTGTGGGTAAAATTGTACAAAGAGGGCCACATTTATCAGGGCTTGTATGCCTGAAATCCGGTGTACAAGCCCTAAAATAGGGCAGCTGCACGGCTAATTGTGCCCTTTCCCCCCCACAAGGGGTTACTGTCCTGCGCTTGTGCACAAGCTGTAGGCTGCTCCCATTTTATGCACTCAGTTTATCGGGCGTGCTCCACAATTAACACCGAAACGCCCCTTTAAGTGCAAAGTTTTATGTTGCGGCGGACACAGAGGTGCCACACAAAACTGCCGCAATACCTCCTAAATACATGTGAAAGCTGTTTGTAAATGTATTTACATGCAAACCACGTCTGAAAACTGGCGCAGCCAGTTTTTTAAATATAGGCAATTGTTCTACAAATCATAAAGCTGATGATACCAGAAACCATAAAAGAAAACACAAACTAACATAGGAAAAAGTATGTGTACCTGTTGCAGGAGAACACTGCTGTTTCTTCAGTAGATTCCTTGATGATCTCCACTTTGTCGAGGAACCAACCATTGCCTGTTATTCAGAAAAATGTGGAGTAATAGATGTGGTGAAAACTAGGAACACACACTAACTTTAGGTGCTCAGTTTTCAAAGGTGTTGGACAAAATGCAACCACAACACAATTCTGGCACACCACAGAATAAATACATGTGCAAGCTCCAAAGACACTTTTTTAATGCACATTTAGACAAAAAACTGGTGCAGACACAATGGGGGTCATTTACTAAGGGCCCAATTCGCGTTTTCCTGACGTGTTACCCGAATATTTCCGATTTGCGGCGATTTCCCCTGAATTGCCCCGGGATTTTGGCGCACGTGATTGGATTGTGGCGCACCGGCGCTGGCATGCACGCGACGGAAATCGGGGGGGCGTGGCCGAACGAAAACCCGACGGATTGGGAAAAACCGCCGCATTTAAAAAAAAAATCTGTCGCGGAGCTTGCACTTACCTTCACTCAGCCCGGCTCGGTGAACTCCAGCGCATTCCGATGCTTTTCAGCGCAGCAGCGCCACCTGGTGGACGGCGAAGGAACTGCCTTAATAAATCCCGGCCGGACCCAAATCCAGCGCAGAGAACGCGCCGCTGGATCGCGAATGTGCGTACTCCGACGAGGATTCGGGTCTTCCAGCAATTCACTAATGTCGTGCGCCCGATGTCCACCAGGTGTCGCTGCTGCGCCGAGGTCCTGCGGAGTTCACCAACCTATTCCTGGTCCATGTAAGTGTGTGTAAAGCAACACTTTTTTTAAAAAATAGCGCGATTTTTCCGAATCCGTCGGGTTTTCCGACTGCCACGTCCCCCATTTTTGTTGCGTGAAACCCGGCGCCGATGCGACACAATCCGATCGCGTGGGCCAAAATCCTGGGGCAATTAGGCGCAAAACTGTGAAATTCAGAAAACCCGGCAGAAAAACACGAATCGGACCCTTAGTAAATGTGCCCCAATATATTTGGGCCTACATGTAGGGAGAGGACCAGGCACCAAAAGGAAAAATACATTTGCACAATACAGGAACCCAAAAAACCTTAAATCTCAGGTATTGAGATACTGCCCCTTTGAGAATTAGGTACTAGTGGCGCAGCAATACTTTGGCAGGGCCCTTTGAAATTAAATTTGCACCCTGTTTGGCAGGGAACCCCCCACTTTCCCTCGGCACTAGTCTTGATAGATGCCCTCCATTGCAGGATGTTAAGCTGTGATGTGTATAATCCATCTCTATTACTATGTACATGTTCAGATTACTGAAATGGTGAATAAATATTTGAAAAGGAAAATGATTATATTGAGAGAATTAGAACTTCCACCATAGAACAACATTATTCTTGTAAACCACCACACATGTACACCGGTATTCTTCTCATAGTTTTGGCCTTGGAGATTCCCGTTCAATGTCACTGACTTCTAAACAGATTAACAGGTACTAATTATTTCCTGCAAAGCTTTGTTTGATTTCAGTTCATTTTCTGTCCCAGTAAATAGCATTGCTCGCGTGGCTGCTCTGAACTGGCTGTGCCTGAGGGATCTCTACCTTAAAGCTTATTAGGGAAATGATTTCCCTTCTAAGTTGACCCGTTTGTCCGGGGCGCGCCGGAGTCTTTGTATGTGCACTTCACCTTTTGTGTCACTGAGCATAAATAATGTAAGAAGGTACAATGAATTCTCTCCTTTTTTGTCAGACGTTGGGTTCACGTCAGGTTACTTTTCAAGGAAAACTTTCCTCTAGATTTTACATTTCTACCAATTTCTTTTTACTTATTTATATTGTAGAAAGTTTTAAAAGCACATCAAGCGCCTGGGCCCAGTGCAAATCTAAAGCCAGTCCCTCCCCTGCATGCAGATTTATAATAATCATGTCTGTATATATGGAAACCACCATGACCTTCCTATTACCCGGGAACTTTTTCTCTCTCTCATTCTGCCCTTTGCTTGCAATGGGTTGTGGGTGGCTTTGATGGAAAGTTTGAAATGGGACAGGACTTCATGGAAAAGGGTGTGAGATCGTTGTGACGGTGCGGCCTAAATTGAGACACAAATTATGCAAATGTACCAAAGTTCTGACACATGTTTCTGATTTGAATCAAGCCAACAAATAGGAGGTGTAAATTTTACTAGACAGTCTAAGGCTACATTCACACAAACGTATGGGGGACGTATATACAGCCGACGTATACACAGGTAAATACAGGTACTGTATATACAGGTAAAGATCCACTTTCTTTAGTTCTGTAGCCTGATGCAATCTTAAAGATTAAATTTATTACACCAAAACCATGGTTCCAGGTACTATAGAGCTGAAGGTAGAGGTGTTCGAAGGGACACTCTTTCTGCACTTACCTTCACTCATTCCAGGCAAAATCTGACTTATCACATTATCACATGACTTTGGAGACAATGATTTATAGGTAAACAGATAGTAATTTAAAAAGAACACTTTATTCCCTATCCGATGGAGCTAGTAGATTAATGAGGTAAAATCTGGTGACAGATTCGCATTAGACAATGAGGCTCATTTACTAACCCGGCTGCTGGAGTTCATCGAAAGTGCATTGTTCGGCAATAATGTACTGTGCTGCGATTCAATAAGATTGTGCCCGATATCTTGCATGTGTCGCTTCCCCGCTCAAGTCCGACATAGTTCAATGAAAGTGCATTGTCTTGCAACACAATTTGAAAGTTAAATCCCACGCTCAGTCCGAATCAAACGGATCATCTGACGGCCCGGCCCCCGATTTGTGTTGCATGGAAGCCAGCGCAGCTACGCCAAAAACCGTTCACGTGTGCCAAAATCCCAGCGCAGACACCTGTTAAATACCTGTAAAAGCCGTGCAATCCCCGAAAAAGGCAAACAGCCAGATGAAAATGTGATCCATGACCCATAGTAAATGAGCCCCAATATGATAAATATGGTGCAATTGCATTGGTAACATTTGAGGTAAATATGCACCATTGTTTTGGACAAAAAGTTGCTAATTCTTTACTGAATGAACACACAAATATTGTGCTCAAAATATTTAGCAGTTTGTATTCTTACATTTTACACTGCATTCACACGAACGTATGCATAAGTTCACCGCGATGGAAAGGAGGAGGAGGGGCGCATGCCGCCGTAACACGGGGAAAGATAGGACATGTACCGCTCCATGCACCTATTGCCGGCCTATGGGGGACGTATACACGGTGGTGTGAATGCAGCATTACTCTCATACACCCTGCACCTGAATAGGATATTCAACTACAGATTTTTACAGCTGTGCCTTATAAATGCATTGCAATACAATAGAATCTTACCTAGTCCTTTACCATCGTGGCCTATTTGAATATGTGAGATTTTTCCTATGTCCTTTGTTGAAATTATAAATGTATCAACCTGATAAAAGAAAATAAACAAAGAAGAGTATGTAATGCTTGAATATACATTCCCAAATGAATGTGAACATAACAATTTACACGGCAATTATTTAACAAAATCTAACATAAAAATCCATCATGATAAACCCAGGGACACTTTGTCATAGATACAGGCACTGTGATAATCTTCTTATATTTGTTATCCCTGGTCTCCTTTCTTCTAAAATCAACATTTAAAATTATGCTAATGAGCCAGAAGGGTTCTGGGGTGTGTTACCGGAGCCCCTCCATGCTGCAGCTCCACGGGCTGTTACACTTTAAAGGAGCGCTTACTTTGTCCCACAGCAGGCAAAGGGAGGGGGGAAGTGCAGAGGGAGCAAGGGGTAGGGTGAAAAGGCATGTGAAACTACAGCATTGAGCAGCCCCCAGAATTTCTTCGGGCTCATTAGCATAATTGCAAAAGTTGCTATAAGAAGGAAGAAGGCCATGGATAACAAATATAAAAAGGTTACCACACCCTCGGTGCCTGCATCTATGAGTAAGTATCCCTGGTTTATCATGCATGACTTTGACGGTAGATTTCCTTTCAGAGATAGTTTACCAGACTATGAAGGTACATGTAGTGTGCTGATCTGGATTCTACATGTACTATGTCTTAAACTGTTCGCTACCTGTACTTCATATACTTTACTGCTGTCTCTCTATAGTGCAAGTACTGTACAGTGATCTACCTATACGACATGCACTGTACTGCTCTCTGCTGCTGCTACATCTAGTAGCAGAGACTAGTACAGTTGTGTTCAGCACCTGTACTACACGGTTTTACCTGCACAATCTGCACAGGTCTTTCTGTATCTGTACTACATGCATTGCACTATTCTCTTCCTTTACATCATCCTCTACATGTACTTTTCTGTCCAGGTATAAACTAAAACATATAACTGGCCAGGATGTGTATGTGTGTGGGAGGAGGTTAGAAAAGAAATAAGGGCTTATACTTACCTTTTCTGGTGCTGCTGTTGTCCTGCACGGTCTCCCATCAGTGCCTTACTTATTTCAACTGTATGAAAGCGTCCGTATGGTAGGCGTACACAGGTAGCATACGACCACATTCATTTTAATAGGCCAAATTAATTTCAATATGTACATGGCCGTATTGTCTAGGTACATGACTGTATTGTCTATATACATATATACATGGCCGTATTGTCTATGTACATGGCCTTATTGTCTATGTACATGGCCGTATTGTACATGGCCGTATTGTCTATGTACATGGTCGTATTGTCTATATACATGGCCGTATTGTCTATGTACATGGCCGTATTGTCTATGTACTTGGCTGTATTTTGTATATACATGGCCATATTGTCTGTAGAAGGTGTAATGCTGAATACCTGTAACATCTGTGCCATGTCATCCTCGGTCTGTGGTGTGTGACTGAGGAGAAGCTGATTTTGTCTCTGCGTTTCATTGAATTTTGTGTGAACATGGGTGTAGCTGGCTGGCTTGCATGAGTTTATTGCACCACACGCTCACTTTTCTGCAGTCTGCTGTGGTCCAGCAATGGTTACTGATGCGACTGACCACAATCATTCCTCGAGCAGAGGCTCTAGTTTACCCATAAATACTGTACTGTATCTTGTTCATATTCAGTTCAGTTCCAGTTATAGTTTATCTTGACCTGCTCCATACCTTGAGACAGAATCTCTGTTTTCTGCATTCCTGGTATTTTGATCTTGGCTCCTGTTCTAGACTACCCTTTTCATTTCTGTCAGTTTGTAATTTACCGCTATCTCTGTTGTGCCCCAGCTTGCTGACTATTGTTGCCTGTTTGTGTTGTTTACACTGTTATATGTTTGAATTTTGGCATAGGGAGGAACCAACTTCTAGTTATGACATACGGTTTTGGGATTGTGAGGCATGTGGTTATGACCTTTTGGGGGGGTGGAGTTTAATGCTCAATGTCCTTCTTGGTTGTAAACCTGGTCCCCTCATTACAGTGTCACTGCTCCCTGATGCAGTGTTTGACAACATATCAACTTCTTTTTCTTTTAATTTTTTTTCACTTGAGTTATTGTCTAAAATTATGTTTTCAAAGTACAATAGTTCTCCTTGAACAAATTACTATTATGAGTAAAGAGAACATTCTGTTCTACTATACGTCATACAGTATGCATGAAAAAGACCATTTATTACTATAACCTTTATATGTTATTCAGTAAACTGTAACATTTTTCAAGACTGATAGGTAGAAAGACTTCCATTGAGTAAAGAGACTGCCAACGTTTTCTACATTAATAGTAGTTCCTCAGTTCCAATATGCCTGTATATCAATGATCTGCTCATGTTATATGCTGATAGCCTTTACTACTTACAATGTAGCTATTAGTGTTACTTTTAATTTATAACTTTAAGTTCCCACATATCGGGATGATTCTCACCCCTCCCCCTACGTTTCACTGGCAGGAAACGGCAAAATGGCTGCTGCTGCTCATTGTATTCTGTAAAACAATCCCAATGCACACAGGTGAATAGGTAGAGGGGGCTGTGACATCACAGGAGCTCTGAATAGACAGCCCACTTTTACAGAAGTCCTGCGACAGGTGGCAGCCTGCATTAGTTATCTCAGTTTAGCTCCCTCTGTTGGTCAATTGTGGGAAAATTACAATATAGAATTAATTAAAGGGGTATTTCCGGGAAACAAGCTCGGCAATCTCTGCCAGCTCCATAGAGATGAATGGACATGTGTGGCTGTCTGCTCCGCTCATCTCGGGGAACCACGAGGGGTCCGACGGAGGTACCTATGATTAGAGATCTTGTGATCTGTGGAGGTCTCATAACTCCCCCACCAATCAGCAAAGTAGGCCCGATCCTGTTTACAGGGCCTAATTTGTGTCCTGGGGAAACTCCTTTAATACAATTTTTTCCTTTAAAGGGGAAAATAAAAATTACATACATAAAATATTCTAGAAATTACATAGTATTTTTTAACATTATATATTTATTTTTCAATTTTAATGACACATTTCCCTTAAGGGTATTGTTATATATGGATTTTGGCTATACATTTGTTGTGGATCTTATGGATGTAGCTGTGGATTGTCCTGGATTTCACTTTATAGTTAAAAACCTACTAAGAACACTCTTATTCATGGCAGCCATATTATCCGCATGTGAATAGGATTTCATATTTTTTAAATAAGAAGTACATGTAGTCAGTACAGTCTAATGATTCCAGTAAAATGCTATGGAAATGAAAAATATTCAATAACCTTGAAACACTCTTGCCACTTTATTTCATGAAAATGTGTCAATGAGAACAGAACAGCAAGTGGCAGACGTCAGTGATTGTCCTCATACAATCACTTTGATTCTGTCTTGAATTTCCTAATGTATGCTAACACAAGTAATTGTTGAGAGGCATTAAGTACTTTTAATGGGCAAATAAAATTAATCATAAATTTTACCAACTGTGAACTATAAACGTAAAATATGCTGAATGGGGAGAAAGTAGCAAAATGCAAATACAAATTATTTCACTGCATGTGTGATTTCAATATTAAACTTCTTGTGTTTGTTATATCCTCTGGAAGTAATAGAATCTAATTAGAGAGTACAGTCTATGGAAATCAATCCCAGCCAAAATTTGTTGTCTGCGTCTTCACAGTCTGTTCAAGTAAAGTCAGGATAACATGACAGTAAAACACAGCCTGGTGTTTGATTCTATTAGACTGGGAAATTGTCTACATTTCTAAAATTGAAAGCGAACCAGGCACCAAGAATTAAATTTTTAGTATGTGACAGGTTCAAATAGCCTACACTGTGCTGGATTTAAAAATGCCTTTGTCAGCATCATAATTAATTTCAGCAGTTTATAATAGTTTATTTCACATTACCTAGATCTATGCCAGCAGCGTGTGGTGAGTCCCGGGGAAAGAGGAAAGAGGGTGTGAGCTGCAGCATGTGCCAGTCTTCTCTCATCCAAACTCATGCAACTCCCTCCCCACTTCCTGTCATGTGCATTTAGCAGGCAGCGTAGGGTGACTGTAGTTGCTCCTCCTCCTCCGGGACTTACCAAATGCTGCTGGCAGGGAGTCAGGTGAAATAAACTATTATAAAGTACTGTAATGATTCAGAATGCCAACAAAGACATTTTTTAAAAAAAAACAAAATCGCACAGGCTATTAGAAACTGACACCAGCTAAAAATTACATTCCTGGTGACAGGTTTATAGTTCCACTTTCTAATATATGTTCTGGTTTGTAATGTTAAAAAAGGTGTTAGCTGAAAATACTTAGATTTTCAAAACTGTGTGTGAAATCCTTTTAGTGATAGAAAGGGCTTTTATTATAAATTATAGTCTCAATTTCTATCCTTATACCACATTTGCTGAACATATAAATATACATTGGAAATATATTTATCTATATTTGAATATTGTTTTATATGTTTTATATTTTTTATTGCAGTTTGGACAGCAAACTCTACCTAGTGTACAGTGTAAGCAAGTTCTAATCAAAGGGCATCAGAAACTAAGAATGGTATGATAGTATGCTCTCACCTGCCCATCTTGAAAGGGGTTGATGTCTTCTAGTGGCCGTTTGAGCTGGACACGCCCAAATGATTCTCCAGTCTCATAAAACAAAGTGATGAAAACATTGGCGTTGGTGCCTGCTCCTCTTCCATCACCTGTGTATACTATAATCTTGTGTTCCACTAAATTTTCTTCCTCAGTTTTTGTCTGATTGGAGGTTAATAATAAGCTATTATCCGTTTCCTCCTCCTGGTCATACACAACTTGAGAAATGACAACTTCTTTTCTTGTCTCAGGTCCTCCACCTTCAATTGAAAAGCTCCTAAGCATTTCCAGAACCAGAATGAAAAGATATAAAATGAAACAAGAATAAAAGTTAACACAAAAAAATTTACTGGAGGTGTAAATAAACACAAGTTTTATAGACCACAAATGCCTCTCAAACCATGTAAGAGAGAAACATACTAATGTAGACATAAAATGATGAAGTGTTGCGTAGACAATCATAACCGTACATGCATCAGACTGCAGGTGCACTAGATGCGGACCTTTTTTTAACCCGAATTAAAATGATTGAATATGCGAAGCATGGGGAAGGAAAAGTGCTCAGTTCTAGAGTAGAGCTTACAGTGGTTTATTGGTAAATTGATAACTCAGGCTAGCATTCATGGGACCTTTAGTATGATTCATTTCTATAAAGAGATAATTATCTTTGCATTCCATCTTCATTTTTATGGTAATAAAGATACAGTGTGTACAGAAAGTATTTTTCACTCTTTGTTTCATTGCAGCCAATTGGTAAGTTCCACATTTTTTTTTCTCATTAAGGTACACTCTGCATACCATCTTGACAGAAAAAAAACGGAAATGTAGATATGTTTGCTCCTTTATTAAACAAGAAAAACTGAAATCTCACATGTTCATTAGTATTTAGACCCTTTGCTGTGACACTCATATTCTACTCCATATATTCTACACTCATATTACACTACATATTACACTACACTACTCATATTCTACACTAATATTGGACTCCAGCTGTTTGATTGAACTTGATTAGGAAAGGCACACACCTGTCTATGTAAGACCTCACAGCTCACAGTGCATGTCAGAGCACATGAGAATTATGAGGTCTAAGGAACTGCCCAAGGAGCTCAGAGACTGAATTGTGGCAAGGCACAGAGTTGGTCAAGATTACAAAAGGATTTCTGCAGCACTCAACATTCCTAAGACCAAAGAGGCTTTCATAATCCTTAAATGGAGCAAGTTTGGGATGACTACAACTCTTAATCGGCCTGGCCGTCCAACCAAGCTAGGCAATTGTGGGAGAAGATCCTTGGTTAGAGAGGTAAAGAAGAACCCCAGGATCACCGTGGTTTAGTCAGCGCTTTATGGCGGAATGTTCCAATGCAAGCCTCTCCTCAGTGCAAGACATATAAAAACCTGCTTACAGTTTTCAAAAAAAAAAAAAAACACATTAGGACATCCAGACTATGAGAAAATGATTCTCTTATCTGATGAAACAAAGATTGCACTGTTTAGTGTGAATCCTAAGCGGTGTGTGGAGAAAATCAAGCACTGCTTATCACCAACCAAATACAACCCCAACAGTTAAACATGGTGGTAGCAGCATCATGCTATGGGGTTGTTTTTCAACACCTACATTACTCTAATGTAGGTGTTGGATAATGAATAATAAGCATACAAAATATTGTGTATAGTTAATGTAGGTTTTCTGTGCTGGAAAAAGGCACAACAGTTATAATGTAACCTGTGTAGGGTTTACATGTAGAGCACCCGAAGGATTCGGACAATGCGCAAGATTTAACATTTAGAATTGTGTCGCAAGACACGCACTTACATGCACCGGGAAGAAGAAGGTGAACTCCGGTGGACCTCAGCAGGGAAGCGACTGATGCAGGAACTCGGGCGAACGATCTACATGAATCGTGCCAAACTTCATCCTCGTCAGACCGTCCGAATCGGGGATTGCGACAGGACCGGGTAAGTAAATTTGCCCCACTATGTACAACACGATAGGTGTATTGAGACACTTAATTTTAAGTCATTTGAGAGATGGGTTGTTTACTTTAGGGATTGTCTGTCTGTTTCTGACTGTTTATCTGGCTCTGACTGTGACTGTCTTTGAAAGGCTCTGTATTTGTCTCTGTCTCTCACTATCTTTATCTCTGACTGTCACTTTGTCTTATTACAGCTGATCTGTTTCCAAGGCAACTGGAACAGTTTTAACATCTCCCCTATCTTGGTATCCTAATCCATATCAGTTCACATATAAGCTGTCTTATGCTTATTGCCCATATTAACCAATCAAAAATTAGAGCTCATATTAATGACCTGTGGCAAAACAGCAACCAATCACAGCTCAGGTTCTATCTGCCACAGCAGCAGCAGACAATGGCTATTGTATATGATGGTTAATAAGTGTATTTTGGAAAGCGCAAGGTGAAAATTTTAACTCAAAACCTGGTCTATGATGTTCCGTTAATCACTGAGAGTGGATGTGCAAAATTTGGTGATGGTAAACGTGATGGTGCAGATTCCCTTAGCGGACACATACGCACACACATTCATCTTTATATATTACATTTCTGACAGGAAAACTGGTTGAAATTGAAGAAAAAGATGAATGCGGCCAAGTACAGAGATATCCCCGACGAAAACATCTTGACTGCTCAAGATGTGCTCTGGACTTCAGTCTGGGCCGAAGGGTCACATTCCAACAAGACAATTACCCTAAACACACAGCTAAAATAAAAAGCTGATGCTTCAGAACATCTCTGTGACCATTCTTGACTGGCCCAGCCAGAGCCCTGACCTAAACCCAATTCAGCGTCTCTGGAGAGACTTGGCTTCCACCAATGTTCACCATCCAACATAAGGGAACTGGAGAGGATCTGCAAGGAAGAATGGCAGAGAATCTCCAAATCCAGGTGTGAAAAACTTGTTGCATCATTCCCCAGAAGACTCATGGCCGTACTAGCTCAAAAGCCGCTTATACTCTAAGGGGCTGAATACTTATGTCCATGTGATATTTCAGTTTTTCTTGTTTAATAAATTAGCAAATATATCTAAACTTTTTTTTCTGTCAAGATGAGGGCAGAGTGTACAGTAAAGAAAATAACTTTTTTGATTTTACCAATTGGCTGCAATGAAACAAAGAGTAAAAATGTAAAGGAGACTGAATACTTTCCATACCCACTGTATGTCTCTGCTTCCATTATAGGTCCTAGTATTACTAATGGTTTGGAAGGTATCTCTCATATAACAATGTATGGATGTGTACGTTAAAGGTCCGTGAATGGTTCTGTAAGTATGTGTATCAAAACCCAGCACCCATGTATTTGGATTTTATTATTCTTTATTATCTCTAGAGGGCAGTATCAAACATGGTGGGTAGTTTGGTTTGCCATGAGAAAAACAGAGGATAGGAAGCCAGCGTCTTATCTTTAAAAATGTACAAAATTTTTATTTTAAATCCATCAAAAATATTGACAACCAAAGTCACAGTTATGGTGCTTATTGGAGAGTAAAAAACAACAAGCAGCTTTGCTACACGTTTAGAACATTGCATTCTTTCTTAAGCAAGATGACATATAGGCCCACATTTATCAAAACTAGTGCAGTCTGTACTATGTGCAGTTTGCCTGTGGAGTGTGCAGGGGGCGGCAAATTCATCAAAACTGGGGCACGATCTTCATGAATCTAGCGCCCCCTGCACTGCTCTGGAAGCCATGTCAGTAATAAATGTGGCACAAACTCAGACTAAGCACCAACATTGCACATTTTTTCTGTCTTGTTGGCACAGGGCAGCCGTGACAAAACTGGCGCAGACACTTTATGCAAGCAGTTTGCAGGTTATTTCCAGTGCAAAGTCAGACAGAAAACTGGTGCAAACACTTTAAGGAATGTGGACCATAATGTCTTGCCAACCAGTTTCCTTCTTCCCTGAGTCTTCTCCATCACACTGTGAAGCCCAATTACATTGCAGCATCTTTCTACTGCCTGAAGCCTGTTACCTTATGCGTTCACAGAACGAAGACGGCAGAAGGTAAAGGCAAATGCCAGTCAGAGACCCTAACAGAGCCAGAGACCCTAACAGTCCATGGCAAAGGCTTGAAAGCAAACTATTGGTAAGCTATGTACTAGAAATTTGCAAAAGGATATTTGCATGTAGGACTATAAGGCACACAAAAAATCCTTTGATTTTCTCAGAAATCAAAGGTGCGCCTTATAGTCCAGTGAACTGTACTTACAGACAACAGCTGCCTTGAACTGTGCACAGGTCTGCTACCTGCTGGTCATTCATCCTTATAATCAGGTGCGCCTTACATATGAACCTAGACGTTTTAGCATGCGTTTATTGATGGTGCGCCTTATAATCCAATACGCCTTATAGTCCGAAAAATACAGTAGATCTACAGTGGTGGGTCCCATGAAAGATTTTACCTGTGGGTCTTAGGCATTCCACTCAGAAGCTTTATTTACTCACTAAAAACATTTTATTATTTACCTATGTCCATTTCCGCACTTATAAAAACCAGCACCATGTACATGTGATTTTGTGAATTTCAAAGTTATGAATGATATTTTATACAGTTTTTAAAACATTTATACCGTATTTATACTTTTATTCTACCCAACAACTTTCATCACTTCCAGAGTCGTGGAGTCTCAGTGAATCTTTATAACATTTCCAGTAATGACCAAACAGCATTAAAATAGATATTTACAGAATCACTTACTCTTCCACATTAAATAAATAGAGCGTTTTCTTTGAAGACTCTTTTACGTGAATCCTTTTGATAAACAGCGTGCAATCTGGAGAGATTTTAACACAAAATATATTTCTTTAAGTGATTTGCCAGCAAGTAGAGCCTGACATATGAACATTAGTTCCTAAAGACAATACTTGACATGGAAATGAAGTGAAACGTACCGTCGCTGCTTCTCATTGAAATGTCAGCCTGATGCACTTCTCCGAGTTCAACCGCATCTAATATAGCTGTAAATAACTGTGAAAAAACAGCAGTCTGTTTATTGTGAAGCCTTAAATACCAAGAGGAACATGTGCATGTCTGGCTCACATCACAACATTTTAATTAAGTCCACCTATAGATGCAAGTAATTGAATGTAATGCATTTGTCACACATTCGCTCTCACCATGTCACTCTCTACAAGATGCTGTCTTCCCGCAGAGAGGAGCTTGCTTCATTTTTTTTAATACAAATGTTGTGTGATAAAACGGATATAATTTATAAACAGACTGGAAAATATATATTTTTTATTTGTTAAATCTGTGTTAAATTTGGCTTTTGGGTCTGTTTTTTTGACACTTTTTCCAAAATCTGGTAAATTTTTGCGCAAACCATTGTTAAAGTTTAAATTGCACCTGCTAGGGGTTGGAGTGTTTTTTAAAAAAATATTGGGGCACATTTATTTACCTGGTTCCTGCGCAATACTCAATCTGGAATGTCCGAAGAGGATGAATTCTGCCGTGATTTACGTAGATTGTGTGCCCGATATCCCGCATCTGTCGCTTCCCCGCTTATGTCTGCTGGAGTTTACCTTCTTCTTCCTGGTGTATGTAAGTGTATATCTTGCAAGACGATTTAAATGTTAAATCCCACGCTCAGTCCAATTCCGTCGGATTGTCCGACGGGCCGCCCCCCGATTTGTGTTGCATGAAAGCCAGCTCGATTGTGCCAAAATCCAACCGCATGCGCCACAATATCCTTTTAAATGCGGCACAAATCGGTAATCGTCTGAATATGACGTGTGTGCGGTCCGCGGACCCTTAGTAAATGAGCCCCAATGTGTCTTTTTTTCTTAGCAATGCAAAAATTTAAAGACTTCAAGATCTAGATTGGTAGATAGGGAAAGCACACAGCGCACCTTGTTGTAGTTGGAACTTCATGGTGTTGTACCAAGGAAGGGTCTACTGATATCCAATTGAAATGGATGGAAGGTGACGAAAATATGCAAGTAATGATGTGCTGCTCAATTAAAGGTAGGTCACGAAAGACGTTTTTGGGGTGTCATCAGGCCAAAGTGCACTAGGTGTTTCAGGAATGTAACGTTTTTTGTGTCAGGTCCAAAAACCTAGGTGGCCAGGGAAGGGTTACCTAAGACGTGATTCAATGGCCCCAGAAGTGGCACTGTACAAGAATCAGCTCCAGTGACAGCTTTTAGCTAAAAAGTGTATCCCTTACCTCCCCATAAATCAACTTTATATTACCTAGCATCAGAGGGGACATGTCCTGCTCAACCCACCCCTCCCATCTACACTTCCTTGCATGTCATGTGACCAGGGTGATTTCATCTAAGGTCCTTTACCCAGTTACTTTTGCAACGTCTACCCCATGTATGTATCTGATCACATGGCAGTATCATGGCTTGATCACAGCAGCCTCCATGGGCTTCTACTCATCCCCATCCTCCTTGGAGGCTGCTGTGATTTCATGTAATCAAATATCAAAATCAAACATGGGGTAGACTGTGCATATATAACTGGGAAAATATGCAAAGTTTTCCAGGATGGGATAATGAGAACCACGCCTTTTTAGCTTCTAGCTTATAAGGCAGCTCCCCATACATCAAGCGTGACCTACAAGAAGCCTCATGACATTAAAACCAAACAAGTATATTTATTCCAGAACAAAGAGATTTCCAACTGTAGACAGTATTGTTTTCACCTGATTAGGATAGATATACTTGTTAAGGTCATGCTTGATGTCAAGGGAGCTGCCTTACAAGGAAGCTAAGAGAGGCATGGTTTTCCTTATTCCATCCTGGGAAACTTTGCATGTTTTCCCAGATTCCTTCTAATGGAGCATCCATGGCTCTAAGACTCCACACGCCTACATGGTGGCAGTCTCCGTAAGGAGAAATCTAATAGGACCATAGATGATATCACGCTGGAACATAAAATGAAGTGGCCAATGACTCATATTGGACTTTGGACTAACATCAGATGATTTGCAGATACGTTTACAAACTGATTTTTTTAACATTGCAGCCATGGAAAGGAACCATTTTGACATAAGGGCAATGCTTTTTTTATCATGGTTGTTAATAAAGTATTTATTTTGGGTGGGTTAATTTGCATAATCGGTTCTTTAAACATGCATATACCCATGCGGTTATACATTCAAACTACAATTACTTTAGGTTATTCCGATTCTTGGGAGATCAATGACAGTACAGAAGCAACTTGTTTTTGTGTCTAAGCTTGTGTTTCCATGTGATTAAAGAGTCTTCTATTTGACAATGGGTAAAAAGTTCATATCCACAAATGAAATACATTTAATCCTAATGTCCTGGAGTGATCAAATGTTCTGGGCTCAAGTCAATATTTTCAGAAAGTGCTTTAATAAATCCATATTGCTGTGCATTATTTTCTTCCTTTGGCTAAACAACTTCTCAAAAGATATAAAAGGAATGCACATTAACTGGGAGATAAACACAAAGTTTTAAAAACACAAAAAGAGGGGTGACCTCTAATGTTTTTTGAGCTACTTGATGTGCCAGAAGGTCAGAGGTGAGTCCTCACGATTACAGTGGATGTGATTAGTAAATACTATACATTGAGTGGACAAGTGGGCTGAATATATTGCGACAATTGCTTGCTTGTTTGATACATTTACAATCAGCAATCATAACTATTGTATGGGGAAGGAACCATTGTTCCACTTATTTACTTTGTATTTATTGGGAGCATGAGTGCCTATTTGTGGAAGATTGCTGGCAACTTTACAAAAGCCAATTATCAGGAATTCCTCAGAATGGATATTCACAAAAATTGACCCACGCATCATTCCATGTAAACTGTAGACTGTATATAGAAGACAGTTTTTTTTTAAAAAAAAGATAAAAAAAGTAAAAAGTAAAGGCCCATGATTAAAGCATAAATGGCAATTGTAATATTATGTTGTTCCGGGGTTATTAGACATTTATTTAAATCAATTCAGTTAGAAATTCTTATTTTTGCACTCCACTGAAACCTGAATGTGTGGACACACCCATAAGTAAAGAAATATTGTCAGGCTTCTGGGGTAGTGCACCCCCCTGGACCACCGCGGACTATGACACCTGGGATCGGGATCTAAGTGGCACCCGGTTTTCACCAGAGCCCGACACAAAGCGGGTTGATCTTGCTGTTGCATGGTACCACCAGGTCGTTCCACAGGCGAGACTTGTCCGCGGTAGCAGCCAAGATTGAGGTACAAAATCAGCAAGCAATTTCGTAGTCGGCGACAGGCAGGTGGTCAAGGCAGGCGGCAATGGTTCAAGGTCAGGGACGGAGCAGGTGGTCAAGGCTGACAGTAAAGGAGCATGGGTCTGGGGTCACAACGAGAAGTCAGTACATAGGTATCACTCACGGAAAGCTTTCTCAATGGCATGCAGCTCTAAGATCTGACGGGGAATGCTGGGAGAAGCCAACCTTTATTAAAACCCGGGAAGTAACCAGGTCCAATCAGCGGTGCGCTGGCCTTTTAAATTTAGGAGTGCCGGCATGTGTGCCCTAGGGAGTGGAGACGCGCTTTCAAGGCAGCTGGGAAGGGAGCAAGAACGTGGAGAGTTAAGCGAGCCTGGGCCGGGCCGCCGCCATGGAGAGGGGCACCTGTGCACCTGCGATCCAGGATGTGGATCGCAGGGGCACCCGTGAGAAATACACCTCACTATTTTCAAATTTAAATGAAACCATTCCAGAATGTTGGACTGGCTAGGAAGTTGCTTGATAACCTGTGGGGTTACATCATGCACTCTGTATCTGCCCCTACACCCAGCCACAGGATATGCATGATCTGAGACAACACCTCATAGAAACAAGGGACCCTGTACCCTAGGAAATCTTGACATGAGTCTGGACTACTGCATAAACATCTGCTATGACATAAGAGAAATTCACTTTTAGTATTTGTACTGTATAGATAAAACTTGCATTCTTATCATTATTATTGACCAGAGGTTTCATATTTTTTCATCTAGACAAAAAGAATTACTCAGTGCTACTGCTTAAAATTCAGATTTTTATACAATTTGGCCTGTAATGATGACTATGGGACATCCTCTTCTTTACCTTGAGGTAAGACTGTTTGACGATCGACATAGACAAGGATCCTGTACAGACTACAAAACTCATTACCCCTGGATGTTGTGAAGGTTGATACACTAGACAAGGTCCAAAGGGGCCTGGAATCACGTTATGGAACTTTATTCTTGGAAAGTTATGCTGATCCAAGTATTTATTTGGACTTCAATAGTCGGGTAAAGAAGGAATATTTTACACAATACAACTGGCAACAGTTTTTTTTGTCTTTCTTTAAATTAAAACTTGTACTTGATGGACTACTATGACACTATGGGGGGCCTTTACTAAATAACTCAAGGAGGAGGCATGTAATAAATCCCATATCCAACAGTTTTTGAACAAGAGCAGGATGGGAGTGGCAGAGACTATAGATAAAACCGACAAAAAAATAGACTTGGTCTAAACAGGTCTGACCTGGTAGAGAATACTGGAGGCTCTGAGTAGGGACGGCACTCTGTGCGCTGGTGGAAGGGAATATTAAGACTGGCGAGCATAATAAAATCATAAAAAATAAAACAACATTCCTAATCACCCCCGTTCTAATCATCACCTAGAAGTGAAATGAAAATAAATAAACATACATAAACATAGATTTAAAAATTGTTGTTTCTCGCAGTGCTCCCTATAGCGGAAAGTAATTCCCAAATCAATTTTTAATTGATTAATTAAAAGTGTTTAAAAAGTTGTACAGTCCCCAAAATTGTATCAATGAAAATGACATCTCATGTCTCTGAAATGGACACCTTAAGCTACTCCATACACCGAAGTACAAACATTTCAGTATATTCTATTATGTACACATTTTCTTTGCCTAAAAATGAAAATTTTTTAAGGGTATTAAACGTAACAAAAACTATATACATTTTAGTGACTGTTCCTAGAATAAACAAGATGTTTCATTTGGACCACGTAGTAAAAGGCAAAAATACAAATCCTTACAAAATTGATGCAACAGAGTTCTTTTCGCAAATTGCGCTGTTTATTTTTAGAATTTCCAGCCTCCTGCTATAAAGAATGGAATATAAAATGATGACTATAAGAAGTATGATTAGTCCCACAAATAATAAGCCATTATACGTGATGATAGCTATGTGAATGGCAAAATATAAAAGTTAGGGATTTTTGAAGGTGGGGATTAAAAAACGGAAATGTTAAAGGAAAAAAAGGGGTTGCATCATTAAGGGGTTAAAAAGGGCAGGACTTGTCTTACCTGCTCTTCATTTCCATCTATCACATGCTGCCAGTTTAAATCTCTATGTCCTGTATCTCCATGTTTTCCGTGTAAACAAATACCAATATGTAATTTATCTTTCTGCTCCAACGTGTCAGAGACATAAACAGTCACAGAATATGTAACGGCTGTAAAACAAAACATTACAGATGCAATGAAAGTGATTGGCAAAGGGTTACAATTTTTTATAGAAAAGCTAAAATCACAAATATAAAAACTCGGAGTTGTAATAAAACATTGTTGGGTAATCAATTATAAGATAAAGCTTACTATTTTATACTAAAGATAATTATGAGCTAAGTATATTGTTTGATACATAAATATATGCAGTTTAAATCCATATCATATTCACTGGTTTTCATAGGGCTAAATGAAGCTGAATCACATGGAGATGTTCGGGTTACACAAATACTGGACAATGTATTCCCTGGTAGCTGAGAAGTCAGGGGACTCTGTAGAGAATGTTTCATTGAAACTGTGCTGTTTTTGTTGCACTTCAGCAACAGTTTTATGTGTTTTTTGGCATTTTTTATTTGTTTTTGTTATCATTAAAGGAAATCTACCAGGGGCACTTACTCATAGATCCAGGCACTGTGACGTGCTCCTGCACAGTGCAACAGCCTGTGATGCTAGAGCGTTACCAGAGCCTTTCTGGCTCATTAGCATAATTGTAAAAATTGATGTTAGAAGGAAGGAGGCCATGGATAACAAATATAAGAAGATTATCACATACACAGTGCCTGGATCTATGAGTAAGTGGCCCTGGTTTATCATGATGGATTATTATGGTAGATCAAAAACAACACACAGATGGAAATTAACTAATTCACTAGGTTTCCACCTATGCATTAGTGAACTACTCTTTACAATATTTCCAGATATATAAGAATCCTATAGTTTGTGGGTCCAGTGCATATGTAAATAAAACACATATTAAGAGTAGGCACTAATTATCGCACTATTATACTGGCATTGTGAAAGCCCCAGACAATATATGTGTCTCCCTTCGTTCCCTTCTCCAGTAAACTTGTACATTTTGGGGCAGATTTAGTAAAGTCCCTACTCTGTCCAGTTTTCTGAACATTCTGTCATGTGCAAACTGCTTGCATCGGTATTTAAGAAGTGTTAACGGCACATTTGTTTTGCAGGCAGCTGCACTATGTATCACACAATACTAATTTCTGCACTGAAGGGGGCGCTCCGTGCTTAGTTGGACTGTGCACCACATTTATCATGCAGAGTCCGACAGAAATGTGTCACCCACCTTATGTTAAAGGTGCACCAAAAAAAGTTGTATGACTCTTCCGTGTCGGAGCAGTGCAGAGGACGCCAGATTCATGAAGAACATGCACCATAAATCCTTAATCTGGCGCACCATGCACACCACACAGGCAAACTGCAGATAGTGGAGTTTGCATCGTTTTTAGTAAATGTGGCCCATTAAGTTCTCATGCACACAACCCTCTGACATAGGCACGTGAGCATAGCTCATCCCGCCAATATCAATAAACAGAGACCTGCCGACCACAAATCTGTCCAGGAATAGGACCTGATTTATAATTTAAGTTGGTTGGCTTAGTGCATGCATTGTCCCAATAGACATCTATAGATAGATCTATTAAAGTTTTCGTTCTGACTTCTAGACGCTCTAGAAAGAACATCTTTGGGGCTTGCAAAAGTATTTATGAAGTGACTGTGCCAGTTTTGTGTCGTGGCTGCACTGTATCCTACAAGATAATAAAATGTGCACCTAAAATGAGTGCACCAAACAAAAGAAAAAGAAAATACTGTATATACTCGAGTATAAGCCGACCCAAGTATAAGCCGAGGCCCCTAAAAAATCCCACAAAATCCTGGGATTGGGAAAAACCAATTGACTTGAGTATAAGCCGAGGGTGGGAAATGCATTGGTCACAGCCTCCCCATTATATAGCCTGCCGGACCCTGCCCCATAGTGTATAGCCAGCACCTGCCCCCCAGTATATAGCCTGCCAGCCCATGTCCCTCAGTATATAGCCAGCCCCCTGCCCCAGTATATAGCCAGCAGCGGGGGAAGCCGGAAAGGTGAGTTTTGATATATCTTTTGACTCGAGTATAAGCCGAGTTTGGGGTTTCAGCACATTTTTTTGTGCTGAAAAACTAGGCTTATACTCGAGTATATATGGTAAGTACGACTGGCGTGTGCAGGGTGCATCAGATTATTGAAGACCGTGCTTTATTGCTTCAAAAAACCTAAAAACTATTCAGCATTTTTCAATACATTTTGCAAAGTATTCCAATTTCATATCTGCACAGTTTAAGTTTTCGCACTATATAACTCGAACCCTTCATAGAAATCTGACTGTAAACTTGCTGACTGCTGTCATTTAGTAAGATTATCGTAGTCACATTAGTATTCTGGTGCATAAATCAAACAGTCTCTTCCGAAACTTACAGCAGTGGAATATTTTTATACCTCTCTTATAGTTTATTGTTCAGCAATATAGAAATGGTCCTGCTAAAAAATGTTGCCCTGATAATTTGCATCTGCTTTACCTCATTGTGGCTGATATGTAAGCAAACTGTCTATAAAATGACTCCTTATACAATGCAACCGCAGCAAACGGCACATCTTTATTCCTCCGCTCAGAGCAGACACCATAAAGTGGGGGCACTGTGGTAAAATTATGTTAAACTGTATTTTTAGCTCCATTCTCCGGAGAGCTGAGCAGAATGTGTGTGGTGGACCTAATCACAAGAGTCAATCTTACTGAAGGGAAATAGCACAGAGAGCGCGGTACCAGGTCTGTTCCAAATATATTTTAAATAAAACATCCTTCTAACTTGATTGATGCTCCACACTGGAACAGTGATAAAATATAGACATTACACCTGCAACGGGACACAATGCAATTCTCAGTGGTAAAACTTCCCCAAGTTATCTAATACATAAATGGTTCTCTGTGTCCTGTGTCTGTTTGTTATGGAAATACTGTTGGATTGCCACATGACATGGTAAAGCTTAAATATATATTTGTGGGCCAATAGAGAAGAACTTGATAAGAAGCTACTGGGGCTCATTTACTAAGGGTCAGCGGAGCACATTTTTATTGGGTTTCCCAGCGATTTCCATTTTGCGACGCACTTAACAGGGGATTTTGGCGCATGTGACCGGATTTTGGCACATTGGCACACAATCAGGGGGGGTGGGGTTCGTCAGACAACCCGACGGATTTGGACTATGCACGGGATTTAACATTTCGAATTGTGTTGTAATTACAAGTACCGGGAAGAAGAAGGTGAACTCCGGTGGACCTCGGCGGGTAAGCGACTGATGCAGGAACTCGGGCGCACGACCTACTTGAATCGCGCCGGACTTCATCTTCGTCGGACCATCCGATTTTGCCCCAATGTCAGCCTATCAACCTTAACCCCATCCCGACATTTGATGTACTATTACTGCATGGCGGGAGGTGCAGGTATGTATTATAGCCAACACCTGCCTCTAACACCCGCGATCAGAGATTTCTCTGATTGCAGGTGTTAACCCCTAACAGGGGCATTGAACTGGAATCTGACCCCCAGCGGCGCTTACCGGGGGGTCCGTGGCTCTGATCGCAGGCCCTGGGACTGCCAGTTCCCGGGGCTGCGCGATCCTCTTCCGGGGAGCCGGGTCCTGCCAAAAGGCCTGTGACAAACTGAGCATGCGCAGCATCTGTATCTGTACATCTGTATTATACTGTATTAGCTGAAGAATAGCTTGAACAAGTGATCAGTGGATCGCTTGTTCAAGCTAACCTGTAAAAGTAAAGAAAAAAAGTTAAAAACACTAAATAAACACACTTTTTAATAAAAAGAATTAATTAAATAAAGTTAAAGTCCCCTAAACACAAACATTCCCTATGCACATCTAATAAAGTATAAAAACCTGAAAACCCCCCACATATTTGGCATTGCCGCGTCCGTAACAATCTGTACAACAAGTCAGAAATATTATTGGACCCGAACGGTGAACTCCGTAAAAACAAAACCCGAAAAACTCGCCAAAAATTAAAATTTTCATAAAATCCCTTCACAAAAATGTTCCAAAAAGTGATAAAAAAAAGTTATCTGCACCAAAATGGTACCACTGAAAAGGACCACTCAACACGTAAAAAATAAGCCTTAAACCAGCTCTGTCAACCAAAAAATATTGAAGTCATATCTCCATAATCGTAGTGATCTATAGAATAAAAATATTATAGTATTTTTAGTGTACGACCCCCAAAATATATTAAAAAACGAAACCCAAAATTGACAATTTTCTTTCCTCCATACATTAAAGAGTTAATAAAATTTCATCAAAAATCTACAGACCGACTAAAATGAAGTATTTGTAAAGTGCATCTCATGTCGCAAAAAATAAGCCCTTATATGTCCAAATTGGCAAAAAAAATAAAGATTGTATAGCCAATAAAAAGTGACAATGCATAATCTGCTCTGAATGGCGCAGCTTCCCTTCGATGCCCTGGCATGTGCCCATACAGCAGGTGACCACCACATATGGGGTATTGTTATATGCAGGAGGGATTGGGTATCAAATTTTGTGGATCGTTTTGGTATTTTGTCCACTGAGAATTTGTACATTTTATGAAAAACACATTCATTTAGCCAAAAAAATGTTAATTTCGAAATTGCATCCGATTTTGTTTTAACCCCTGTAAAACAATTAAAGGGTTAACAGACTTCATAAAAGTTGTTTTACGTACGTTGAGGGGTGTAGTTTCTATAATGGGGTAATTTATGGGGTATTACTTTTATATAGGCTTCTCAAAGTTACTTCAAACCTGAGCAGGTCCCTCAATAGCAGGATTTTGCGTTTTTTATGAAAATGTGAAAAATCGCACCTAACGTTCAAAGCCCCATAACATCCTACAAAAATGATAGTATGTATAAAAAACCATATCCACATAAAGTAGACATTCGGTGAATGTTAGTTATTACGTTTTTTGGTGTTATGACTATGTGTGGAAAAAGTAGAACATTTAGAATTTTGAAAATTGAGAATTTTTCCAAATTTTCAGCAAATATCTGATTTTCTCATAAATAAATGCAAAACATACCACCAAAATTTTTTAACTAACATGAAGTACAACGTGTCATGAGAAAACAATTTCAAAATCACTTGAATATGTTAAAGTGTTCCAAAGTTATAACCATTTATAGTGACACAGGGCAGATTTGAAAAAATGGGCCGTGTCAGGAAGGTGAAAAGTGGCTTCGGCGTTAAGGGTTTAAAGGGGTTGTTCACTTTCAGCAAATAATTGATATTGTTTATGTAAGGAAGAGTCATACAATTTTCCAATATACTCTCTGTTTCAATTCCTCACACTTTTCTAGATCTCTGCTTGCTGTCCTTGTATAGAAAGCTTCTCTATTTACTTCCAATGTATAGAAATCTGTCGATGTGATGTGATGGACACAAAGGTACACAGGTGATAATAACGGCTCCCGCACCTACATGTCCATCACATCACATGGACAGATTCTATCCACTGGAAGTAAATAGAGAAGCTTTCTGTAGAAATACAGCAAGCAGATATCTAGAAAACCATGAGGAATTGATACAGAAAGTATATAGAAAAATTGTATAAATTTTCATTGCACAAATACTATCAATTATTTACTGATAGCGGCCTTTAAAGCTACAGATCTTTGGCGCAGTGAGCTGACATATACTGTAGCTGTGTCATAGTGCACTGGACCCTGTTACCTGCACAGGGGTTGGGGGTTGGGAGTTGAGCACGATGTGATGTATGGGGAGCAGCTCCATCATTAGTCAACGCCTGCATGGAAGCACCATACAGGAAGTACAGCAGGAAGCGGGCAGTAATAAATAAGGGGGCAGTCTTATTTATGAGCACTCCACTTTGTGATCAGTACTCAGAAGTGTAATGGAGAATGGTACCTGCTACAATAATCTGCATTTTTGGTTCTTCTGCTCCAGGCTGCATTAACTTTTACAGTCAATGTCCTATCTTACTAAAAATACACACTCATTTTAATCTGACTCTAAGGCTATATTCACACTGCCGTTGCCCGCCTGTACCGTACCGTAGCGGGCAACGGCAGTGTACGGGGAGAGGAGGAGGAGGTGAGCGCAGCTCACCCCCGCCCCTCTCCATAGCAACCTATGGCGCACGGCGCCATATTACGGGAAAAGATAGGACAGGTCCTATCTTTTTCCCGGGTACGGAACGGTACGGTGCCGCACGTGTGCTGCACCGTACAGCTCCCGTAGGGTGCCGTGCGCCCATAGAAGTGTATGGGGGACGTATATCGGCCGTATATACGGCGGACGTATATACGTCCCCCATACGTTCGTGTGAATATAGCCTAACACTAAATGAAGAGATTGAAGCCTACTTACATGTGATGGAATAAGGCCCTTACAGTTGTGACATGACCATCAGTTGTATCTTATCTTCCAAAAAATGCTGTATGAAAATATCATAACATACAGTGGGTACGGAAAGTATTCAGACCCATTTATATTTTTCACTCTATGTTTCGTTACAGCCAATTTGTAAGATCTAAAAATAATTTTTTTTTGCTCATTAATGTACACTCTGCACCCCATCTTGACATAAAAAACAGAAATGTAGATAATTTTTTTGCTAATTTATAAGTATTTAGACACTTTGCTGTGACACTCATATTTAACTCACATGCTGTGAGTTTGGGATGACCACAACTCTTCCTTGACATGGCCGTCCAGCCAAAGTAAGCAATCATGGGAGAAGAGCCTTGGGGAGAGAGGTAAAGAAGGACCCCAAGAGATGAAGTAGGGAGAGGGGAGAAAGTTCTACAACGTCAACTATCACTGCAGCCACTACTAGTCGGGGCTTTATGGCAGTGCAAGATATATAAAAACAACATACAGTTTGCAAATAAACACATGAAGGATTTCCAGACTATGAGAAATAAGATTTTCTGACCTGAGGAGGTGAAAATTTTGGGTGTTAATTCAAAGCGGTGTGTGTGCAGTGAACCAGGCACTACTAATAACCTGCCAAATACAATCCCAACAGGGACAAAAGGTGGTGGCATCATCATGTTATGGGGTATTTCTCAGCAGCAGGGACAAGATGACTGGTTGCAATTGAAGGAAAGATGAATGCGCCAAATACAGAAATAATGTGGATGAAAACCTCTTCTAGAGAGCTCTGGAACTCAGATGTAGAAGGTTCACCTTCCAACAAGACAATGACCCTAAGCACACAGCTAAAATAACAAGGCATTGGCTTAAGAACAAATATGACCATTCTTGACTGGCCCAGCCAGAGCCCTGACTTAAACCCAATTGAGCATCTCTGGAGAGACTGGAAAATGGCTTCCACCAACATTCACCATCCAACCTGAGGAAACTGGAGAGGATCAGCAAGGAAGGATGGCAGAGAATGTCTAAAAAACTGCTGTGCAAAACTGCTTCTACTTGATACTGAGCAAATGGACGGAATACTTATGACCATGTGACCATATTTCATATAGATTAGCATAAATTTCTACAATTCTATTTTTTTCTGTCAAGATGTAGTTGATTCCCCTGCCATTTCATCACTGCTCCTCTAGTCTCCTTTGACATGCTCCGGCAGTGACTTGCTAATGCCCACATAATTGCCATACACCAGGGAGACCAATGACTGGAGTAAGAGGGAATCTAATGCATCTTATATTATTTTTCCTCAATCCTGTTGTATAGAATACATTTTTTGTCTTCAGGGCCACATCTATAGACCTTATAAACCCCTCACTAGTACACAGTGACACATAGTGAATGGGGGAGTCAGTGACTTATTTCCAGTCCAAGAGTGTATAGTTTCACCTCTGGAAATTAGTTCTTAAGGACCTATCACATTGTCCAAATATTGGACCAATTAAAGTGGACAAGCGTTTAAAGGAACGCTGATGCCGGAAAATTTCTAGTATAATTGTACTGCCAATCACCTGACAAATAAGAAAACGCTCACTTGTTGACCTACGGCATAAAAGATACAAGGTTATTGGCCACATTGCGCTGGGTGCACAGGGATGCACTGCAGGTAATCAATACAAGTTAATAGGGGAAGGGATGATGGCAGTAATAATCACTCTTCCCCATTTGTACCAGTGCTGTGTAATACCTAGACTGACAATATAATGACGTCCTTGGCTCTCCTGAAGTTACAAATAGCCAACCAATAATCTGTAGTAATTATTACTCGATTCAATGGAAGATGATCTAACTGGTCAAAGGGTCTGCAGTCTCTTTCATTACCGTATGAAAGGCTATAAGGCGCACAAAAAAAATCCTTTGATTTTCTCAGAAATCAAAGGTGCGCCTTATAGTCCAGTGCACCTTATATATTAACCATACTTACAGACAAAAGCTGCCTTGAACTGTGTATGGGTCTGCCACCTGCTGGTCATTCATCCTTTATCAGGTGCGCCTAATCCGGTGCGTCTTATATATGAAGCTAGATGTTTAAGCAGGCATTTATTGATGGTGCGCCTTATAATCCGGTGGACCTTATAGTGTGAAAAATACTTTACTGTGAATTCCATTGGAACCATTTGTGACAAGGCACTGGGGGTGATGGAGCAGTGTTTTTCTTGTCTATGTTTGGTGTTGTTGTGGTACAAAGGTTTTGCGACTTTCCATTGCCCCAAATGAACAGTGCAAAGTGACTATAGACCCTCTTCGCACTATATTCATTATTTGCATAGACCAGCATTCACAATAGGACTGAATTCACGTAATGCGACTTTTTGTTTAGGTGCAAGTTTTGGCACAAATATATGCTGGGGACCTGGTCTATGTGCTACGACTTTTGATCGTATTTTACGACTTTTTATGTAACTGTCTCAAACTACCCACAGCATAAAACCCTGCAAGCAGATTTATCAAGGGCCAAAGCCTCTAATGAATCTGATGTCAGCGAAGCTCCAAAGACAGACATAGAACTATCCCAAGGAGGCGGACTAATGATACATTACCCCCATATAATACAAGTTTTGGGTCTATAATTAAACACACCCAAAAGTGACTGGAAATTCTGCTTTCCAGGCTTATTTTAAAAGACTGGCAAATCCTCAAGTGGTTTTCAGACCGCACGCTAGCTAGAAATAAGGCCTTGTAAATGATGTAATCGGCTCCTGGACACTTGTGATTGTGGGATTGGGGCATTAAATATAACCTGCACGTACGCCTTGTAAGTTTATGCATGTGTACTTCCCATGGAATCGGACCCCAGGTAAGATCCCATGGACCGTGCACAGTGCAGTGGACGGGAGTCCTTGCATCATACAGAACTATGATGCAAGGCCTACCTTCTTGTTGGCAGAACAGCAGTGCTGACACTGTAAGAACTGACACTGCAGTATGTCCTGCAGACAGGGACTCCTTGCATCATATTTCTGTATGATGCAAGGACTCCCATCCACTGCACTGTGCTTGGTCCATTACATCTGACCTGCCGAGGGGTCTGGTTTCCTGTGAAGGCAGCCTCAAGATAAGGCAGATCAGGGAACAATAAACTACTTGATTTTCTCTTTAGGGAGGAGTTATGCATTACAGGGAACCACTGACATACCAAATTTACCTTTCCTCCTTGTATTGTGAGATTGTAAGGCACAACATATAGGGAAGTTTTGAGCAATTAACACATTTTTAATAATTTTGGGGTCTACAGGAGTCTTGGTATAACTGCTACACCTATAACTCCTACTGATTTGCACCTGTGCGGACAATTGTATTATAAATTCAGTTTTGGACAATAGCTGAAAATTTTACTATAAATTCAGTTTTGGACAATAAAAGAAAAATACATTCTAATCCCATAAACAGCAATAATATATAATGTAAGCAATTTTCCTTTTTCCCCTTCTGTGTTCTATGCTGAAACATGTAATAATAAGCCTGGTAATTCAGATTCTATTTTCCCAAAGGCAATTTAATATGTGAATGAAATTTATTTGTATTATTTTTAACAATTTAACAACTTTTTAATGGAATGTGCATCTTAGACTATTATCACTAGCTGCTCTCAGTGTCACATGCAGGAGGAAAATATTTGTAACAAGCTTTAAATAATATTTTCTGTGTCTGCTGATTGTGGATGTGGATCACATAAATTGCCACTATAATTCTCATAAAATGCTGGTCATGATCCAGCAGCAAGTCTCATGAGCCAGCGTAATAATATTATAGGAGAGCAACTGATTTCATTACTTTATTGTTAATCTTTTTATTTCCAGAATTCTAGTGAAGCTACATTGTCCCCCAGGACCTATATTCACACAGTTAACCTCTCTGCTGTTCTGGTGACCCTGATATAGTTATATATATTTATCAGGGGGGCATAGTTATAGTTTCCTCACATAAATAACACGTCCTGTTTTGCTAAATCACTACGGTCCTAAAAGAATTACATATTTTGGACTTAAAGGAGAACAACCATTTACATTAACAAAAAACAAACTACTGATACTCAGCTGCGCTTCAAGCCGATCCCATCGATGGTCTCCTTAAATGTTGACACGCCGGGATTGTGACTGCTACTGAGGTCATTGTGTGCACCGCAGGCAGAGCGCATGGAAACGTCTGCCCGCTCTGTTCAACGTGAACGGAAGAAGGAAGAAGAGTCGCTCAGATCAGCGGGGAGCATAAGAAGGTGAGTATGTAAGTTTTATACACACAATTTTTTTAAATGCAACTCATTCCTTGGTGGCTACAAAGGTAGTAATACAGGAGACAGTCTGTACCCAGGGTGACGGCAGGAGAATAGCACAAGGCGGCACACTAGGACTCACGTCAGGAATCCCAGGAGCTGGCACGCAGATCAGGAACACAGTAACGGACTGGCACACAGGAAAGCAGGAATCACAGGAACGGACTGGCACACAGGAACACAGGAATCACAGGAAACGGACTGGCACACAGGAACGCAGGACTCACAGGAGTGCAGGAATCGCAGGAGAGCTTTCTCTTCAGGGGAAGGCTTGAAGATCCGGCAAGGGTCACAGGAAGGGACAGGAATTTATATCAGGCCAGCGCCAATTAGCTGCGCGCTAGCCCTGTAAATCTTAGCGAGGCGGTGTGTGTGCCCTAGGAGACGGGGATGCGTGCCAAGCCGCAGGAGCAGCGGAGATCGCCGCTGGAGCCAGGGGAGGTAAGAGGCGCCGGCCTCCGGGGGCACACAGAGAGACATAGGTGCGCCCACGATCCGAGACAGGGATCGCGGAAGCACCTGTGACAGTATAGTTAAATTTTCCAGGACTAAACAGGTAAGTGGCAAAACCACGCAATGGCATGGTTTAGGAGCCTCATGTTGTGTTATCTGTACAGTGATCACTACACCTGCATCCTTAAAAACTGTTGCATAAAATTAGCCAGCAGGTCAGGGAAAGAAGCGAGTTCCAAACTTGTATCATCTCTTGATATCCTTCTATTTTCCTTAATAATGGGGTTGATTTATTATGCCTGTTTTCTGGCAAGAAAGGCAAAAAAATCTCTCCATCCCCGCCAGAGCTGGGGATTTACCACATTGCACGGGTGGACACTATAGCAGAAATCTCTGTTCTAAATAGGTTCAACCTGGCAGAGATTGAGCCCGAATCCACTAAGAGATCAGACCCTCTTGATAGATACAGGTGATGAGCCTGGTCCCACCCACTGATTCCGAGACACCTGGTGACATCGCCTGGTCCTGCCCACCGGGGATGTCACTGGCTGATGCAGATCAGCTGGTGGGCAGTTCCAGGCTTAACTTCAAAGACTGAGGGCGTGCATTAATAATTAGTCTGCAGAGGGTAGATGTCAAGAGGGTCTCTGGTGACGTAGGTCGGAGCGCCTCCAGCTCAAGTTCTTTTTAAGATGGATGCTGATGTTTCTGAACTAAAGAAAAACTGTTCCACTTACTAGAAACATGATGGCCAAGTAAGTTCGGGCAGTCCCCCCTGAAATTGTGATGATAGATGTCCTTAGCTATTAACAAACAGTCCCTGGATAGTCTAATAAGTTAATATTTAGCTTTCCTTATGCAGTGGAGACTTCAGACTCAACACTGCTCACGAAAGGAGAAAAATGCTTTGCTTAATAAAGTGTTTTACTTAATACAGTTTACTATTCTCATGTCCAGGATCACCCACATGGCCTGAAATTCCTCTTCCTTTCAGGTCAAGATGACACAAATTTGCAGGATTGTCTATGATATGAGAACTCAAAATATCCTGGTAAATGCAGGACTGTAGATGCTATACTCGCACTAATCATACTAGAAGGTAAATGATATAGCTTTTCTCATAGTAGAAATGTTAATCCCATGCTATATCTTGGTGATAGCGATAGTGGCCCACTCAGCATGTAACAACACAGTCTACAAAAATAAGATACATGGCAAGCATCACTTTAAAGGGAACCTGTCATCAACAATTGGCCTAATTAACCACTACCAGTATATGGTCAAACAGTGCAATATCTTCTAGTTCTTGTTTCTTTCATTGTTCAGTGTGATGCCATCATCAAGCAAATCAACTTTGAAGTGAAATGTAAATTGGTTGTATAAAGTCAAGGAGGTGGAGAGTTTAACTACGAAATCAAGGTGGGGGGCTCTGAACACCTCCTCCTCTGTGATTGACATCATGTATCGAAATTAAGGCAATCTGGTTAGTGATGTCTCTGTATACAGGATCATCAGGGGGCTTTCTGGGGAAGAGAGAGCTTGACTTCAGTGTTCAAATCTCCTCCTCCTTGACTTTATACAAACAGCTTAAATCTCACTTCAGAGTTGATTTTCTGGATGATGCCACCACACCAGATCATAAAAGAAACATGATCTGGAAGGTGTTCAGCTGCCTAGCAACCAACTGATACTGGTTTATTAGGACAATTTTTGATGACAAGTTCCCTTTAAGACTGACATCATGGCACTGCAGTCCTAATGGGTATTTTGTTTGTGATTTGCAAGATGTCATATGAACAGGGAATCTCTACTATAATCCCTCCAGCCCTGTGTTTTGAGCCTCCCTAAATATGTTCCCTATTGTACTATGTAGGTGAGGAAGACAGGCTGGTAAATACAATAGAAAAGTAGGTTTTATTAACACTGATTCTTTTGCTGCGAGACAGTGTTCTGTGATGAATTCTGAGGCTCTCAAGGGAGGTCAGGCTGCTCGTGAATCAGGTTGAATAAGATTTACTCTGTTTTTCTGCTGCTAAAGAGGTGCCAAAAGGTTTACTACAAAGCTAAAGGGAATGAGGAACTGAGGAAGTGAAAAGAAATGTGTGACCACAGGTAAGGGGAGGCAGTTTATTACTAAAGATGACAGTGCTATTAATGCAGATGTGACGAGGAGCATATACTAAATATATCAAGACTAGTACTGACCAAACACTTTTCTGGAAGACTAAATTTGCTAAATACCTTGATTATCTGGCCGCCTACATAGTACTATGAAGCATCACTGAACTTTTAACAGAATTACCTAAAACAATGAAGCAGATGATATTAATATATTTTTTAAAAGAAATCTCTTCTTTGTCCTTTTCCCCCTGCAGTTCTTCCTTATTTAAGCAGTTTATATAAATCAGCTTTCTGTCCTGTATCCACTGACAGACAGACTGACAGACATACAGGAACCTGATAAAGCAGCGACTTAACTCTTTATAGACAGTTCTTGAAGAGTCTAATCTACTCAAAGAGCTGAATTATCAAGGGAGATATTCTTTAGGTAAGTGAAACATTAACCTCCTTTCACTATACAGTGGGCATAGAAAGTATTCAGACCCCTTTAAGTTTTTCAAGCCTGGATTTGGGGATCCTCTGCCAGATCCTCTCCAGTTCCCTCAGGTCGGATGGTGAATGTTGGTTGATGTCATTTTCAAGTCTCTCCAGAGATGCTGAATTGGGTTTAGGTCAGGGCTCTGGCTGGGTCAGTCAGGAATGGTCACAGAGATGTTCTGAAGCCACTGCTTTGTTATTTTAGCTGTGTACTAAGTGTCATTGTCATGCTGGAAGCAGAACCTTCAGCCCAATCTGAGGTCCAGGTGATTATCGAGGCCACTGTTCTCTTAGGAACATTGGATGCAGCAGAAATTATTTTGTAACCTGTGTTTTGCCACAATTCTGTCTTTGAGCTTTTTGACCAGTACCTTAGACCCCATGATTCTCATGTGCTATGACATACACTGCGAGCCGTGAGGTCTTGTATAGACAGGTGTGTGCCTTTTCTTATCAAGTCTAATCAGTCTAATTAAATACAGCTGGACTCCATTGATGAAGTAGGACCATCTCAAGGAGGATCAGAAGGAAATGGGCAGCATGTGAGTTAAATGTGAGTGTCACAGCAAAGGGTCTTATGACCATGTGATTTTTCAGTTTTTCTTGTTAGCAAAATAGCAAAAATATTTACATTTCTGTTTTTTCTGTCAACATGGGGTGCAGAGTACACATTACTAAGCAAAAAAATTACTTTTTTGACTTACCAATTGGCAGCAATGAAACAAAGAGTGAAAAATTTAAAGGGGTTTGAATACTTTCCCTACCTACTGTGTCTAAGCTGTGTAATGAACTTCAGATATACTGCTCAGTACAAGAGAAAGAAGGAGCAGAAAAAAATCTTTAATGAAGTATATTAAAAAGTTTATTATCACCTGCTATCTTC
Source organism: Engystomops pustulosus (assembly GCF_040894005.1). Lineage (NCBI taxonomy): Eukaryota > Metazoa > Chordata > Amphibia > Anura > Leptodactylidae > Engystomops > Engystomops pustulosus. The sequence goes on from NC_092415.1 coordinate 48,500,913, forward strand.
ATTTGTGCAATTAAAAATATATTTGCTTCAAAGATTGAGTTATGCTATAAATATACCGCTAAAGCGCAGTTGACCTGTCCATTTATCTATTTCTTCTCGAATTACATAGAAAGGGCTCATACCCATTAGAAAGCCCAGTAAATGAGAAATAGTTGTATAAAGCGTTTTGGGAAATAGTTATATATATTTTCATGCCATCATGTTTCATGTTTCACATAATGTATACTGTTAAAATGTATTTGTGGGATAGAATGGGCGAAATAACAATGGAAAATGAAAATGTTCTTAAAGCATTTACTATGCTGTAAAAAGTATATAGAATTATGTGAGAGTTTCTTGCTTACATGATGACATGTCGTTTTTATATTGAGAGGGGATGATTTATTTTATTGTATTTAATTTTTTTTTTTTTTAATAATTTTTTAGGTCCGTCTGGGTACTTGAACCCTAGGGGGTCTGATGACTGATACAATGTACTGCAATCTTACACTATTGCAATATATATGAAATTGAGGCTCTAGCTGGGTCTATTACATATCCTGCAATGACATCCCGAGGGTCCTTGGTATAAGTTCTGGCTGTCATAGCAACCATTGACGTCACAAGGGGTGTCAATTGAATCAAAGATGGTAGTGTCCATGCGTCAATGTGATTGTGTTTGAACATGGCACTTATACAATTAAGGAGAACCCGTCAGGCAAAATAACCCCCTAAACTAAATATATTTTCATAAACTGCCATTAGAGAGCATTGCCTCTATCCCTTCATTGCCCTTCTACATGCCTGTAAACCTAAGTAATGAGGTCCTAAAGCTGTATGCAAATGACCTGTGAAATGTCCAATGAGTCATTAGCATATTTAAGCTGTCCGGCTTATTCATGAGTGGGAGGCACAGCCACACCCCCAGTGCTTGACTGACAGCCTGTATAATGGTGTGAGGCTGTATAATGATGTGCCTCCTGGTGCTGGCGCCCCCTGCAGCCTGTGTGTGTGTATAGGAGAGATACAACAGCTCCAGGCAGCCATGTTATAGCAGAGCATGTCAGGTACTTGTGTAGCTGATGTCTGTGTTTCACACATGTGTATTAGGAGGATGCAGCATGTCAGCAGATGCAGCACAAAGACCAGCAATGCTTTACTATATATTACACACAGACATGAGCAGGAGAGGGGAGGGGCAACAGGGGTGACATCACTGCCTCTGACCATGTGACCATCCTCATTTAAATAATAAAGAATGGATGATTGTGCAATGATCAATGTATGAATTGACTAGATTAAGGCTGAGATGGGATCCTTGTGAGCTGCTCCAAAAGGTAGAAGTGACAGGACAAGTGACACAGACCTGGTGACAGGTATCCTTTAACACCCACAGTCAATGCCAGCACCAATTGTGGGTGTTAGCAGCCATAGCAAAGACCCTCCATGTATGGACTGGGCTCAGCCAGTAAGCCATCTCCATACACCTTTAAGAACACCTTCAAGAACAATATGGAACAATATGGTGCATATTGTTAAGGGCTTTAAAGGAAACCTACCATGAGGATTCTACTATCAGAAGTAGATCTGATTGTAGATTGCTCCTGTTTGCCTCTACCCTAATCTGTATTTTAATAATTCTGGAACCTATCCTAACTTGTTAAAAACTTTATTTTAGTTATATAGAAATTAACTGCAGAGGCTACAGGGGTGTGGAGTAGCCTGGCCAGGAACTGGGAGCTTAGGCTAGTACACGCCCCAGTAGCCTCTGCAGTTAGTTTACATATTACTAAAATAAAGTTTTTAACAAGTTAAATTAAATTCCAGGATTATTATATTACAGATTAGGGCAGAGACAGGCAGGAGGAATCTACCATCAGATCTATTTCTGTCAGTAGAATCCTCATGGTAGGTTTCCTTAAAGGCAATATGGGGCACAAAATCACCCAATATCACCCTTGTTAACCGGTTCGCGCTGCATGGAGAGGGCTCACGGGCTGAGCCCTCTCCATAGCCGGTAAGTCTTTGCTGCATATTGCTAGCACCGATCGCGGGTGTTTTCACAGTGTGTTTTCACTATCAAAAAGATAGCGCCGCCATCTTACCTGGGATCGCCGCTCCCTGTGACGTCATCGGGGGGCAGCGATCCGTCTCCATGGTAGCCTCGGGTCTTCCGAAGACCCGAGGCTATTTCGTTTTAACCCCTTCATTACAATGTGCTGATAGCACATTGTAATGAATGAGGAGGAAAATCCCCATATACTGCCATACTGTAGTATGGCAGTATATGATAGGATCGATCAGACAACCTAGGGTTAAAGTACCCTAGGGAGTCAGAAAAATAGTAAAAATAAAAATAAAAAAAAGTTTAAAAAAAAAAAAATTATAATAAAAAAACCTAAAATTTCAAATCACCCCCCTTTCCCTAGAACTGACATAAATATAAATAAACAGTAAAAATCATAAACACATTAGGTATCGACGCGTCCGAAAATGCCCGATCTATCAAAATATGATAACGGTTTTTCAATGCGTTTAACCCCGTAACAGAAAATAGCGCCCAAAGTCGAAAATGGCACTTTTTTGCCATTTTGAAAAATATAAAAAAATCTATAAAAAGTGATCAAAAGGTCGTACCGTCCAAAAAATGATATAATTGAAAATATTATCAAATTTTGCAAAAAATGACGCCACCCACATCTCCGTACACCAAAGTATAAAAAAGTTATTAGCGCCAGAAGTTGGCAAAATCAAAAAAATAATTTTTGTACAGGAGGTTTTAATTTTTGTAAATGTATGAAAACATTATAAAACCTATACAAATTTGGTATCCCCTTAATCGTACCGACCCAAAGAATAAAGTAGACATGTCATTTGGGGCGCTCAGTGAAAGACGTAATATCCAAGCCTACACCATTTTCACTGGCTTTGGAATTTTTTTCCCGCTTCCGAATACATGGCATGGAATATTTAATACCATCATTATGAAGTGCAATTTGTTAAGCAGAAAACAAGCCATTACACAGCTCTTTACGTGTACAAATAAAAAAGTTATAGATTTTTGAAGGTGAAAAATGGACATGAAAAAACAGGAAAGGGCCCTTAACCGGTTAAAGGCCACACTAAAATAAAAAAATAAATTTATACTTAACTGGGTCCACGTTTCCCGACTCCTTCCCAGTAGTTCAATAATGTCAGGACAGTATGTCGTTACTTTAAAATCACGGTCAATCAGTTAGACTATAATGTGTATAAACAAGAAGACAAGCCACTATAGATAGTTTTCTTAAAAATTTTTTGTTTTATCTATTTCTTATTCAAAAATTGATTACAAAATGTACAAATATGTCAGAAGAATTTTTTCAATTATTTTCGAGGTATTACCTCTAAGTCCTTTAACACATATAGTTTGGGTTGCAAGCAATTCCCATTTTTTGAGTTTTCACTGTACCGTGGCTTTGTGGAGACTTTTTCACAGGTAGCTTTCAGCAGAGGAGTAGATCTTTTTCTTTCAGTCACTTCTTAGCAGAGAAAAAACACTCGCATGATTCTTGCATGATCATGCGAGTGTTTTTTCTCTGCTAAGAAGTGACTGAAAGAAAAAGATCTACTCCTCTGCTGAAAGCTACCTGTGAAAAAGTCTCCACAAAGCCACGGTACAGTGAAAACTCAAAAAATGGGAATTGCTTGCAACCCAAACTATATGTGTTAAAGGACTTAGAGGTAATACCTCGAAAATAATTGAAAAAATTCTTCTGACATATTTGTACGTTTTGTAATCAATTTTTGAATAAGAAATAGATAAAACAAAAAATTTTTAAGAAAACTATCTATAGTGGCTTGTCTTCTTGTTTATATGCTACTGAGTCTGGACATTCTAGGGAGTCTAGCGTGTTCCACTATCTTTTGCAACTTCTGTGCCTAATAACATTTGTATAAAAAGACTATAATGTGTACTTAACCTGCTTAATTGAAGCAAAGTTTAGGTGCAGGAAGCAGTAGAGGTGGGTCTAATGTGGCTTATCAGACACATCTCTATGTAAGTAGAGCCATGGACTTCTCTCATGTAGAGTGGTTTAGACTCCTAAATCGCACATATTCAACCCCTTTAAAGCACTGTAGACTCATTGTCCATATAAAAGTTCACAAATCTGGAAATACAATAGCTAGAAGCTATAGCAGGATCTAGTTATAGTACGGCCATGCAAATATTGATTAGTATCAATTGCTATGCAAACAGTAAGTCAGAGATGGCATAGGAACATCATGTATATGAACGTTGTGTGTCGTCTCAGATTCTATTGAATCTTAGGTAGGGTTGATGTACACAGGACAAAGGAAATGAATAAAACCTGAACTATAAAATAGGTGACAGTGTGAAGTTGGTCAGTGATATGTCCAAGGACCAATCTTAATTGGAAATCAGAGGAGGCTGACAGCTATGAAGCAGTGCTCTGGAAGTATCCGCAGCCAGTGTTTGTGTAGTGCTGGTGTATCGTGGAGACTCTCTGACAGGTGTGAGTCTATCTGCCTAAGACAAACACTCTTGAGATCCGGTGACTTTCATGTCTTTCATGGACATCAAATCAATACTGTTCATCAAAGCACCGAGCTGCCACTCCGCTCAATCAGTTGATCTCAGGGTTTATGAAAGTTTCATAGTCTGAGCAATGACAGTTTTCCATTAAAAGTTTCTACCATGGCATTGATTTGTATTGTGAGCTCAGCTCCTGTTTGCTTATTGTTTAGATGTAATTTCTGTGGATACCAGTCGGGTTCTTTGCTAAAAGCTGTCGTTTATTAATCAATTCGGCTTTGTTACTGGACACTTTCCTATCGATGACAAAGAATTTAGCTGTTTGTGATTCAAAAAATGTAGGGCAGGATTAATAAAGTATGTGATGTAGTCAGCATCTGCTCTATTCATTTGTGCTATATTGAACCTAAACCCATTTTGGAGACAGAAACAATGCAGAACCATTTCTCAATTGGTGCTGCACCAGGCATGGCTAGATCAGGATATTTATTTAGACACTAATGGGAATGTCTCCCTCCAGTGTTTTTTCTTTTATTAGACATATGGGGGCATCTATATTTTAGACACACACTTTCTTTCTGTATTTATTGTACATATAATTCAGATAAATTCAGGGGTGAATGAAATGATTGTGCTGCTCTAGGCACTAAGCATACCTCCATTAAAGACATATACATGAAAATGTAATTTTGTCTGGTTAGTGTTAACAAAGGAAACAAAGTCTAAAACGATCTAAGATATTTATAATTTGTAATCCCATCAATAGCACCTACTCCTAAAAACTATTAATGTTATTCCTTCAGACTATGACTCCCACTCCTGTAGACTAACCACTGGTGCCCCAACTCTTATATACTATTCCACTCCTAAAGGCCATTTTAGATGTACATTCCCACACCTATATACTGTATACCCGATTCTGGCACTAATATATACTAAGACTCCCGGGGCCATCTCTCCATTAGTTTATGAAACATTGTCAGTCTGGCCAAGGATGACCATACCGGTTCCAGAGGACTTCTCGTCAATAATTAGGCCTTTCAGTGCCTAATAGCAATTACAACCCTTAGTATTATTTGTGAACTTTATAGCAGCTGAAATTAATCATAGTCAAATAATCAGTTAGACTACAGCCAGATGGTGTGGGCAAGACCTGTGTCCATAGCCCAGCCTACCCATGTTATCCAAAAGTCTCTTGATTTTCAGTTAAGATCAAGTGTCTCCTACTAAATCATGTGGCCATTGGGTGCCTTAGGTGGGCAGATTAATGGCCGCTTGCAGATGATGGTGAACCTCTATAGTCTATAGGAAGACTAGGAAGTAGTAAAACCCTTCATGCTGAGAACGACAGGTACGATGAATAAAGAATCTTATCTGTGTGTATTTTGGTGGAGTATTCCTAACCTGCTTCTACCTATCCCCTTGTTAGTTGGGGTTCCTGAAACAGCAAGTTGTTCACAACAACAGGTTTACATGCTAACAGCCTATTCCTATTATTGGCCAAAACTTTTAATTGACAAAGTAAAAATGAATAGTGTTGACGCTCTATGTGCCATGGAGCTAACCAAATTCTTACCGTCCCTACAGAGCAGAAATAACTTTCATTTTTTCGTAATGAAACTGTCTTTAAAAATTGAACTTGAATCCACTGCAAAAAAAACTCCCCAAAAACATGAAACATATGTCTTCTTCAGTCTTTCTGTGTTTGACATAACTGCTATGTGTAGTAATCAGATGTTAGCACATGGTACAATCATTCCCCTGCTTCCGCCTCATTATTTACATGCACCACTTCAGCCTAGAATGAAGCACATAATAGTTTCCTCTGAACATACCAGAAAGGGAGGCTCTTAGAGGCCATTCTGCCGGGACTTCAATCCATCTGTCTCCACTTAATGAAAGAGGAAGGATTTTATTTATTGACTGGTTAAATGTATCCAAGGTTCTTGTATTCTGCATCCTTAAGTGGTACAAGAATAAATGGCCCAGGTCTTCATGCCGGTGCTCTATGCCCAGTCTCACTTTAAATATCTCTCCTAAGTCGTGTGTAAGATTCACCTGGAAAAAAAAGGTATATGCTTCTGCTAATATGTAGCTCATAACACATTGTAGAAGTATAAATGGTTCCAATGTGTGTTTATACTACAGCCTACCATTTTCTAAAATCAATGGAGCCTGTTTTCACTGGTATATCAGAGAAGTGCAGAGGGCGCCAGAATTATGAAGAACGTGCACCAAAAATCCTGAATCTGGCGCACCCTGAACTATACATAGGTAAACTGCATTTAGTACAGTGTGCACTGTTATTAGTAAATGTGCCGCATTGATCTACTTGAAATGCACATTCCACTAGTGCACAGTGTGAGACACTAATTTCTTTCTAAAACAGCCTGCTCTCTGCTGATCAGACATTGTGACTACTGGATTTTTCCATCTCCTTACTGTCTGTCCTTTCTCCCATGATTTGTAAGCACTGCATCACATGGGCATCTAGAAACTGAACCTTTGCAGCGGCGCTTAAGATGCCAGAAGAGGTTCTGACCTTTTAGTAATCCTAGCACAGCACTCGAACACCAGAATTAAAATCTACTGCAGGTATGACCAGGTGTTGATTTCAGATATAACCTGTACAATTATTTTGGCGAGACACCACCACAGCCCACCATCCCAGTCAACCCTTCTTTGAAGGTGGTATGCATAGCATAGAAACCTCGAAAAGATGCAAAATTCATAGTGTGCACCAGGACTTTTGACTTTTACACGCCTTCCACACTAGAAAACTGGTGTGGAAGGCATGATTAATTCCCCCAGCAATGAAGAGACAATGATCCTTTGAATACTGCTAAGTAGTTGTAGACTAATCCTTGAAGGATTTGCCTCTTCTCTTCCCTATCCTTCACTTTACTTACTGTAGGGAAATCGCCCAGTTGAGGGCTATCACTTAGGGTGGCAGTCAAGTACAGTTGAGGGGTTTAGCTTCAGGGCTCACTTACCCATGCACCAACCAGATCTCTACAGAAATGTTAATCTAATCAATAATTTGCTTCTTTAAAATAATTTTCTTTGTAATACCTTGTAGGTCAGTCTGTCCTTCCACTGATCTAAGTTTTGCTCCTCAAGTCTGAGTGGGATTGACCTGCCTTTGTCGCCATAGAGCACAATATTCCAGTGAAGATTATGCTGTTGAATTTCCGAAATCTGAATTTCTTCACTGGAAATTGATAGATGAATGATCCATTCTCCGTCTGTGTTACATACAAAAAAGAAATATTGATGTAATAGTCACTAAACACTGTACATGCAGTCCAACCCATACTAGGCTAATGAGTGAGTACTAATTCTTATATTCAAGGAACAATTCAGCTTTTCATTAACTGAAGAAATAGAAATAGAATAGAAATAGAATAGAAGATATGACAGTCCTCATAGATTTGGCACATCTCATTCCATTGTTCCATTCCATTCCAGAGTTCTCATTAAATCTTATGCATTTTCCAAGAGACCAAGTATTAGGTCAGCAAATCTTCAATAGACATGAGCTGGTGTAAATCTGAGCTGTAATTTACCCCATATGGTCCAAAAGCAAAACTTGTGACTCTTAATGACACCAGAACACTGGTTGTGTGGGGGTAGTAAAAAATAAGTTTGTAGACCCTGGCCATGACTTTGAAGCAACCCCTCTTTTTTTTCCAGAACAGTAGCTTCACAAAAAAACAGATTTTTCTGCTGTTTGTTACTAAAATATATTACGGTTGTCTGTGGCAGTAATTGTTCAATGTCTCTATAGGACCCCGATCAATAAATGGAATACTGTAGGTTGCCAATTGTAATCAATAGGCATACAGGTCACCTATATAGATAACTGCAGGAGGTCTCAAACAGAAGACTTAATATTCTAATAAGAAACTATTGATCCCGCGTAGCTGTGATAAGTATTACCCTGTCACTACTATGCAGCCTCTATGAACATTTCACATACAGAAGTCTCCAATATATCATTTCAGTTACTTTTCATTTTTTACTTTCATTTTAATAAATGTAATCATTTGCAGAAAGGATTGATTTCTAAAAATAAACCCAGCTATGAGTAAAATTATTACTACTAATTAGTATTACTCTATTACTTTATTACTCTAAAATTAAAATTATAATTTATTCTTATGTAATTGTGTAACCAATACCTGAGGTCATTGACTGCATCTCATTGTGAAGATCGCCGGAGCGGTTGTCATTCTTAGTTTCTGTATTAATAAAAAACACACTTTAGACTGGACAGAAAATACAGGCAATTCTGAAAATATTTTGTTCCTGCTTATAATTTCGGATAATATTATACAAGGTAAATAAGTTATCAAAAACTGCAAAAAATTCATCGAAAATTTCCATCGTTATCATTGACATGTCAAAGTATATAATAAAAATTTCAGTGGATGTCACAGTCAAAGAGAGCAGTAAGACTAGATTAGGAGAATTGACTGGGACTGACATTTGACTGTGATAACTGATTTTGTCAGATCATATCTCAGGATCAGCTCAGGCGGATATAGCACCTCTGATACCTATCCTGCCTCCCTGACCTGTCACTTATCATTTGTCAAGGGCAAATTCCTATTTGAAATCGCATCATTATTTACGGTTACCCGGCAATCTTCACGGTCACTTGTCAAGCTCGTGTTCATCTTTTTCTGTGTGTATGTATATATATATATATATATATATATATATATATATATATATATATATATATGTATATTGTATAGAACCTCCTCCTATACTTACATTTTCCAAATTATTATTAAACAAAATTAGTGCAACAAGTGTCATGATGAGGATCATCTGTTAGAATTATCTGATGGATTATTTAACCCTTGCTGTCATATTTGAATGAAACAATGGTCAAGCACATTTGCTTGATTGCTGATTCAAACAAAATCCCTTTATCATGATAGAGGGGGTCTGATCCCCACTAATCAGAGCCGTATCACCAGGGGCGTAACTTGGGGGGATGCAGAGGGTGCGGTCGCAACCGGGCCCATGAGGCCTAAAGGGCCCATATGGTGTATCTTTCCTATATGAGAAGACTGTACTATAAATAATACATTATAGTTGGGGGTCTGGCACGCATTTTGCCCTGGGGCCCAGCAACTTCAAGTTACGCCACTTCTTATCACTTTGATGAGGGCAAACACATTTAACTTTAAAGGGATTGTCAACTAATTGATATTCTTTGTGTAATGAAAAGTTTTCTAGAGTTCTGCTTGTTGTCATTTTACAGGAAGCTACATTGTTTCCTTCCAGTGGATATAAACCAGTCTCCGGTCACACAGGTGCTAGTGAGTAATTAGAGCTGTGTGTTATGAGCAGTGCACCTGTGTGACATCACATGACCAAGGACACATTTCTATCCCCAGGAAGTAAACCATGAAGCTTCCTGTTATATGGCAGAAAGCTGATATCTAGAAAACCACAAGGAATTGATGAAGAAAGTATATTGGAAAATAGAAGAACTTTTCATTACACAAACAGTATCGATTATTTCCTGAAAATGGACAACCACGTTAATTATGATGTAGTTCATTTGGCTAAGTCCTAAATGGGGACAGAGATCCAGGCGGTTTTTATCCCTCTGTAGGAGCACAGAATTTTAAATAGAGGTTATGGAGACAAAAAAACATCATAACATTGTTTTAAAAGAAGGCATTTTTAACAGTAAAAAAAAAACAAACACTTTCCTTTGTTGCAGTTATTTTTCCCATTGCTCTGACCTGTCACTTGTAGAGTCATGGACATCATTTTGGTTTTTTCTTTCTTCCACGGCTGGGCTATAAAGATGTATTTGTTCTTGATGAATGATCCTTCCTCCACCACGGCTTTCTCCAGCTGTAAATTAGTTGGCTTTTCTTTCTCTATGAGCAGCTCGTGTATTACACCAATGTCAACAGCTTCCAATTGAAAACCAACCGTCTGATCAATAAAAGCAGGGAACATGAGGTTCATGAATTGCATTTTGCACTAGGACACTTAGCAGCCTTCTCTTGGATTACTAATCCATCGACTACTCCCCTCATTTAGAGTAAACAGTAGTAATATCTAATAAATAACAGTAGTACAGTGTGGCAGAATTCAGTGTAGCACAGTGGGGATTTCTAATTCAGATAGGGCAACATTGACCATAACTATCACAACATCAGTAAATGGCCTGCAAAATGTACAAATAAAAATATTGTTCCATTAAAATTCATGAATAGTTGTAATAGTGCATCTAATTCTTTGCATAAGGCACAATCGCATAGGGCATGAATTCATGCTAAATAGAAGTTGTATTATATACCCTAAAAATGATTTTATCTCGCTTTTTAAATTAAATTATTATACAGTAAAGCAGAAAATTAAAGCGGTTCTCCCATATCAGCAAGTAAATGTTACTGTTTGTATTATGAAAAGTTATACAATTTTTAAATATACTTTCTGAATCAATTCCTAATGGCTTTCTAGATCTCTGCTTGCTGTCATTCTATAGAAAGCTTCACTGTTATTTCCAGTGGATAGAAATCTGACCATGGTCACACAGGTGCACGGCTCGTTATATATCACACGGCTCTGATTACTCTCTATCATGCTAAAGAGCCGTGCACCTGTGTGACCATGGTCAGATTTCTGTCCACTGGAAGTAAACATAGAAACTTTATATAGAATGACAGCAAGCAGAGATCCAGAAAACCATGAGGAATTGATACGGAAAGCACATTAAAAAAGGTATAATTTTTTATCATGCAAACAATAACATTTATTTGCCAAAATAAGAATACCCCTTTAAGTTATCTTCAATGTTTACAATTCTACAAGATGTTCTGCATGTTTCTGAAGCAGCTGGAGTAGAATATAAGACCTCTGCTGCAGTCATTTGTCTTACACCCAGAAGGAAAATCATAAAATAATGAATTACCAAACTGTAAACAAGTGGGCCCTTCAACATATTTTCTAAAACTGTCCATTGACCACGAGCCCAAAAACTGTTTCCTAAGACTCAACGTATCTATGAAGAGTTTTGACAAATTAGCTCACAATCTCCTTACTGTAGTTTAATTTTTAGTCTCTTTCTTTCGGTAATTGCACAACCCTACTTTTCATTATGGATTTACATCAAAGATGTTTACTCTAACATTTACCCCCACCTTATACACATTTCACTTATTTGCAGTATAAATGGATAAAGATCACTTTATACAATACGAAAGCCCCTATAAAGAAAAGGATGTGCTGAGAAAACAAACAAAAAGGAAAATTTCCCCCCTCATCCTCATAGACTGTAAGCTCTGGTGTCACCCCCTCATCCTCATACTGTAAGTTCTTGTGTCTCCCCTCATCCTCATAGACTGTAAGCTCTTGTGTCACTCCCTCATCCTCATAGACTGTAAGCACTTGTGTCCCCCCTCAGCCTCATATACTGTAAGCTCTTGTGTCACCTCCTCATCCTCATAGACTGTAAGCTCTTGTGTGACCCCCTCACCCTCATATACTGTAAGCTCGTGTCCCCCCTCATCCTCATAGACTGTAAGTTCTTGTGTCCCCCCCCTCATCCTCATAGAATGTAAGCTTGTGTCACCCCCTTATCCTCATAGACTGTAAGCTCTTGTGTCACCCCCTTATCCTCATAGACTGTAAGTTCTTGTGTCTCCCCTAATCCTCATAGACTGTAAGCTCTTGTGTCACCCCTCATCCTCATAGACTGTAACTTCTTGTTTCCCCCCCTCATCATCATAGACTGTAAGCTCTTGTGTCATCCCCTCATCCTCATAGACTGTAAGCTCTTGTGTCACCCCCTCATCCTCATAGACTGTAAGCTCTTGTGTCACCTCCTCATCCTCATAGACTGTAAGCTCTTGTGTCACCCCTCATCCTCATATACTGTAAGCTCTTGTGTCACCCCCTCATCCTCATAGACTGCAAGCTCTTGTGTGACCCCCTCACCCTCATATACTGTAAGCTCGTGCCCCCCCTCATCCTCATAGACTGTAAGTTCTTGTGTCCCCCCCTCATCCTCATAGACTGTAAGTTCTTGTGTCCCCCCCTCATCCTCATAGAATGTAAGCTTGTGTCACCCCCTCATCCTCATAGACTGTAAGCTCTTGTGTCACTCCCTCATCCTCATAGACTGTAAGCTCTTGTGTCACCCCCTCATCCTCATAGACTGTAAGCTCTTGTGTCACCTCCTCATCCTCATAGACTGTAAGCTCTTGTGTCACCCCTCATCCTCATATACTGTAAGCTCTTGTGTCACCCCCTCATCCTCATAGACTGCAAGCTCTTGTGTGACCCCCTCACCCTCATATACTGTAAGCTCGTGCCCCCCCTCATCCTCATAGACTGTAAGTTCTTGCGTCCCCCCCTCATCCTCATAGACTGTAAGTTCTTGTGTCCCCCCCTCATCCTCATAGAATGTAAGCTTGTGTCACCCCCTCATCCTCATAGACTGTAAGCTCTTGTGTCACTCCCTCATCCTCATAGACTGTAAGCTCTTGTGTCACTCCCTCATCCTCATAGACTGTAAGCTCTTGTGTCACCCCCTCATCCTCATAGACTGTAAGCTCTTGTGTCACCCCCTCATCCTCATAGACTGTAAGCTCTTGTGTCACCCCATCCTCATAGACTGTAAGCTCTTGTGTCACGTCCTCATCCTCATAGACTGTAAGCTCTTGTGTCCCCCCTCATCCTCATAGACTGTAAGCTCTTGTGTCACCCCCTCATACTCATAGACTGTAAGCTCTTGTGTCACCCCCTCATCCTCATAGACTGTAAGCTCTTGTGTCACGTCCTCATCCTCATAGACTGTAAGCTCTTGTGTCACGTCCTCATCCTCATAGACTGTAAGCTCTTGTGTCACGTCCTCATCCTCATAGACTGTAAGCTCTTGTGATCAAGAGAATGGTTCTCACACAATCCAAATCTAATGTCCAAATATCACATTGTTAAAACAGTACTGGTAGTAATAATATAAACAAACCTTGAAATGTTTTTGTACACACACTAAAAATCGTAGTTTTATTCAATAAATGTTGCTACTTCCTTACCATATGCACAATGGGGGTTATTCATCATATGATAGTCCTGCCCACTGCTATGGCGCAACCGGACCTGAGCGGCGCTTATTTGTATCGAGCCACTGCAGAGAGTTCACAGGCGGGGGCACAGGATAGTTTTACCCTTGGTCCTTGTGAGATTCCTGCATGTTCGGATGTGTACTGTAAATGACTGTGTACCTATAGTGGGTTCTGTCCGCGCTGCATTGCGTCTGTCTTTGCGCTTGCACAACAGCCAATCCCAGCATCCTGGCCCGCTGATTAGCAGCTTGAGTTAATAGTTTAAAGGTAAAACTGAATAAGAATAACTGCAAGTCCCACAAAGAGGTGAGCCCTGCATGTTGTTATCCCACTAGTAGATTAATTAAAATTAATAATATGCTGAGACATTTTCAACCTGAATGTAAGAAAATATTGAAAGTATGGGAAAACGAATGAAAACTGCAACGATTCTTATTTAGAAATGTGCACAATAATGCGTCATGGGTGAAGGCCATTGTCTATAAAATTTGGTGGGTGGTTTGGATGGTCATGGGCCCCCTAGAAGGCTTGGGCCTTGGGTTACCACCCAAACTACTGCTATGAGTAAGAGCTGTTAGTTGGATACTAATGTAGAAACTAAAAGTACAGAGGAGGGGCTATGAGCAGTTTTGTGACAAAAGTAAAAAGTTCTGCTGGAAGATCCACTCAGAGACTTACCAGATGCTACCAATCTAGATTAAATACTGACTTTTCACACAGCCCCATACTCTCTAGAGTACAGGCGGTCCCCCACTTCAGAACACTCGACTTAAATACGACCCCTAGTTACAAACGGACCTCTGGATATTGGTAATTTATTGTACTTTAGTCCTAGGCTACAATGATCATCTGTAACAGTTATCAGAGGTGTCTGTAATGAAGCTTTATTGTTAATATTGATTCTTATGACAATCCAACATTTTTAAAATCCAATTGTCACAGAGACCAAAAAAGTTCTGTCTGGGATTACAATGATAAAATATACAGTTCTGACTTACATAGAAATTCAACTTAAGAACCTACAGACCCTATCTTGTATGTAACTGCCTGTAAATGTACCACATGTTGTTATCCCAAGCCTTAAGACATGTTCCTCTAATATTTCTTATTTCATTTTCTGTAAATACACTTGAAGTACAGAAGATATTCTATGGATTGTATTGAAGTTTCTATACTGTGCATTTTGTACCTTTTTCACTCACATGATTTCATTTTTTGGAAGATATCACTTATACTTTCGATTTCTATTAAAATATGATTTAAGATTACTTAAAGGACTAAAAGCCACCTGATGATTAGAATAGAAACAAACACTTTTAGCATTTATTGAAATAATAAGGAGCAATAAACTATAAAAGCGAAAGATCAAGTTTTGCTAATATTTCCCTTTGAAGCTGCAGTTGCTATGGTACCATCATCACTAGGTGTATTGTATCTAAATATAGGGTATAATCAAAGATAACATCACATTGAGCAAGAGCTGAAAAGATTCAAGTAAGAATAAAGCAAACAAATAATTTCATATTTAAATTGCCAAATGTTCAATTTTTTATGGTTATTATTAGTAGGATTTACACATTGTGTTGTTACAGTAAAACTATGTTAACCTGACATTCATGCCCTGGAGAGGCAGATCAAGACTTTCGCTTCAGGATGTAAACTGTTTGTAAAACCCATTTTTATAGTAAGAAGTTATGAAAATAAGAATTAATAGAGGGGATCCCCATCTGGTAACTGAAGCTTAAAAACCAGTCCAATAAATGTTTTTATTCTTTCATTATATAATTATAATCCCAATGTATTATTTATAATTTAGACAATATTACATTATTCAGTTGTTTATTTCTATCTGGAAAACTCTTTGAATTTTTCTCTTCAGTTAAGTTCTGAGATCTTATGATGATCACCTGAGAATATCTTTCTGTTCTCTCTAGGTGGCTACCAGGATTATGTGCTGCTCCTAGGAAAGCAAAAGTAAGTCAACCACACCTAAAGTGCTTCTGTCCCTTTATTTTAGTGAATGGTGAGGGGTCTAAATACCTAGAACCCCACTGATCAAAACTTCTTAAAGGAAACCTACCACTTGAAGTGGCAGGTGAAAGAAGGAAATACCGAGCACCAGCTCAGGGTGAGCTGGTGCCGGAGCTTATTTTTGTTAGTGTTTAAACCGCTGTTTGAACTTTATAACCAAAGCTGCTTCGGCGCTCAGTGCTTAGCGCTTACCATGCGCGCGGCTCTCCTTCACTTCCTATGTAGCCGCGGGCATGGGCGCGTACCTCCCTGCGCCGAAGCAGCTTCGGCTATAAAGTTTAAAAACTGTTTTAAACCGCAATACAGCGGTTTAAAACACTAAAAAAAATAAGCTCCGGCACCAGCTCACCCTGAGCTGGTGCTCGGTATGTCCTTCTTACACCTGCCACTTCAAGTGGTAGGTTTCCTTTAAAAGCCACCAAGGCATGTCAGAAGTTTCACAGCTACTCTTGGATTTTCCATGTGGGATCAGAGTGCTAGCTTCTGGATTCCATATGCAATACATTAGATTGTGATCATTGTTTGTTTGGATTGTCCTTAAAAGAAAAAGGACGATCCTCTTGCAGGTCATCTTCTATACATTGATGCTCCGGCATTGGCTCCGTGTCCCCATGTGGTCCATCGGAGGCACCATGAGGTCAGCTGCACATTGACATTCTAATATGTGCATCGGCATCGGCACACACTATGACAGTGATGGCAAACCTTTTAGAAATCGAGTGCCCAAACTGCAAGCCTACACCCACTTATCTATCGCAAAGTGCCAGCATGGTCATTTATAACAATATTACCCACAATAACACTATTTAAAGGCCAAATAATACTGCCACATGATGAGCATCATTATTACAACAACATAAATGGCATCATGCTTAATATTACCGCCATACAGTAATTGCTTTTAATGCCAGTGATGAACATTGGCGCCATATAGTGATAATTATCCCCGCCATACAGTGAAGATATGGCATCATGTAAAAAGACACCAATGCTACTGCTACACCAGTTTTGACCGCGAGCCACGGTCCGATCTTACATATGCATTTCTATGCAAGTGCATTAGATCGTCAACTAGCACCCAGTGTCTATCTGAATCACAAGAATTTAGGCTTAAAGGGGTTTTCCCATCTAGGCATTTACATTTAATTACATTCATTTGCCTTATGTAAACATTTCTTCAATTGGATCTTAATAAAAAAAATGTTCCTGTGTGAAGATAATTTCTCATAAATGTAGTCATGTTGTCCCTTAGAAACCAGATAGCTTCCTCGTATACGACCACGTCATACTCTGGCAGCGGTGGCCAGATTTGCGCTATAGAGTCCTGCCGGACCACCTGGATTCAGCAATCATTACCACAGGGTGGTCGTTCGACATGTAGTAACTCCCAGACATTTTATATACAATAACCTTTTGTTTCTTTGTGCACGCACTGCAGCAGAGGTGGACGTATCCGAGGAAGCAATCTTGTTTCTAAGGGACCATATCACTACATTTATGGAAAATTATCTTCACACAGGAACATTTTTTTTAATAACATCCAATTGAAGAAATGTTTATATACAGAAGATTAATGAAACTGAATGTGAGTGCCCAGACGAGAATACCCCTTTAAGGCCCCTTTCACGCTTGTGAGTGTGATGGTCTGAACTCGCAGCATGTGCTGCCTGGATCAGCCGGCCTGAATGCTGCAAACTGGAACTGAATTCAGCATATCAGTGCAGTTCTGGTTTGCAGCATTCGGCCCGGGCAATCCAGTGCATGCAAGTTCAGCGCATCACAATCGCAAGTGTGAAAGGGGCCTTAAGAAGGTGAAAGCAGCACTGTGGGTGAGCAGTGGGAGAGGGAAACGGGCAGGGACTGAATGTGCCAGGAATAGTGACTAAATAAGGTCCAAGTCGCATCTGGTAAAATAAATACAAACTATCAGGGCACTGAGGGGGATGGGGAAACCTATTTAGGAAGATCTCCTCACTGGGGCAAAGTGGGTGTTGTGGGGTGTAGGACACAAATCACTGAAGTGAATTATTAACACTTTAGCTGCTGCCTGCTTACACAGACAGCAGACAATGGAGTACCTGGCTTCCCCTGCCTGTAGTGAGGGACTTCATTCCCTTATCTTCATTATCAGTCATCTTGCTGCTGTGCACTCCTGGCTGCCGGCTTCTGTCCTCCCGGGCTGAGGTTCAGTGAGGAGGAGGGGGAGGGAGCAAAGAGGGAGGCAGTGACCCGCTGCTGCTTCACAAGTCATAGCACAACAGGTCAGCTCCAGCCTGCACTGGGAAGCCGACAGCCCATCTGAGGGCTGAGGTGGGTGTGGCAGAGCAGAGAGTGTGTTACTCTGCTCTGCTACTCTATGCTCAGAGCTCAGCAGCTTGTTGTGTGGCCGGAGCTCTTTTAATAAAACAGACACAGTGGAGGCAATGGCGTGCGTGCCAGCAGAGAGGGCTCTGCGTGCCCTGTCTGGCACGCGTGCCATAGGTTCGCCACCACTGCACTATGATGTTAGCGAGTGGCTGACATCATGGTGCCTGCGATGTACCAGAGCAATGATGGATAGAAAAGGACCTTCCGGGGGGACGTCGGAAGGCGAGTACACATTTTGTTTTTTCCTACAAGCTATATACTGGGGACAGTGGCTGTGGGCTATAAACTGGGGGGGGGGGCACGGGGTGCAGGCTATATACTGGGGGGCATGGGCTGCAGGCTATAAGCTGGGGGGGCATGGGCTGCAGACTATAAATTGGGGGGCATGTTAAAATTAGGGGTCTCGGCTTATACTCGGTCGGCTTATACTTGAGTATATACTGTAGATTTTTTTTTCATGACAAGTGAGCCTATAACTTTTTTTTTTAATTATGTATTTTTTTTTTTTACTTATAGCCAATAAATGACTACAAATGTGAAAAAATAAATATTTTTTGTCATTTTACTGCATGCGCAAGGTTAGCAGAAATCCGGGTGATGTTACCGACTGTCTGCTGCTCTTTTGGCCAGCCTACATGGGGGGGCGTTTGGGGACAGTCTACCACCCCTAAATGTGGTGGTAGATGTCATTTAAAGTTACAATCGGACATCTTGGAAATAGAAAGCTGTATATAAAAATCTAATTTTATTTACTACAACTTACAGATAAATGTAACTGTCATGACATCCTTTCACACGGGGCATGTGCAAATAGGAGTATAGAGCCATATGGCAGTCGTGAAGGGGTTAAGCATATTACAGTGTGTAAACAGTTTACCTCCCTTACAGCTTTAGCTCTTTACATTCTTTAATAGGTAATTTCATCACAGATTTAATCAAAGTTGACTGGATTTGGTTGAGTCACTAAAAGATTCTCCTTAAAAGGAAAACTACCACTTGGGTAGCCATGATTTAAACTAAAAACAATGGCAGGTCGGGCTTTTCTTCTTTTATAGGAAAATGCTAATTAGCGCTGGGCGCTCCTGTGTGATCGGCACAGTGTGGTTTGCTCTTCTTTGGCTCCTAATTATGAAATCCTACTGCATTCTATCATATTCACCCACTTACTCCTACTCTTCTGCCCCAGAGCTGGATACGTCACCCATCTCCTGGAGAGTCTTGCGCATGCGCAGTTCTCATACCTGTTAAGCAGCCTCATCAGATGGCTCAGAAGCACAAGACTTCCTGAGAGCTGGTTGAAAATACATCAGGCTGTCAACATGAATATTGTATAGCACACTACCGTATAGTATACCTTTAGCTTCTAGCAAGCAAGTTATACCCATTCTTCTGGTGAAGAATGTAAGAGAATATACCCTGTCTGGTTGGCCATTATTACAAGCAAGATGAGAGTCAAGGAAAATTGAGCATCATGATGTTAAACCCATATTATTTACTTAGAGAGCAAAATGACTAATTAACATCATCCAGCATTCTACAGCTGATTACAAAACCTCAGCATTTTCTATTCCCGAAGTCCTTGGCTGAAGATACTGCAGCTGTTTCTTTCTATTCTGGTGTGCAGAGAATGAAATGACTTCTGATTAAATACATGTAAGATGAATAACTTATAATATAATTTAGGAATTTTTTCACCTAAGTCCATAAGCTTTGTTTTAGATTTCAGTTATTAAACGATTGGAAATACATTGGAAACTTCCCCTACTATGCAAAATATAGCAGCCATTTACACAAAATATTGAAAATAAAGGAAAGTACATTAGATTCAACTATTTTTCCTTGTGCCTGTAACACAGAGTCAGGGAACAGACTAAGGACAAAGACATAGTCAGTGAGCCCTGAAAACTCCTTCACATCTGTCCCTACCTACTTGTCTCACTTTACCCTAAGCAGTATGGGACAACTGGGAGAGGTTCCCTCGCTGCACAAAAGTGCAAAACACTGAAAGGCAAGACAAAACAAAAACAGAAGAATAGTCTCCGGAGTCGGGTCACAACAAAGAGAGCAAATGCAGTACAAAATCACAAGGCAGGGGGTCAAGATACCAGAATACAGAGATCAGAAGGTACTAGTAGCTTACAACCTGGGTCTATAGCAAGCACAGAACAAGTGCGAGCACATGCCACAACTCCTGCCCAAAAAGTGATTGGAGCAGAGCTCTGACATCCAGGACACACAGAACAGCAACGAAGGGATATGGGGGATGGAAAGTCTGTCAGTAACAGTGGGTTAACCATTGATAAGTGTCTCCTAACATTATCAAACTGTATACCTTTCACATATCTAACTACATAAAATCACAGTGCACTACTAACCCTCTCACAATGCACTAATATTTTAAAAAATTAATAAATGCATGAACAAAAAAACATCTATTTATAAAATTAAGTAGACAATCCCACTACTTCTATTTACTATAATAATTGAGATTACAAGAATGTCATTATGTAAAAAAATATTCACAAATAAAAATATGATGAGGCTTCACATACATTTTATGTATTACTATATGGTTTATTTTTATAATTTCATATTTGGGACTGAAGCAAATTGTAATGAGAAATATTATAAGGATTTACGGTGTTTTTTTTGGAACTTTTGGCATTATGACCCATAGAATCATGAACTAAGTTGCAGTACCAGGCCCAGATACATCTGTGTGCATGGGACGGGGTTGGGGGAATGTGGCACTTTGTTGCTGATCAGCTGATCAGATTTTGTATATACCCAATTTTATGTTTTTATGGAACTTTTAATAACACTATACCTTAAAAGACAATGCTTTCCGTTTGCATGTAACTTTTCTTCTTCCAGTGTTGCCCATGGATCCAGACAAGGTAATAAACAAATCTGTATCTGTAATTTGCTTTGGAGCTTGACTGATACTGATGGAAATGAAATAAGTCTTTACTGTGGAAAGTAAAAAAGAAATGTTATATCCACTGATTTTAATTTTTAAGGGAAGAAGTAAACCTGCTGTAGAATCCATGTACCATAATGATTTTCATATATGTATATACCGTCATCAGAATACAAAACATTCAGATTGAGACATAAATTGGACAGTTTCCATCCCAAACACATATCAGGCTCTCTGTCTACAACCAGGCAACCACAAGATACAATCGTAACTGCTCTACTTCTACAGACAGTAACAAACACATTGCTAAACTCCGGAACACATTTATTAAATCAAGGATATATTGCACAAACTATTTCAAATTGTCAGAGACACTAGGATTCAAGTAGTCATCTCCTTCAAAAAGTGAGAAATAAAGACATTAGAGAACCTCTTCTTGTCACCTACAACCCACATCTCCGCATCTTGACATCTTGGCATGTTGAGAGAAAATGCAAGTTAAACCCTATCTTACAAAAAATCTATAGTTCATGAACTAGTGGAAACTGAACTATGTGCAGTTTTCTTGTGGAGTGTGGAGAGGACGGCAGATTCATCAAAATTGGTGCACAGTCTCCATTAATCTGGAAATATGCAGCATTTATTTTGCTGCTCTTTGTTCATGCTGCAGGATTGTGGCACATGTCGGTAATAAATATGGCGCAAACTCCGACTAAGACCTAACACACCCCCTTGGGTGCACATGTTTTCTGTCTTGCCGGATACAGTGGAGCCGCCACCCAAAAATGTTGCAGATACTTTATAAATACATGTACAAGCAGTTTGCATGTTCTTTGGCTTGTGAGCTCGCTCAGTTTTGGCTTGTGATTCTAAGTGGCTAGTGAACTTAAATGAGTTGAAAAAAGCGGAGTTTTGTGTGTGTTAAGAGTGAATCTGTTGTTTGGGTGATTGTGGACTGAGTATATAGGTAATAGCACTTTTCTTAGTGTCACAATTTAAATAGATTTTTTTTTTCCTTTCTTTGCCTGGTCTGCTAATTGGGAGGAGGGATTAGTGTTCACACCTGATAAGTTAAGGTCTAGCAACTCACTTTTGAGCTCGCTCAGTTTTGGCTTGTGATTCTAAGTGGCTAGTGAACTTAAGTGAGTTGAAAAAAGCGGAGTTTTGTGTGTGTTAAGAGTGAATCTGTTGTTTGGGTGATTGTGGACTGAGTATATAGGTAATAGCACTTTTCTTAGTGTCACAATTTAAATAGATTTTTTTTTTCCTTTCTTTGCCTGGTCTGCTAATTGGGAGGAGGGATTAGTGTTCACACCTGATAAGTTAAGGTCTAGCAACTCACTTTTGAGCTCGCTCAGTTTTGGCTTGTGATTCTAAGTGGCTAGTGAACTTAAGTGAGTTGAAAAAAGCGGAGTTTTGTGTGTGTTAAGAGTGAATCTGTTGTTTGGGTGATTGTGGACTGAGTATATAGGTAATAGCACTTTTCTTAGTGTCACAATTTAAATAGATTTTTTTTTTCCTTTCTTTGCCTGGTCTGCTAATTGGGAGGAGGGATTAGTGTTCACACCTGATAAGTTAAGGTCTAGCAACTCACTTTTGAGCTCGCTCAGTTTTGGCTTGTGATTCTAAGTGGCTAGTGAACTTAAGTGAGTTGAAAAAAGCGGAGTTTTGTGTGTGTTAAGAGTGAATCTGTTGTTTGGGTGATTGTGGACTGAGTATATAGGTAATAGCACTTTTCTTAGTGTCACAATTTAAATAGATTTTTTTTTTCCTTTCTTTGCCTGGTCTGCTAATTGGGAGGAGGGATTAGTGTTCACACCTGATAAGTTAAGGTCTAGCAACTCACTTTTGAGCTCGCTCAGTTTTGGCTTGTGATTCTAAGTGGCTAGTGAACTTAAGTGAGTTGAAAAAAGCGGAGTTTTGTGTGTGTTAAGAGTGAATCTGTTGTTTGGGTGATTGTGGACTGAGTATATAGGTAATAGCACTTTTCTTAGTGTCACAATTTAAATAGATTTTTTTTTTCCTTTCTTTGCCTGGTCTGCTAATTGGGAGGAGGGATTAGTGTTCACACCTGATAAGTTAAGGTCTAGCAACTCACTTTTGAGCTCGCTCAGTTTTGGCTTGTGATTCTAAGTGGCTAGTGAACTTAAGTGAGTTGAAAAAAGCGGAGTTTTGTGTGTGTTAAGAGTGAATCTGTTGTTTGGGTGATTGTGGACTGAGTATATAGGTAATAGCACTTTTCTTAGTGTCACAATTTAAATAGATTTTTTTTTTCCTTTCTTTGCCTGGTCTGCTAATTGGGAGGAGGGATTAGTGTTCACACCTGATAAGTTAAGGTCTAGCAACTCACTTTTGAGCTCGCTCAGTTTTGGCTTGTGATTCTAAGTGGCTAGTGAACTTAAGTGAGTTGAAAAAAGCGGAGTTTGAAAAAGAGAAGTCCACAGAACTGTAAGTAACCTACATTTTATATCTCTTGATTTATATACTTATCACTGTTTTGTTACTAGGATATGGCTAGCAAGATTGGTGGTATGCTCCAGTGCACACTCTGCCGCATGTATACACTGCTGGAGCAAGAGTTCGAGGGTGAATACCACTGTGACAGATGTGCCCATATTTTTCTACTAGAAGCTCGTGTTAGAGATCTGGAGGAAGATATTGCACGGCTGCGAGCAATTGACAATCTTGAGAGGAGTATGCTGCTCACTGAGCAAGCAATAAGCGGGGTAGAAGTGGAGGGTGGAGAGGAAAGCCAGCAGGGTCAGGTGGGTAGCTGGGTTACTGTAAATAGAGGGGGTAGGAAGGGGTCAAAGAAAAGGAAGGCCAACTCTGACTCTGAACATCCAAGCAAAATTGCAAAATTGTGCAATGATGTAAGGACGTCAGTGTCAGAAATGGCAGCCCTAGCGGATCCTGCTCTCCCTCACAGCCGGGGGAGCAGACCAGCTAGTAGTAGGGTGGATGGGAGTGCAGGTAAGCCAAGGCAGCTAGTGGTTGTAGGGGACTCTATAATCAGGAAGACGGATAGAATAATTTGTCGCCAAGACCGCCTCAACCGAATGGTTTGCTGTCTCCCTGGTGCCAGGGTTCGGCATGTGGTGGAAAGGGTGGATAAATTACTGGGAGGGGCTGGGGATGACCCAGCTGTCGTGGTCCATGTTGGTACCAATGACAGAATAGATGGTAGGTGGAGGAGCCTGAAGAATAATTTTAAAGAACTAGGTTCAAAGCTTAAGGAAAGGACCTCCAAGGTAGTATTCTCCGGAATCCTACCTGTGCCATGCGCTACACAGAGCAGACAGCGGGAGCTCAGGGAGTTAAATGCATGGCTCAGATCCTGGTGTAGAGCAGAGGGATTTGGGTTCCTAGAGCATTGGGCTGACTTTTCACTGGGGTACAAGCTGTTTTCTGCAGATAACTTGCACCTAAGTGGAAGGGGGGCTGCTGTGCTGGGGGAGAAGATCCTAGCAGGGGTGGCGGAGTATTTAAACTAGGATCGGGGGAGGAGGGAAAGGAAGACACTGAAGGGGTAGACAGGTCAGAGAGGGGGCAGATTATGTTGGTGGGTGGTGATGTGGGCGGTGTATGGGGGCCTGAGGCAGTGGATAAGGAGATCCACAAGTTGCAGAACAGTGGTGAGGATATATGTGCCAGTAAAATTACTTTAAATCAGATAAATAACTGTGGAAAATTAAATTGTATGTTCACAAATGCCAGAAGTATCTCAGGCAAAATGGGCGAGCTTGAGGCTCTGATATTAGAGGAACAGTTAGATGTTGTTGGTGTAGCAGAGACATGGCTCGATGCATCGCATGATTGGGTTGTTAATATTCAAGGTTTTACACTCTTTCGGAAAGACAGGGCAAATAGGAGGGGAGGTGGTGTATGTCTGTATGTCAGAAGAGACTTAAAAGCGATTGTGAATGAGTCAGTGGTCTCAGAGTGTGAGGAGGCAGAAACTTTGTGGGTTGAAATTCAAAGCCAAGAGAGCTTTGAGAAAATTATTTTTGGTGTAATTTATAGACCCCCTAACATCTCTGAGGAAATAGAGGGTCACCTATATAAACAGATGGAGCGGGCTGCACAGGAGGGGACCGTAGTGATAATGGGAGACTTTAACTTTCCAAATATAAATTGGGGTCAGGGCTCGTCTTCATCTATGAAGGGGAGACATTTTATCAACTTTCTACAGGATAATTTTATGTTGCAGCTTGTAGAAGATCCCACAAGAGGTGACGCATTGTTGGACCTTGTGATTTCTAACAATGAGGAGACTGTCCAAAATGTCAGTATCAGGGAACCCCTTGGAAACAGCGATCATAATATAATTATTTTCCTCTTAAACTTTAAAAAGCAGAAACAGGTGGGAAAATCGAAAACTTTGAATTTTAAGAGGGCTAATTTCCAAAAATTCAGGGCTGCAATACAGGATACAGACTGGGATCAGATACTGTCACATGGTGATACTAATGTTAAATGGGAGAAATTCAAATCTATCCTGGGTTTTTATACTTCTAAATTTATTCCAATAGGTAACAAGTATAGACGGGCTAGATTACACCCTGCGTGGCTTACAGCTACAGTTAAAAGGGCAATTAATGAGAAAAAGAGGGCATTTAAAAAATATAAATCTGACGGGTCACCTGAGGCTTTCAATACTTACAAAAAACTTACCAAAATCTGTAAAAAAGAAATCAAATCAGCCAAAATACAAAATGAAAGACAGGTAGCTAAAGATAGCAAAACAAATCCCAAGAAATTTTTTAGGTATATCAATGCAAAAAAAAATGGGTCACAACAGGTTGGACCCCTTTATTCTGAAAATGGGGCATCGGTGACTGGAGACCAGGAGAAGGCAGAGATACTTAATAGGTTTTTTAGCTCCGTTTATACAATAGAAGAGAGAACTTCTGACTTGGGTGGTGTCAGTGCGGGTCATGGATCCTGTGATATACTAGGCTGGCTAAATGTAGGCATTATCCAATCTAAGCTCAATAAAATCAATGTGTACAAAGCTCCTGGACCAGACGGGTTACACCCCAGAGTTCTTAAAGAACTCAGTTCTGTTATTGCTGTACCGCTGGCTAAAATCTTCAGGGATTCTGTAATGTCTGGTGTGGTGCCAAGTGACTGGCGCAAGGCAAATGTGGTGCCAATATATAAAAAGGGCTCTAGAACTTCGCCTGGCAATTACAGGCCTGTAAGCTTAACTTCCATTGTGGGGAAAGTATTGGAAGGGTTAGTAAAAGACTACATACTGGAGTATGTGACATCAAATAGTATAATAAGTGACAGCCAGCATGGGTTTACTAAGAATAGAAGTTGTCAAACTAACCTTATCTGCTTTTATGAAGAGGTTAGCAGATGCATGGATGGAGGAGCAGCTGTGGATATTGTGTTCTTGGACTTTGCAAAGGCATTTGACACTGTCCCTCATAGACGCCTGATGGGTAAAATTAGGGCTATTGGTTTGGCAGAAATCATTTGCAATTGGATTGAAAACTGGCTGAAGGATCGTATCCAGAGAGTTGTGGTCAATGATTCCTACTCGGAATGGTCACCAGTTATGAGTGGTGTACCCCAGGGTTCTGTGCTTGGCCCACTACTATTTAATATATTTATTAATGATATAGAGGTAGGAATTAATAGCACTGTGTCTATTTTTGCAGATGACACCAAACTGTGTAGTGTAATACAGTCTATGGAGGATGTTCATAGGCTGCAGGGTGACTTGGACAAACTGAATGTTTGGTCATCCACTTGGCAAATGAGGTTTAATGTGGATAAATGTAAGGTTATGCACCTGGGGGCCAATAATCCAAAGGCAAAATATGTCCTTGGGGGAGTAAATCTGGGTGAGTCCCTTGTTGAGAAGGACCTGGGGGTACTAGTAGATCACAAATTGAATAACAGCATGCAATGTCAATCAGCTGCCTCTAAAGCCAGTAGGATCTTGTCATGTATCAAAAGTGGTATGGACTCTCGTGATAGGGATGTAATATTACCACTATACAAGGCACTGGTTCGGCCACACCTGGAATATGCTGTCCAGTTCTGGGCACCGGTCCATAAAAAGGATGCCCTGGAGCTGGAGAGGGTTCAACGTAGAGCCACAAAAATGATAAGGGGTATGGAGGGTCTCAGTTATGAGGAAAGATTAAAACAACTAGATTTATTTAGTCTGGAAAAGAGACGACTACGAGGGGACATGATTAATTTATTTAAATATATGAATGGTCCATACAAAAAATATGGTGGGAAGTTGTTTCAGATTAGATCAAATCAAAAGACGAGGGGGCACTGTCTCCGTTTGGAGAAATCAAGGTTTAATCACCGGAGGCGACAGGGCTTTTTTACTATGAGAACGGTCAATCTGTGGAATAGCCTGCCTCAGGCGCTGGTCACAGCAGGGACAGCGGATAGCTTCAAGAAGGGTCTAGATGCCTTTTTACACCTAAATAACATAGATGGTTATGTTATATAGAATTGTTTCCCCTAAATCCCTTCCTCATCCAATCCCTTCCCTTCCTTGGTTGAACTTGATGGACGAGTGTCTTTTTTCAACCGTAGAAACTATGAAACTATGAAACTATGAAACTTTCTAGTAAACAGTCAGACAGAAAACTGGTGCAAACACCTGAATAAATGTGGGATAAAATATTCAATGGTAACAGGTATATCTCCCTTTAATCAGAAAAGTAAAAAAAACTTGTCCAGGTTCATTAGGCCTTCCCCGACAGTTTGCTGCCTTCTCTTTGAACGTGTCAGCATAGGGAGCGGGGGTGCAGGGGTGTGAACAGCCTACTGGATGTACTATAGCAGAATACTCAATCAGATCAGACCTGGTCTCAGCTACAGAGATTTCTCCTGTATTTACTAAGAGACTGGAGCCTCTTAATAGATAAGGGTGCCAGAACGCCGGTGGGGGCAATTTTAAGACCGGCATTTAAAGCACCAGTCTTAATGAATTCCCACGCCAATGACTACTAACAGGATAACAATTCCAAACTCCAATTAGGATAACAAGATGCGCATTAACTTCACCTGTACAACACATTGGGGCAGATTTATCAAGCAGTCTGAAAGTCAGAATATTTCCAGTTGCCCATGGCAACCAATCACAGCTCAGCTTTCATTTCACCAGTGCTCATGAATATTTTAAAGGGGAGCTGTGATTGGTTGCCATGGGCAATTGGAAATATTCTGACTTTCAGACTGCTTGATAAATCTGCCCCATTATGAGGTCTAGCTAATAAAGTGTACCAGTTGTCCTAATGGGGAGCTCTATGTTGGTGAAACAGAATGAACTCTTAATCATAACATTAAGGAAAAAAGAGGTGGTATAAAATCTCTGCATCCCTGACCACAACGTGAGGGGTATGTGGTATTAAAAGGAATTTTCAAATCTCAAAGAGAAAGAAGAGTTTAAATCTATAATCTTATGGCAAATTTTGACACCCTCAGAAAAGTGTCTGTCTCTGCTGTGTGGTTGTAGTCACGCCCCCTACACAGAGCTCAGAGACACTCACTGATCCCTGATTGTGAGGAGAGAGGGAGGCTGCAAACTACAAACTACAAGGAGATAAGTTATCCGGGGGAAGGGGGAGGCAGGCACATATCTGTGAGATGTAGCAGAGCTCACAGTGTAACAGTGTAAAAGTATGTCAGCCTGTGTCTATGTAATCTCATGCGTCTGATCTTCTCATCCCTCTCTCTATGTGTCAGTGTGTTAGTACTAGACGGAAGTTTATTTACACCTTGTCAGGCTTGCGGGTAGTGGATCCACTGGACCACTGCAGACGATGACTCAAGCCACTACCTGGGACCGGAGTCTAAGTGGTACCCGGTTTTCACCAGAGCCCGCCGCAAAGCGGGTTAGACAAGCTTCGGCGTGGTACCACCAGGTTGTTCCTCAGGCGTGACTTGTCTGCAGTGGCGGCTAAGGTTGAGGTACAAGAACGGAAATCAATCTCGTGGTCAAAGTCCAGGCACAGGGTCAGGGCAGGTGGCAGAGATGCAACGTCAGGGTTCAATCCGGGGTCATCAACAGGAGATCCAAGCAGAGAGGTACGGGAACACAGAAAAGCAGCACGGAGGAACACTGGTACACGGAAACACGGAGGAGCTCAGGTAACACAGGAACACGGAGGGACACAGGAGACACAGGAACGCAGGATACACAGGAACGCAGGATACACAGGAACGCAGGCTAATCGCAGTAAAGCTTTCTCTCAGGCTGTGAGGCACAAAGATCCGGCAAGAGATACAGGAAGAGGCAGGCTTAAGTAGTTTTAGTGAAAATAGCCAGCTCCAATTAGTGGCGCACTGGCCCTTTAAATTTGTCAAAGGTGGCGCGCGCGCCCTAGGAGGCGGGGACGCGCGCCGTGCTGCCGGAGTCAGCGTGGGAACGGGACGGGGTAAGTAAGAAGCCGGGGGACGGAGGTCACAGAGGCACCCGTGACACACCTGTATCCTGATAATTTAACCACATGGTCACCCCACAGAACTAGATGGATAATACAGTAATGTGTCAGCTCAGAGTGGCCCCGCCCACACCCTGGAATCTTACACTGACCAGCCTAAAGAGTGATAGAAGCTAAAACAGCAATAACACTGAGTAACATTGTAAAGTAAGGGGTTAAAATTATCTTTATTGTGTTAACTTCACTAGGGGATTGAGATGTGAGAATTTTCTTTTGTGGGAAAACCCCTTTAAAGGAAACCTATCACTTGTAGTGGCAGGTTTCTGACGGAAATACCGGGCACCAGCTCAGGGTGAGCTGGTGCTGGAGCTTATTTTTGTTAGTGTTTTAAACCGCTGTATTGCGGTTAAAAACACTTTTTAAACTTTATAGCCGGCGCAGGGAGGTACGCGCTCGGCGCTTACCATGCGCACGGCTCTCCTTCATTTCCTATGTAGCCGCGAGCACGGTCGCGCACATGGTAAGCGCCGAGCGCGTACCTCCCTGCGCCGGCTATAAAGTTTAAAAAGTGTTTTAAACTGCAATACAGCGGTTTAAAACACTAACAAAAATAAGCTCCGGCACCAGCTCACCCTGAGCTGGTGCTCGGTATTTCCATCTGAAACCTGCCACTTCAAGTGGTAGGTTTCCTTTAAGGAATGTGACCCTTCAACCTTGTGGGGTCAAGGAAGCCAAGGACCAGATCTGAATCAGTGGACAATAAAACATTCACACTCTATATTATGCTCTCTTATTACTGCTACAATTGTTTACTCTTCTTTGTCTCATTTATCACAGTATTGCTATTTCCTTTTGTGTACAAATAGATTTCCTCAGATTTTACTGTTTCATGAAGAGACCTGAGTAGTCCTGAAAGCTAGCAATGATCATTAACCATTTTAGTTAGCCAATAAAAGGATTTAACCATCAGCAAAGATAGTAGTTAAGTCTTTTTCTTTCACATAGAATTTTGAAGGAAAACTTAGATATTATTATGGGACATTCTTATTTCAAAAGTGCAAAACATTTTTTTTCATTTTTCTGTCTCTTAACATTAGTATAATTTTAAAATAAATACAATGGGGCAGATTTATAAAAAGTGTCCTACGGTTAGACAGTGCAGAGTTAGACTAGACAGTCTTATTCTGCACCAGATTCATACAAGTGTCTGGGGCTGGATGATAAATCTGGTGCAGTATAAGTCTGTCTAGTCGTACTCTGCACCGCCTATTAGTTGGCTTACTTTATGCCAGAAAGCTAGGACAAAATTCTGTCGGTCAGCAGTATTTTTGTTGCACTGACCTTTTTGGCACGAGGCCATGCCCCTTTGTCCAGCTGTGACAGAAAACTGTCTAAAATTCTTTCTAATTGTGGTGCAGACACTTTTTTTGTGCAAACTACGACAGAATTCTATCGTAGACAGATTAATAAATCGCCCCCAATATATTTATATTTGTCTTTTCCCCAAAATGGAGATAATTTTTAATATATTTCCCCTCTGCTGTCTTTGCTGCAAATTTTTTGTCTTTGCTATTGGGTAGAGATCTGGCTGCTGTGACCTGCTCCAAACCTCACTCTTCTCCGTATAAGATCAGTAAGATCAGTGTGCTTCCATCTATTTTGCTACCAAGAAGAAATTCAGCAATCTTTCAGAGGAAAAAGCAGATCAAGAAAGAACAAGCGGGCAAGATAAAAGTCAAAGTGGAGAAATAAACAATTTGCTTTTATAAAATACAAGCTGTGGACCCGGCGTTTCCCGGGATAGTAAATAACTGCTCTTAGCTATAACAGAATAGAATCGGTTAGCAAAAAAATATTTTATATCTATCTATTTTTCCTTGCCTGTCTCACACTCACTCTCCCTGCCTGTCTCTCACTCTCCTTGCCTGTATCTGTGTCTATCACTTACTCCTCCTACCTGTCTCTCACTCTCCCTGTCTGTCTTTCTCTCACTCTCCCTGCCTGGCTCTCCATCTGTCATTCACTCTCCCTGTCTGTCACACACTTTCACCTATGACTTGCCTTCTCTCTATCGTGATGTCACATTTTTTAATATGTAACTAATAAAGCTCTAAGAATATTTTTTTAACTTCTACCAAGTTGCCTGTGCGGATTTCCTTTTATCCTTTTTTCATCATTACCACACACTTTCCCTGTCTGTCTCTGTCTCTTAATCTCCCTGTCTCTCTTTCACTGACTCACTCTCCATGCCTATCTCTATTTCTCTCACTCTGCCTGCCTGTCTCTCACTCACTCTCCCTGTCTGTCTTCCTGTCTCTCACTCACTCACTCTTCCTACCTGTCTCTCACTCTCCCTGCCTGTCTCTCTCTCACTCTCCCTGCCGGTCTCTCTTTCACTGACTCACTCTCCCTGCCTGTCTCCCTGTCTCTCACTCACTTACTCACTTTCTCTGCCTGTCTCTCACATTCCCTGCCTGTTTCTCTGTCTCTCACTCACTCCCCCGTCTGTCTCTCTGTCTCTATCCCTATCCATCTTACCTCACACAAGTTGTCTTAAACTCATTGCCTATAGTAACCAATCAAAGCTCAGAGCTCCTATTAATGACCTGTGGCAAAGTAGTAACCAATCATGGCTCAGCATCTAACTGCCACAGCAAGTAGCAGACAATGGCTCCTGTATATGGTGGTTAACAAGTGTATTTAGTAAAGGTCGTGGGGGTGAAATTTTTCGTGAATCACAGGGAGCAGCTGTGCAAAATTTGGTGATAGTAATTGCAATGGTACAGATCCCCTTAACCCGGCATACATACTGTACATACATACACACACATATACATACACTCAGCTTTATATATTAGATGTTACAACACTCCTTATATTCACATGAACTATTGTTCCGAAAATATGACAATTAAAGGCCTAATTCGAGATAAGAGGGCTGTTCTTTAAATCATTAACCCAAGGGATCTTTATCATTGGAACTGACACTCAACTACTGAAGAGACACCTTTCCTTGGTAACGTAGAAGTAGCTAACAGTATATGGATTGAACAGATCTACTCTTATCCAACCAGACAATTGCCGCCGGAGTAGGAAGAGTTGTTAATCTCAGCCACTGCCCCCTTTCTGGGCATAACATAAAGTCTGGTTACATAAACCAGTCTTATACCATACTTATACACTTATACAAACCTTGTAGGAAAGGTCCAGAAGGTTTCAAAACAGGTAGTTCAGCAACTAAGTTATTTTCTTTTTTGCCCAGTGTTTGAAGAAATGGAAATTCTATAATTTCTCCAGTTTGTACATGCTGCAACTGCACCTGCACAATAGAAGGGACAAAAATACTTTCAAAAATGTAATTCCATAAAAAATATACTCAGTATCAGCTCCTGCAATTTAATTGCTTAAAGAGAACCCGTCATGCAAAATAACCCCCCTAAACTAAATATATTTTCATAACCTGCCATTAGAGAGCATTGCCTCTATCCCTTCATTGTCCCTCTACATGCCTGTAAACCTAAGCAATGAGGTCCTAAAGCTGTATGCAAATGACCTGTGAAATGTCCAATGAAGCATTGGCATATTCAAGCTGTCCACCTTATTCATGAGTGGGAGGCACAGACACACCCCCAGTGCATGACTGACAGCATGAATAATGGTGTGAGGCTGTATAATGATGTGCTTCCTGGTGCTGGTGGCCATACCCCCTGCAGCCTGTGTGTGTGTGTGTGTTTAGGAGAGATACAGCAGCTCCAGGCAGCCATGTTACAGCAGAACATGTCAGATTCATGTGTAGCTGATGTCTGTGTCTCTCACCTGTATATTAGGAGGATGCAGCATGTCAGCAGATGCAGCACACACACCAGCAATGCTTTACTATACATTACACACAGACATGAGCAGGGGGAGGAGAGGGGAGGGGTAACAGGGGTGACATCACTGCCTCTGACCATGTGACCAGCCTCATTTAAATGATAAAGAATAGATGATTAATGTATGAAATAACTAGATAAAGGCTGGGATGGGATCCTTGTGAGCTGCTCCAACAGGTAGAGGTGACAGGACAAGTGACACAGACCTGATGACAGGTGTCCTTTAAAGGACATCTACCACCAGGTCATGGATTGTAAACCAAATACACAGATATGCAGGTGTGTGCCTCCTCTAGCAGGATCTGCTCTTCTTAAGCAAATTTGCATAGTTTTAAGAGTCTTTTTAAAAACCCAGTACATAAGAAGCTAAAAGAAGAGCAGAACCTGCCATAGGGGGCACACATCAGTATGTCAATGTGCTTGGTTTACAATCCTTGATCTTGGTGGTAGATGGTAGAACTCTACCATTAAAATTAAGCATGATAAACCAGGAACACTTCCTCACAGATCCAGGCACAGTGACTGTGGTAATCTTCTTATATTTATTATCCATGGCCTTGTTTCTTCTACAATAAACTTTTAAAATTATGCTGGGGCTGTAACCAGAGCCCCTCCATGCTGTAGGTTGACAGGCTAATACAGGGTTCATGGGGTACTTCCCGCCTCCCACTTCCTCTGCTGCAGTGAGATTACATCAGGCAGAGGGAGGAGTGAAGTGCTGAGGGAGCAGTGAGGGAAGACAGTGTAACGGCCACTGAAACTGCAGCATGAAGGGGCTCTGGAACCACCTCATAGAAACACAAATGACTCTGGGAATAGCTGGAGAAGAAGGTATCAAAAGAGAACAGTCTATCATACATATAGTATGTTGTGGACTACTCTGATAACGTGTACTTAGACAAATGCCTTCTCTCTTATGTCTCTCCAGACTCCATCTATCTAAATAACCCAACATCCTAGTCCATTGTTCTCGAAATTGTATCTCCATCCTTACTTTAACTCCATGAACTCATCCCACTTATTATATAGTTGTCTTACGTTAACAGTCCACTAAAAGCTTACTTCTAAAATAACTTGAAGAGGTTCCTACCCTTTGTATTGTTTTTGATGAATACGGCTTTTATTTTCATTTCTTCCTTGCACTTTAGTTTCTACTTTTAACCATATATGTACAGGATGAATTTTGATCTGGCTTGACTAATTGCCACAGGCATTTCTATGTATTTTTTTCTCGTCCGTGTAACTGTCTTGGTTTACATTTCGGATTGTATGTCAGCTTGACCTTTGCGGGTTTATGCGTCTATATGTATATATGTTTCTATATGTTTTATGGGAAACATAATAAAGTAGGAATTCAAAAGAGAGCCTTAGACTTTGGAAGTTTAGTCCGATCTACCTGCAGGAATCATGTTTTAGAGCTGTCTCTATCAGTCCTGGTGTACACAACTCCAGTTGCCCCTGGTTTCCGACCCTGAATCTTCTGAATTAGGGTCGGGAGCCATCTTGCCTGAGGCTGTGGAGCTGAGGTCTTCTCTGTTCTCTGTTCCCTACCTCTAGCCCCCTCCCCCAGGCTTGCAGGATGGAGCTCTCACTGGTACGCACTTACTTCCTGTCGGCAAATGACAGCAACGGGAGGAGACCTACAACAAGCTACTGCAGGCAAATAACTTCTTTATCCACGGAGGGGTAGGGAGGCACAGCAGATCTCAGTTCTGCATTGATTTTTTTGATATGTAAAGGCTCCAGGTTCAGGAATGTGCTTTACCTTTATTTTATGTCTTTTATCAGTTGCTATTCCTGTACATAAAATGGAAGGAGGTGGAGGGCCATGTCATCCTAACTGTCCATGACCATTTACCTTCCAGGACTTTGTATTCATGGATGAGAAATTGGTTATGATAGGTTATGTTAGGATCACATGACCCTCCATATTCTGATAATTTATAGACAGGAATGACGCAGTGCAGAACTTTTGATGGATGTACAGGCGGTCCCCTACTTAAGAACACCCGACTTACAGACGACCCCTAGTTACAAACGGACCTCTGGATGTTGGTAACTTACTGTACTTTAACCCTGGGCTACAATAAAGAGCTATAACAGTTATCAAAGGTGTCTGCACTTAAAGGGGTATTCCAGGAATCAGAATAATTCATATACAAATGAGTCAGTAAAATATAAGCTTATATGTAATTAGTTGTTATTGAAAATTTTGCTCCCGTTAGCAGTAAATGCTGGTGACATAGACTGTAATGAAGAATTAAAATGCTACCGGCCCTTTAATCAGTCCGTTAATTTCCTCCGTGCGGTCCGTTGCAGAGCATAGACGGGACAGAAGATGGCCGCTGGTCACATGTCCACATCACATGTCCTGCACCTGCCTGGGCAGGTCATGTGATCATCACTTTGGTTGGCTGTAGTCGGTTG
Organism: Engystomops pustulosus; assembly: GCF_040894005.1. Lineage (NCBI taxonomy): Eukaryota > Metazoa > Chordata > Amphibia > Anura > Leptodactylidae > Engystomops > Engystomops pustulosus. The sequence continues at coordinate 48,536,570 of NC_092415.1, forward strand.
GTTGCACTGCATCCAGTATGGTCAGTGTTTTGATGATGGCAGTTACACATCATTACTATGGTACAGAGCAAGAAAACCTGTTACATCATCACTGGGAGTAGAGAATAAGAGGGAGGAGGAGTTACTGAGAACTAAAGGATCTAAAGGAACTTGTAGTTTCCAGTGGCAGCCATCTTGGTGATAACTTTAGAGAGACCATAAAATTTTGTGAATCATAAAATCAAACCATTTAAGCTCCATTTTGTGACTAATGACATTAAAACATTCATTTATTTAAAGCATTATGGGTTTTTGTGTCAGACGTCCATATTCCCGGAATACCCCTTTAAGCTTTATTGTTCATTCTGGTTCTTATGACAACCCAACATTTTTAAAATCCAATTGTCACAGAGACCAAAAAACATTTGTCTGGATCTACAATTATGAAATATACAGTTCCGACTTACATACAAATTCAACTTAAGAACAAACTTACAGAACCTATCTTGTACATAACCCGGGGACTGCCTGTATATTTATAAATTACCCAATTTCCTGCCCCTCCGCCCACCCTTACACACACACTTACACACACACTTACACACACATTACAAAAACATGAAGGGGCAACCCTTTTAACTTCAGATTTTTGCATACACATGGTAAGTGGTAAGTAGTTGTTCATTAAGTAGAATTTCCAACTGGACTCTTATGAAAAATCTACTAGCAGAAACAGGGATTTAAATAACATCACTTACAAGCTGTTTTTCTCACCCTTTGTCTGCATCATGTCTTATATTTCTTTTTTATAGCCTTGTTTCTAAAAAAAATTAACTATTTTAACTATTAAAAATTTGCTAATGAGCTTGAGGGGCTCTGAGAGATATCACCAGAGCCCCTCCACGCTCTGTCGTCTCATTTATATGCACAACCCCATCAGCCATTTCACCCAATCTACTTCTTCCTCCGGCCCTTTCCTACAGTTGTTGACGTCACCCAGGAATTGCAAATTCCAGGACATGTGTGGTCAGAAGCCAGGCTGCACAATGAAGAGCCCTGGTGCATGCGCAGGAAATGCCAAGTGTCAGGTGATGTCACCAGCTGAAAAGCTCGGCTGGAGGAAATGGTAGAAAGGGCTGCCGGGGGCGTGGTCTGGTGACGCCCCCAGAGCTCCGCAGGCTCATTGAAATTACATTTTTTGGAAATCAAGGTTATAAAAATCTAAGATCTAAGATGCAAGACCAGATGCACACTGTTGGTGAGAAGAGCAAAGCTAGTTTTTATTTCTTGTTTCTGCTAGTATATTTCCACGTGGGTTTTCCCACAAACTAAAGTTAGGCCCTATCCACGGGATAACGCATAACTTGCTTATCAGTGGGGGTCTCAGTGCAATTGCCATTAGAGATTAATGGAGCAGTACGGTCATGCGTGGTCGTCTGCTCCATTAGTCTGGTGGAGTGACGAGGGGTCCGACAGAGGTACCAGGGACCCCATCGGACCCCTTGTTTTCGTGATCTGTGGGGGTCTCAGCAAGTTATGCGCTATCTTTAGGGGCTAACTTTAGTTTGTGGAAAAACCCCTTTAACTACAGAATGAACACAGAGGCAAAAACCAGGACTAGTGACAGAACAGAAAGGTAACCAGAAAGGCATTACAGGATACAACTATAAGTAGTCATTTAGGTTATGGTTAGCTACACTCCGGGGTAAAGGTTGTCAGAACGAAACCAACAGTTACAACCATTCTCAGGTACATATTGTATCCCTACCTAAAACTATAGCACCAGATCTTGGGGGGATTTTGAAACGAAATCCAAGGTTGCCAAGTGGAAAAGACATTTGTATTGAAGAGATTATGTTAACCACTAGTTCACCAAAGCGCATGATAGAGTTTAAAGGGGTATTCTCGTCTGGGCATTTACATTTCAGTTTGATAAATCTGCCATATATAAACATTTCTTCAATTAGATGTTATTAAAAAAAATGTTCCTGTGTGAAGATAAATGTAGTCATTTTATCCCTTAGAAACGAGATAGCTTCCCCGGATACGGCCACCTCTGCCTGAGAGATTGCACAGATAAACAAAAAGTTTTTGTATATGAAATGTCCGGGAGTTACTGCAGGTCCTACACCCGTACTGTAGTAATGATTGCTGAATCCTGGTGGTCCGGCAGGACTCTATAGCGCATGTCTGGCCACCGCTGTCAGAGTGTGAGGTGGTCGTAACCGAGGAAGCCATCTCGTTTCTAAGGGACAACATGGCTATGTTTATAGGAAATTATCTTCACACAGGAACATTTTTTTTAATAACATCCAATTGAAGAAATGTTTATAAATGGAAGATTAGTGAAACTAAATGTGAGTGCCCAGATGAGAATACCCCTTTAACTTTTCAATCTGCTCCATTAACAATCAAGGAACAGGGTTATTCCTAGGCTTGGGGAGATCTGCTCTCATAGTCGCTAGGAAGCAACAGAACAGGCCCTGCTTGTTTGAGGACAATGGGTGCCATAAAGAGCAAGGCAAATGGGAGAGAAGCATCAAAAGGGAGGTTCCCACATGTCTACCTAGCAGTGAACACAAGTTTAAAGGGACTGTTACCAGGTTGTAACCCATTAAACTACTAGTCCCCTCAGGTAGGATATGAAATTTCCTTAATTAGAATTGCCTCCTTTATGTGCAATCTTGATTGTTTACCTATAAAAAATCTCCTCCAAAGGCATGTGAATATGAGCTGAAAAGAGTCATATCTGCCTAAGATAAGTCAAGTTTAGAAGCTCCGGGGGAGTGTCGCCCCTATCTTCGGTTCTATAGTACTTCAGACACTCCTGTCTTCAGTTCTATAATACCTAGAAAAATGCTGGTGTCATATCAGCTATAAGCATCTCCTCTTTCAGATTACATCAAGCCCGGAGCTTGGTATATATCTGGTGTTTGCCGGATAACCAACACGAGAAGGATCAGTAAAGAGATTTGACATTTCATGCAGTTAACGAGTGTGATAGGCCTGCCTAAAGAGATGGGTTTTAAGAGCATGTTTGAAACTTTGGAGGGTGGGTATTAGTCTGAGAGTCCGGGTAAGGTCATTCCAGAGAATTGGTGCAGCTCAGGAGAAGTCCTGGAGACATGCGTGAGAGGTTCGAATTAAGGTAGAGATTACTCTAGTATCATTCTAGAAAGGACATTTCATCTCCAACATGAGGGGGCTGGTAGTTTATTGGGGTAAAATCTGGTGACAGATTCACATTGAATTAATATATCCCCTCCTCTGCAGGGTAGAGGAGGGGTAAGTGTTCATCATACCTCCTCTCTCCATAGAAAGATAAGTGTCTGGCACTGTAATACAGCAAAATATAGGACGTGCCCTAGATTTTTGAGGGCATGGTCAGGGTGAGCAGGGGTGTAACTAGGAGAGGCAGGGCCCCATAACAGAATTCTGAATTTGGCCCCTTTACCCCTTCATAAGATATTTGTATATATACTTATGCACACACATTTATACACTGATATGTACATTTACACACAGATCTGTCCCAGTAGCTGCTGACTACATGGCGGAGTATACAGCAAGAATTAGAGATGAGAGATCCCTAGTCCTATAATTCTGCTATCCCCTACCTCTCCCCTGACATTTATCTGAGCTGCTTATTCATGCTGTGTACTGTGGATGACGTGCTCTCTTATATACTTATTATGCTGTGCAATGTGCAGTGGCTAAGATTGCTGCTGTTTTAGAATTGATTGATGGTGCACATTCTGCATTCTTTAGTGTGTCAGGTCGGATGCCAGGGCCCCCTGACAATCCGTGTCCCAAAGCGGCTGCTTTTGCTGCCACGCCTGTAGTTATGCCCCTGATGGTGAAATAGCGCGTGCTCACTTCACTGTGGGCGGGTGCCATGGACGTCTATGGGGACCGTCTGTTGGCTAAAAACTGTGTGGCCAGATCATGGTCCCCATTATGTATGTGCATTGTGTGCGTGAGGCCTAAACATGAAACTTAAAAACTGGGTAATTATTTTAATGAGAGCAGTTCTCCCTTAAAAATAGTGTTTTTCATACAGTAGCACCACATTTTTTTAACCCTATATATGGACTTTTTACCCCATCTTATAAATTGCTGTAGTAAAGTATCTGTCATGCCATCGCTATCAGCATGTTAAAACATATCTGTGGAGTGTTAATTTTATTAGACAAGGCGACATGTGTTGATTATCTTATTTATAAGAAACAAATCTCTGCTCCTAATAATCCGAGATCTTATCCTCCCGACCGCTTTAATCCACAGACCTCTGTGAATTATTTTATTTAGGAGCACATAAACATTTGTGAGCTCTTAGCAGCCGCACTTGTTGTTCTCATTATATATAACATCACAAAAGGAACATGCCAGGGGTGGCAGTATAAACACTATCAATTCTGCTCTTATTTCTTTCAATTTGACTTCATTACTAACAGTTTGCCCATTACTAGATGTGTGATCTCTGCTGGAAAATACCTTCCCCACGGTGATAAGCTTTAGTAATGGAAGCCGTACTGTCTAGAAAAACAGTCCTACCTTCCGAGAGAGAAATTTTTTTTTTGTTTTAAGTACACCCTGGAGGTTTGTAAAATGTTTGTTAAAACGTATTACATCATAGAGAATAATGAAAGAATAATGCTGCTTTATAATGTCCTTATACAAAGTCTCCGTATGTATGACCCAAGTCATGCAGCGAGGAGAGATGAAGCACCCGGTGTTCACTCCGCTGGGTGGGAGGGGGCTATGGAGTTTCCCGTTTCTCATCCTGAATTCTGGGGAATTATTCATTCAAAAATTGTAATAAACTCGCAACAAATTGGTTGCAGTCTTCTAATACTGATTGTATTTACCCTGAAAAAGCCTTATCTAAGGAGCTTTCAGAAAGCCAGTTTACTGTTGATCAATGATGTCTGGACGGGGATTACTAGAGCTGGAAATCCTTCACCAGCAGAAATAAAGACCTTTATGACCAACATATGGTCAGTACAGCACATAGGCAGGTCCATTCTAAATGTTAACCCCCTCGTGACTGTTGGTCATTGGTGCCTGAATGTCCAGGTCAATATTTGAAAGAAGAAGGAGATGGGGCGCTCCTATAGTGCAATATCCTTAGTAACAATTGGCATAAACGGATAGTAGTAGAACTACTAACCTGATAGAGTTGTGCTGGCAGGCACAACTCTGTGAAATCGTTTTGAAAGATAGCGGAGACCAATGGCGTCCTCGTGCAGCCTCGTTCTCGGTGTCGGTCCTTACTCCTACTTCGGAATCACGACTCCGGATAGAATATAGATAGTATGTCGCATCAAAGATGCGCGTGCAGTAGAGTGATATAATGGCGCTAGGACTAGTCTCTATGGATTTTCAGATTTTATTTGGTATTAATTAAAAACCAATAAAACCAATGCAAACAGTAGAATAAAATAAAATAAAAACGGGGGGGGGGGGAGGGGGGATCTTTATAGTATGAACAACGCGTTTCGCGCTCGGGCTGAGCGCTTCATCTGGTTCCAATGCTGGTGCGACGTACACGGTGTAATTTATATCTGCGGACAGCGTGTTGCCGTATCCGGTTCGGGATGAAGTTGATTGTACATGAGAGTGGGGATGGGAAACAAATCAATTATATTCAGACATAAAAACATATAAAGATGCATAAATATATGGATATATAAACCTCTATGCTATATAATTAAATGAATAAATATATATCACAAATATAAAAATATATTAAAAATAAACGTCATATGATGCGACAAACATCCGGTACCGGACTTATGAGAGGAATAGACTTCACGGGACCGGTGCTCAGGAACTACTAGGAACTACAAGTACGGAGGAGGATGTGGGTCAAAATTGCTATCTAAAAGAGTAGGGCTACGGAAGCCGATGTGGATCAAAAGAGTGTCGGATGTAGGTTCCTAGGCGGCTAGGTATGACAGAAACGGTGCTGTAGCGAAAAGGAGGGAGGAGGACTGGCATGTGAGTATGTAAGTGTTACAAAATCGTTTCTATTAGATAAATGATATATTGACTCTGACAGGACATTTGTGTTTTTATACTGAATTTCTCTTTTGTATTAGTGCATGTGAATGTTGAGCCTGTTTTTATAGATATACAGCATAAACATCTCGGTTTGCCGCATTTTTTGACAGTACCTCGGTCACTTGTGGATGTAGTTTTGTGTTGTCTTAAAATACTGGGAGCTAGAATGTTCCAGAGTGTGGCTGATTTTCTATAGATTAACTTTGGGCACTCTGGAAGATATTCTTTCAGAAGAGAGTCATTTTTTAGAATATGCCAGTGTTTCTGTATAATGTCGCGTATTTCTCCAAAGTTGTCATTATATTTTGTGATAAAATTAGTTTCGTATTGATTTTGTTTCGAATTGGTATTATTTTTCTTAGTGTGTCCATCCCTAGATATGCACTCAATTTGTTTCAAAGGCTTCGCTTTCTGATATGCATTCTTCAAGAGATCTTTAGGGTACCCTTTTTCTTCAAAACGTTTTCGGAGGATTTCCGCTTGTTCATTGAAGGAGGTGACACTTGTGCAATTTTTCCTTATTCTCTTATATTGTGAATAGGGCACATTTCTAATCCATTTCTTATAATGCGCACTCGAATATTCCAGATAGTTATTAGAATCAACTTTCTTAAAATGGGTTTTAGTTTTGAATGTATGGTCTTCATGATATACTTCGAGATCTAAGAAGGTAATCTGTTTCTCATTCATTTCCAGGGTGAAAGAGATACCCCATTCGTTACAGTTGATGTAGTTAAAAAACTCCACTATCTTTTCTTTGGGTCCCATCCACAGGAAGAAGAGGTCGTCGATATATCTTTTATATTTAATGATATAGGGGGCAAAGGGATTGTTGGTGTTCGAAATGAAATTTTCTTCGAAGGCTCCCATAAAGAGATTAGCATATGTAGGTGCTACTTTCGTGCCCATTGCCGTACCTAATTCCTGGTGGTAGAGATCTTTCCCATAAGTAAAATAGTTATTCTCGAGAACAAGCTTAAGGCAATCTAATAAGAAGGTTTTTTTATCTTCCGAAAGAAGAGGGTCCTTGTCTAGGAAGAGTTTAACACATTTGATGCCTATAAGGTGGTTAATATTAGAGTATAAGGCATTGACGTCCATAGTGATAAAAATGATATTATCCTTCCAGGCCATTTCATATAATTCTCCGATAAGCTGATCGGAGTCTTTGAGATAGCTCGGAAGACTGGTAACGTATTTTTGAAGATGCAAGTCTAAAAAATGTGAAATATTACTAGTGAGAGATCCAATACCAGAGATAATGGGCCTCCCTGGGGGTTTCTCCTCGTTTTTATGGACCTTAGGTAGGAAATAGAAATATGCTGTGGATGGGAAGGGAATATAGAGAAAGGTTAATTCATCCTTTGTAATTAAACCTCTTTTTAAAGATATGTCCAAAAAGGTCTTGATCTTTTTTTGTATCTCCGAAAGGGGGTCTCTGGTGGTGATCTTTTTATAGTATTTGGTATCACCCAGGATGCGAGTGGCCTCTTGGTGATACGCGGTGAGCGTGAGGATTACAATACTGCCTCCCTTATCAGCTCCGCGTATGACCAGGTCATTGTTTTTTTGGAGTGACTTGATATTTGACGTTCTGCCATGCACTTCTTTAAATTATGATACCTTTGAAAAAGCTACAATACAATATACAGAACAATTTTTACTTTGCTTTCTTTCATGGCATGTGAGACTTTGACTTGATTGGATAGTTTCATTAATTACATATTTTTTTCTATATTTTTGCCAATAATTGACTACAAATGGGAAATAATAATTTGTAGTAAATTTTACCAAAATGTGTTATAAATTTTTACAGCATCATTCAGTCACACTTTCCCGGGTTCGGCTACAGATGGAGAGGGTGCATGTACTTCAGCAAAATGAAGGTAAAAGTCTCCAGCAGCTTCTTCTATATTCTGCCCTGAGCTGACAGGTTGGGAGGGGGGGGGGGGGGGCACCCATCAAACGCCTATATCTCCTGAACCCTGGCACCTAGAAACACAATTCTGGTGTCATATTAAACAGAAGATACATACTAATCTGATAAAAAAGAACCATGATGTTTGTGCAAGTGCTGCATCATCTCTATTGACAGTGGAAACCCAGAAGACCCAGATTTTACCATCACAAGTGGCCCTACTTCAAGTCTTTAGTCAGGAAAGGAGTCCTATCAGCCATTTTCTTTTCAACAAAAACACTCTTATCAGAAAAAAACTAAGGAGAGCAGGTTAAATGGATTCCAGTTGTTCTATCCTTTGAACTCCATGGGGGTCATTTATCTTTATTCAGGACATCTGTGTGTGTCTTTTTTTATATTTGTCTCTGCATTTTGGACTTGTTTGACTTAGAGTTTGATATATCAGACAGCTGAGTAAAACTCTGCCTCTCAAGTTACATCACGGCGTGCACTTGCAGCAAAGAGCCTCAAATTTAGTATATCAAGCCCCACACACCAACGCAAGATGGTATCTTTATGCTAAATTCTACTCCCCTAGCACCCAGCACCCAATTCTGTCAGGGAACCCACATTCATCAGGATCTCTGACCCTATAAATAACACATGCGCGGCCCAAGGGGCACAATATGTACCCCCTAGCACTTACTTCATATAAGTATATGTACATGCTAGAGATGGGTGCCAGCTGTAACATACACTGCTATTACGTCAAATGTCGTAAAGGGATTTTTAATATGCAAAAGGTACAATGCTTAATGGTTACAAAAATGATGAAATAGACATACATAAAAGCAGGACAGTAAAATAAAAAGGGAAAAATTAAGAAAAACAGACCACTTACAAAGGAGAACCAAAGAAATCCTGGACAATGCTGCAAAACTTAGTTGCATCTATTGAAAGTGACCTGAGTAAATGTTGGTGTGCGCTTTTTGAATAACCACCCCTGTCACAGGTGCTCCAGACTACAATCCTGCCTAACGTCTGTGTACCTCCCCTTGGCTGCCTCTGCGGACACTTGTGGAACAACCTGGTGGTACCACGCAGCATCAAGGCCAACCCGCTGTGCGACAGGCTCTGGTGAAAACTGGGTACCACTTAGATTCCGGTCCCAGATGTCAACTTACTTCATTGTCCGCGGTGGTCCAGTGGGTCCACTACCCCTGGAGCCTGACAGTAAGATCCGGTCATGGATCCCACCAAGGTTCCGCTTCCTGAACTAGCTAATATTACCATAGTCGTGGTCCAGCAGTCCCAGAAGATTGCCATGCAAGGTCAACAGCTGGGGCAAGTTACCGCCATGCTGCAGCAGATGATGGCTACAGCAACAGCACCAGGTTCCTGTAACTCCTCCTGCCTGCCACTGAACCCAGGTTGAGACTTTCCATGCCATCAAAGTATGATGGGGAACCCAAGTTGTGCAGGGGCTTTATCACCTAGTGCTCCCTGCACATTGAGCTCATGCTGACTCAATTTGTCAGGTGGTATTTATCATCAGCCTCCTCACTGGGAAGGCCATGGCATGGGACAGAAAAGACCCGGCTACAGCGGACTGCACTGCTGAACCCATAAGGGGACTCATCTGTTGGTGACTATGCAGTTCAGTTCTGTACTTTGGCCTCTGTGAGCTAGCCTGGAACGATGCAGCTCTGAAGACGCTCTGTCTGTACCTGTCTGCCGTCTAGTCTGAGTGGTCTCAGATATCCAGTTTATGGAGCGCTCTGAGGAGCAATGTCTCAAACAAGTGCAAGTACGGGTCCGACGTCTGCCGTGACAGCTGCAGAGGAACCAATGCACATGGATAGAGTCCGACATTCTCCCCAGGAACACTCCAGACAATGTCAGGAGGACCTCTGTCTGTATTGTGCCAATCCGGAACATTTCCTTGGGGCTTGTCCTGTTCAACCTCAGCGTCTGGGTAATGCCCGCACTTAGGGGGAAGCGTCCCTAGGTGAGAGCAAAGCTTCTCCACTTCTGAACATTTCCGTGCTTCTCAGCTTTGTCACAGGTAGCCAGTTTCAGCTTCTGCAGGAAACTTTGTGGATGCTGCTCTGGTCTCCCAGCATCACATCCCTGTGGTCTGCCTCAAGAAGCCTCTCGTCACCTCTTTGGTCAGTGGACAAATCCTCTCCATTCTGGTCTGGTACCAAACAGAGCCCTTAATACTGCAAGCCGGAGTTCTACATAAAGAGACTCTCTTTCTATGTGCTGCCTTGCTCCACGTCTTACCTACTGTTAGGTTGTCCATGGTTGCAGCTCCGCGCACCTGTGCTTAACTGGAAGACAGGGGAGTTGGGGATCTGATTGAAAGTCTTGCTGTATGGTGGTTCCTCATCCAGCACCCGTCATGGTCTCTTCCGTGGTCTTCAAGTCTCTGGAGGATCTCCCAGCTTCCTATGAAGACTTTGCAGATGTCTTTTCGAAGAAGCAAGTAGAGACTTTGCCACCACACTGTCCATACGACTGTCCTATTGACCTGCTACAGGGTACGTCTCCTCCTCCTCCTGTGCCCGAAATCACAGCAATGTTGGACTACATCAAAGAGAACCTGCAGAGGGTTTGCGACAGACACTTTGAGTACCTGGTGATGCAGTTTGGACTCTGTAACGCACCGGCTGTCTTCCAGGAGTTTGTCAATAACATCTTAGGTACTTGCTATATACCTGTGTCATGGTCTATCTCGATCATATACTCGTGTTCTCTCTGGATCTTGAATCCTACTAGTCCCACGTGCGGCAAGTTCTCACATGTTTAAGAGCCAATCGACTTTACGCCAAACTTGAAAAGTGCCAGTTTCATCAGAAGAGTCTCCACCGATGTCTTTGAGGTAAAGGAGATCCTAGACATTAAGAGAGGTGAGAGGTAAGCGGCTCTTCTTGGTAGACTGGAAGGGGACCGGGCCTGAGGATAGATCTTGGGAGCCTGAGAAGAATATCCTGGACCATGATCTCCTGCAGAGATTCCTCTGACCCAAGAAGAGGGGAATGCCAAAGGGGTACTCTCCCGCAACCCATGTCACGTGCTCACGCAGACCCCTCGATGTGCCCCTGCACCCCACGGTCCTAACTCACCCATCCTCGTTCCTGTCTATTGTCTGACAGCCATGCATGAGCGTCACCATCACCGAGGGCACGTGCGCACCCACTTTAGAAGATTTTAAGGGCCAGTGTGCAGTTAATTGACGCAGGCACTTCCCAGAATCCTTTGTATTCTGGCCTCTTCCAGCACACCCTGCCGGATCCTCGTGCCTAGTGCAGTTGAAAAAGCTTGTTTCCTGATGCCCTGCGTTCTTTGTGGGATTTCCTGTTGTGACCCCGGTTCCGTATTTGACTATGATCCTGTTCCGCCTGCCCTGACCTGTTGCTCCGCTCCTGTTCATCGCTGTCTGTTCCTGTTCATCGCTTCCAGTCCTCACCTCCTGCCTGTTCCCGACTACAATCCTGCCTAACGTCTGTGCACCCTGCCTTGGCTGCCACCGCGGACAAAGTCGCACCTGTGGAACGACCTGGAGGTACCACGCCATAGCAAGTCCAACCCCCTTTGTGGCGGGCTCTGGTGAAAACCGGGTACCACTTAGATTCTGGTACGAGAAGGCAGCTTACATCATTGTCTGCAATGGTCCAGTGGGTCCACTACCCCTGCAGCCTGACAACCCCCTGTGCCATGTGAGAGGGGCATAGCTACACCTGGATTGAGGTGGGATGTTGGAGACATATTTTCTTATTATGTCATATGTTCTTCCAGGGGGTCACCTGAGAAGAAGATATGCCGAGCAAATTTCCCAGCATTTACAAATCTAGCCATACCAAACCCCACTCTGAAATAATTAGCCAATTGCCGAATATCTATTTTGTTGGCTTTCTGTGTCCAAAATACATGACGAGTGACACCTTAGGAATATGGGAGGATACTGCTCACAGATTTTTTGTTGACAAGAAATTAAAATGTATGAATAGGCTGGCTTTGAAGTATAGTTATCCGTAGTCTAAGCCACCAGTTTACAGACATGGAATACACTCATATGGAAATATGAGTTGCAGCGTCTACATCAGTTAAACTTTTCTATTTATGGGACAGAGCACACATGGCTAGGTGAGTGTAAAAGTCGAAAACTTAGGCACAAATATACAAATGTGCCAAAAAGACACAAATATAAGAAAAAAAGAGAAAATCTTTAGAATTTACCCCTAATATGTCCATTAAACTAAGTAGATTATTTTTGTATTGTTTGTCATACTTCAAATATCTTAGTTCTACACATCTCTTCTTTCCAATGTCTGTGTTGTAAGCTTCCATTCCTGCGTCTCATACTTGCTTTTGATCTATAGTGCTGAAAGCAACTGTAACCTGCTTAACATGTACAGTGATAAATGAAGTTAACCTTCTCTGAATCATTAGCAATTGAGGTTCTCACTTTTACTTGTTAGTGTAGAATGTCAGAACATCAGTAACATTACAGTAATAACTCCATAGTCTAATACAGACAGTAAAGTTTTATTTAGGGCCACAATTAGTGTTACTTACCATTTTGCAGAACCAATTACTATCTTTTTCACCATCCTGCATTTCAAGTCGAACTTTTTGGATGGATCCAAGACTTCCATCTAGTTCTAGCGTCTCTATGGATCTGACCCTTGTTAGGGTTACATTGCCAAATCCAACTGGTTCATAATTTCCTTTTTCACAACATATGGTTACATACACAGTAAAATTTGTTCCAGGACTGGGAATATCATCTGTCACCAAAATAATATTAATTGTCCCTGTATAGAAATAAACCATAAGTTTGTTTTCATTAATTGAGGAAACAAGTTCTAATGTTGCAGCATTGCAGTTGACAATTTGTAGACTGACAAGTCTTAGTGGCAGTGGGCGACTTTTCTTATCTTTGACCATTGTTCATATTCCTAACAAATAGGATTGTTGGAAGTATAAGAAGTTATCTCAAAAGAAGATACAGAGTAGAAAACCTAAGAGCTCTGTGGTCCTAAATATATATTGGGGCCTACCAGTAACATCATCGTCAACTGAACTACACCCAGCTCCTCTGTACCCGTGCCCCTCGCTCCTCGCAAGCACAGTACCTGCACCTCTCACCCATCCACGTTCCTCAGAAGATTTAAAGGGCCAGCGCGTTGTTAATTGGTGCTGGCCATTTCCCAGAATTCCATGTACACCAGCCTCTACCTGCACACTCTGCCGGATCTTCGTGCCTTGTGCCCTAGAGAAAGCTTGTTCCTATGCCCTGCGCTGTTATTGTGATTTCTCGTTGTGACCCCAGTTCCGTTCCTGACCACGCTCCTCTGCTGCCTGCCTTGACATGTTGGTATGTTCCCAGCTCAGATCCCGTGCTGCCCGTCCTGACCTCCTGCCTGAGGCCTGCTACGATTCTGATCAACATCGGTGGAACGACCTGTGGAACGACCTAGTGGTACTATGCTGCAACAAATCCAACCCGCTTTGCGGCGGGTTCTTGAGAAAACTGGGTGCCACTTAGATTCCGGTCCCAGGTGTCGGCTTACTTCATCACCTGCAGGGGTCCAGTGGGTCCACTACCCCTGGAACCTGACACAGCCCAGGCCTTTCCAGCAAGGCTTACTAGAGTGATGGAATACAATGATCCACTCAGCTGCTGCGGGCGATGTCAAAGAACTCCTCTATTTATCTGCCTATCTTGCTGGTTCTACTATTTTCCTCATACCTTTGCTCAATTTCTGCTTGCTATTTCTTCCGTGTTCTGTGTATCTGAGCTCTTGTATTTTTACTTGCCCTCTCTTCAATTCTGTGCTTCGCTGCCATCTTGGTTTTGACCCGATTCTGTTCGACTCTGTGTCCTTGTGTAAACATTGATCTGTCTCTGACTTCATGTTATCCATCTGCTCCACCATCCGGCAGCTGCCAGACAAAGTAAATCTTCCCTCTAAACTTGCAGGGTCTCTCAGGGTCTTTTAGCAAGTCACTGATAGTGGCTTTGCCCTTATTTGGGTGGTTTATCTGCTGTAGGCAGGATTCTAGTCCACAGGGATGTTGCAGGGTTAGTTTGCCACTGCTTACCCAGGCTGACAGCTTGCACCAAGTCTGGTCGTGGCTGCTCTGTTTGATGGATAGGTACCAGTTACTAGCATTTCATCAAATGATCCATTACATGACATGCATTGGTATTGTGCAGGCTTATTCCATTAGAAATGCACTTGGCTTCATACAGAAACTGTATACTTCTTTTTCCATGGGGATGGCAACACCTTATATTGATTATATGACACCTTTCCACAGCTGCCATACCACCACAGCCCCAGTGGCTTTTATAGATCTCATTGGGATCCTGTTTGTACTGCACATCAAGGGCTTAAGGCTAGAGTTGCAGTAAATGTAAATATATCTGAGATCACTAGAAAAGAAGAGATCTACTGGCTCCTTGCCCCATAGATTCCTTAAAGGGAACCTGTCACCAGGGACCTCATTTTTCACTAAAGACGGATTGTAAAAGCCCATGACACCTGCAGTGCAAATCTGCCTTTCTGCCTTTTCTAATCATTTGCATTACAATATAATTGTGTGTTATAACTTACTGTTGCTCCATGACAAAATCCTGGGGTAGTCCCAGCGGCTGCACTTTGGTTTGCATGCATTTCAAAAAACAACATGTGACCTGTTTGAGCTGCAGGCTGTCTCCATGTTTGTGCTCCTGTACATCTTGTCCCTCCCCCACTGATGTCAGGCTGAGCAGGCTGTAACCTCTGAGAACCAGCAGGAGGTGGAGCTAGACAGGAGCACAAAGGAGGGGGCCAAGCTCTGAGGAGTGTGTAACAGACAAGTCACATGTTGTTTTTTGAAATGCATCCAAACCAAAGTCCAGCCCCTGTGACTACCCCAGGATTTTGTCATGCAGCAAGAGTAAGTTATATCACACAATTATATAGTAATGCAAATGCTTAGAAAAGGCAGAAAGGCATATTTGCACTGTCTTTAGTGAAAAATGAGGTCCCTGGTGACAGGTTCCCTTTAAGTGAGAGTTTGGTTTAGGCCTAGAGCCTGTGAGGCATTCAGAGCTGGTAGCATTTACAGAATTTAAAGGGCTTCAGTAAATAATTGAAATTGTGCAATAAAAAGTCATACAATTTTCCAATATAATTCTGGTATTCCTCATGGTTTTCTAGATCTCCGCTTGTGGTCATTCAACAGGAAGCCTCATTGTTTACTTCCTGTGCAAATAAACCGGCCTCTGGTCATGTAATGTCACACCAGTCAATGGCTCGTATTAACACTGTGTTAGTAAATGAGCCCCATAGTGTCATGTTATGTCACACAGGTGCACAACTCATTATAAGGGTCCCTCGGACGCATTTTCGTCGGGTTTCCTGTTGATTTCTGTTTTACACCGAATTGCCCCGGGATTTTGTCTCACATAATCGGATTTTGGGGCATCAGCGCTGCCTTGCACGCGATACAAATCGGGGGCGTAAGTGTCGGACAACCCGACGGATTCGGACAAACAGCAGAATTTAAAAAAGGAATTGTGTCGCAAGATCAAGCACTTACATGCACCGGGAAGAAGAAGGTGAACTCCGGCGGACCTCAGCGCGGAAACGACGGATGCAAGAACTCGGGCGCACAATCTAAGTGAATCGCGGCAGACCCGAATCCTCGCAATACACCGCAGGTAAGTAGATGTGCCCCTATATGGTTTTTATGCACAGGAAGTAAACAGGAAGCTTCCTATAGAAGTGTATGTCTTCAATCATCCAATGTTATTCTGGGCTTCATGGGTTTCCACTGTACTGGTCATCATGAGGACTAGACAGCCTGGCCATGCTGCGCATGTAATGGGATATATTATGGACTGTATATATGGGCTTTAGTAACTGAGCCACATTCGATTGATGGCACAATATATGTGGAAGCTAGAGAGCTGCGATTGGGATGATTTTACAGCTTTAATTTCACAGCTGTGGTGGTTTGTCATCACAAAGTGGAAAGGGATTTATTTGCAGCAAATTTATGTCACGTATATAAAAAGTTGGTGTGTTTGCGGTGCATTATCGAATGTGTTTTATGGAGCATTATTGCAAACTGTTTGTATATTTCACTCTGACATGAGTCCATTGGGCACAGTAACAAGTCACTAAATACTCCCGTTTTAAGATATTTATGCCTCAGATTGCATTCTTGTGTTAGTTTCTCCTTTTCTACTTTGTCCACTGAACCGACACTAATACAAAGCATGTGTTTACTAAATGATCCACCTTTACTGTTCCTAAATATTCATATATATGCTCTTGTAATGCAGAAATTATTTCATTGTGACTGCAGTACTGCATGGGATTGTGCCACACTTGCCTTTTTTGGGGTATTTTAATGAGAGAAAAAAGTTCCCTCTAACAAATTTCTTACAAAATGTCCCCAAAAATCAATCTGATTTTTTTAATGCCACTAAAAAGTTTAAATATTGGATAATACTGGATAAAACTGTGTTTCAAATATAGTTTAAAAATGCAGGATGTGAACCCAGCCCTAGGTCAGGTTCACGCAGTGTGCAACTTTTGATACTGCATATAAACTAAAATAAAAACAGTATAAAAAAAACTATTTGCTTCAGCTTATACCACATCAATTTTAATCAATACTGCCGAGCACTGGTAAGTAAAACCAGGTAGAAGGCAAAAAGATATACAGCATTATATCATTCTTAAAGAATAAACATATTCACTTGCTATATTTTCTATAAATCTAGACAATCTACTAGAATTTTTGTCTTGCATACCATTCTAAGACAAAGAGGTAAAGGCTCTTTGGAAAGAACAAAACAACAAAAACGCTTTAAGAAAATTTGTAGAAGGTAATTAGTTCTCCTACCTCCCACACAATGTTCAGGATAATGGTGGATAAAAAAGGATAGTGGTGGACTACATGGTTTGGGTTGTCAGTGGTTTCGAATTAATCAATTAAAGTCAGGAACCAATCCAGCTATTAAACAGAATAGGGCTCATTTACTGAGGGTCGTGTTGCTCAATTTCGTCGGAATGTGCGCCTTTTTGGGGGTTTAGAGAGCTTGCACAGGTATTAAACAAGTATCTGCCCTGGAATTTTGGCACGTGCTGGCTTCCATGCAACACAATTTAGGGGTCGTGCCATCGGACAATCCAACTTATTCAGACTGAGCGCGGTCATTTGACGCAAGTCCAAGCACTTAGATGCACCACTAAAAAGATGTTGAACTCTGTCGGACCTGAGCAGGGAAGCGACACATGCAGGATATCGGGCGCACGATCCTAGCGAATCGACGCACGGTGCATTATTGCCGGACCTCTTCTTCATGACATTTTTAAAGAAATTTGTATTTTAATATACAAAGTTCTATATTACACACAGACATAAAAATCGAAATAAAAGAGAAAATGCATATTTATTAAATAACATAGCAAACATATCCTGATCAAATAAATATAATCATTACAATAGTAAAAAAAAGGTTCCAAAGGACAAACTATATCATAACTAGATAAGTTTTTCACGATTTTCCTGTATTTGCATGATTACATGATTTGCCCCCATATTTTTACTATCATAATGATTATATTAATTTGATAAGGATATGTTGTTTTGTTATTTAACAGATCTCTACTTTATGTGGCTTTGTATGTCCGCATGTCATATAGAACTTTGTATAGTGCACTTTTTTTTAGAATGTGCCTAAAGAAGATGCCATTCTGGCGTCGAAACGCATAGGCAGTTTATTATTATTTGTAGGCTTGAAAAAGCGCCAGTTCGGCGCGAAACGGCCCGTTGCTTGCCGTGGTCTGAGTTTTATGTCCGTGTCACCACTCTGCTGAAATAAACTACTGAACCGTACTCAGTGAGTGCCGCTCTATATTTATACCTTTATTAAGGATTACGCAGTTTATTATTACACATTCCGTTGTACTGGATTGGCTCCTCACTTTGTTTCATTGATGAACCAGATCATGTAATGCTCCGCTATCCTTTTTTCTGCATTATTCTTTGTATCTTTTGGATGACTCCACATCATCTAACCAAGGGCGATGTAGAGGAAACACAAAGGTCTTCACTTCTGCGTTTACCTTGCTAGTTTAACTAGCCAAAATAAGTGAGAAATTTCCCCCAGCACCATCTGAAGCATCACCAATTTTTGTATTATCTCCATCATGAGGTGCTACTTTCTTTTTCTTTTTTTATAATATCATTCTTATGCAATGGGATGAAATATAGTCCATCTAAGTATAAGAAGGCTGCAGGAAATGGGGAGTCATTATAAGGGGGGCCTGCAGGAAAGGGTGCCACTAAAGAGGGTCATTAAATAGCATGGGGTATTACACATTGTGGGTACACATAAGGTGGGGCTTGCCTTTTTTTAAAGGGACCTGTGGGGCCCACCACCATTGGACCTTGGTAAGGAATAATGTCCTGGACCAGAACTCAAATTCCTCTCATCTCTATTGGGGACTACTGGTCTATATCCCATTATTTTTATTTTTTTTGCTAGAGTCATTTGTAAAAACCTATGTGCTATTGTTTGTGATGATGATGGATAACCCGCTTATATTTCCACAATATGTAAATTGCAAAGTCTGTGGCATAAAGCAAAGCGACCAATGTCAGAAGAACTGATTGTAAAGAAGATTGAATTAGTCTTATGATTGTGTTAATCTAAAGGTTAAAATTTACCTTCAGAGGATGTAAGTAGTTTTTCATTAGATCTGTTGAATTTCCCAAGGAGCTTTACCTCACAGTCAGTTTGTTTGTCATTTATTGCAGTGTCTAACCAGCGTTGGCATGGAAACAAGTATTTAATATCCGCCTTATCCGACTCCTGTATGGTGATTTGATCTAGATACCATCCAGCTCCATAACCAACAGCTTTATGTTCAATGTGTACCCTAGACAGCATCCCCAGGTCCACAGCCTTTATTCTGAAGAAATTTATCTGCAATAAATAAAAATACAAATTTGGAATATGGTTGTACCGTAAATATTTCTAAAATACTAAACTTTTCTAAACAAAATGAAAAAAGTTACTTATATTTAGTTAAAGGAAATGCACCATTATAATCAAGCATGTTCATAGATCCAGACACCGTGACTGTGGAAATCTTCTTATATTAGTTATTCATGGCCTCCTTAGCTTTAAATCAACTTGTAAAATTATGCTAAAAAGGGCTCTGGTGGGCATAACCAGTAACCCGACACCACCCAGGAGCCTGTCAGGCTCATTAGCATCATTATTAAAGTTGATTTGAGAAGGAAGGAGGCCATGGATAATAAAGATAAGAAGATTACCACAGTCACGGTGCCTGGATCTATGATCCAGTGTCGCTGGTTTATCATGATGGATTTTGATGTTAGAATATCTTAAAGAACACAATACAATACTCTTCTTGCCAGTGTGTGCCTTCTTACGCTTCTAGATGACAACTGAGGGGAAGAGCCGACTTGCACTGACTCCATTGCTTGAATTCTAGTGACCCTCATACTGTTTTTAGCCAGATACAAATGCAGTCCCTGGGTTATGTACAAGTTAGGTTCCATGGTGTGTTCTTAAGTTAAATTTGTATGTAAGTGGAAACTGTATATTTCATAATTGTAATTTTTTTTTTTTGCCCCAGTGACAATTGGAGTTTCAATTTTTTTTGCTGTAATGGGACCAAGGATTATCAATGAATCTTCATTACAGACACCTTACAGCTGATTATTGCAGTTTGGGACTATAGTAACATCCAGAGAGCTTCACCAGAGGTCACAATGGGCAGGGGGGTCAGTGTTTAACTAGGGGTCGTCTGTAAGTCGGGTGTTCTTAAGTAGGGGACTGCCTGTACTAAAATCACTTTCCAATCATACATACCTTTCCCTTGTCAAATACTCTAGGTAATAGTGAGCCATTCAGTCGTCTTTTGCATGAATCTCCATTTTCTCCATATATTGTGATAAAAACATCTGTATCTGTACTAGATGCAGGGAAATCTCCAGTCCTGATATACACTGAATATGTCACTTCTAGAAAGACATAGAAATAAGCAGTGGGAAAATGAACATGGTCTCAGTGATACAGGATTATTGTGAAAGTTATTATAAAAGTTTCCATTGTATAAAACAGAAATAACATTCTAAAGCATTCATAACGGGTCTCAGACTATGTAGATTTTGTTTTTAAATGGAGGTTTCCATTCAATAAGAAAAAATGCTTTTGACCATGATTTTTTGGGTTAGGTACTGTGCTATTTCGAGCAAGATAAATTATTTTGCTCATGCCTGATTATGTTCAGCTTGGTTCCAGTAAAAGGATGATGAACTGACCCTATCAGATTCCTCTTGGGGGACAGGAATCACCACCTTTTATCTTCCTTTTTTGCTTGGGTTATAGACACACTGGTCATCATAACTCAAAAAATAACCAAAAAAATCCTTACCTTTCAATGGTGGTTGGTTGGGGAGAACAACTGCTACTTCTGCCACATTCTCTGAGCAATCTTCACCAGGTAGGTACACTTTCTCTGGATAGAAACCTATTTCTTGGTTGGTATCCACATCTCTCATACGCATCTTAATAAAAAAATATATATTGTAAACAGCAATTAACTAAAACACTAATAAATAAAAAAGCCCTGGTAATTTTTTTCTTTTCTTTTACTTTAGACAATACTAAATTCATCAAAGTTAAGGAACAAATATGCGACAACATTTAAGAATAAACATAAAATACACATAAAGAAGTGATTTGTCCCATATAAAGGCTCAAGTCCTGAAGCAGTTGAGCACAAGTAGACAATGGACACATAACAGTATAGCACCGAAATATAAGGTAAGATAGGAAGTGTCCATTACATGGACATTAATAACGAATATATTCTGTGAATACTGCATGTGAGGAAGACATAAAAGAGCATCTTGTGTATAGTTAAAGCTTATTTGATATGTATTAACCCCACTGGAAATTATTCAGAGGGCATTTGTTTATTGCAGTGTATATGACTTTAAAGAGTTTTTTAGGAAATTACTGGTGAGAACCAGGGTAGAATTTCTATCAAGCAATCACAATCAATCAACAAGACATGTACCTTGTGTAAGTGGAGTTTCCTCCCAGAGGTCAGACCCGTGCACAGGAAGGAAGCCTTCATTATTTTCCCGATATTTCCAAGACTCAGCTGTCAAAAATGATCATATATTAAATTACTTCTAAATCAGCATATTTATGAATAAATCCATGCGTCTTGTAGAAGGGAGGCAACAGTAAGTATATTTTTATTAATGACAGATGGCGTCATGGCCCTGGACCCTCATCTATTGAGTCCAATTTGGGGAACGGTATGTACAGCAGACTTGTGAACACCGACTTGGCAGAAGAAGGTATTAAAGGGGTTGTTCACTTGCAGCAAGTAATTGTTTGTGTAATGAACTTTTCCGATATACTTTCTGTTTAAATTCCTCAGAATGTTCTAGATCTTTACTTCCTGTCATTCTATAGGAAGCCTCATTGTTTACTTCCTGTGGATAAAAAACAGTAGCTGGTCATGTAATGTCTGGTGCACAACTGGTTAGAGAGTAATTAGAGCTGTGTGTAATGAGCCATGCACCAGTTATTAACTTGCTACCTCACTTATGAATGGGTATGCCACAGACGTGGGTATCTTTTTTCATTCTTTAAATTTATTATTACTTTTTCGGATAAAGAAAAGTTAAGGTTTCATGTACAGTAAATATGGGTAGATATAAAATTATAAGAAATCATGATGTACGGTGATTACTGGGTTTAACTATTATGTTATAACCAGGTTAGTATTACTCGTTTGAACTACTTTGGGGCTGTGTCCTTGATGTTCATTCATCTTGACTTTTTGTATTGTCAACGGCCATTCTAACCTGAACTTGCCTGCCCTCAGACTTTATGTCCTTATTATATCCTTTCCTTTGAATATCTGAGCTGTCCACTTTGCATGTTAATGAATTTTGTTCAATATTTTAATTGCACTCTCAGGCCACTACTTTGCTTTTACTTTGTATTTCCTGCAGTTGATTCAGGTGAAATATCCAAAAGGGAAGCTGTCTCAAAGCATGACCCTCCTTTTCTAAGAGAATAATTTATAAAATTATAAAATTATATATGTACAATTGTTTAAACACATAAGAGAGAATATTAGGTTATATACAGCTCAGTCCTGTGTATTGCATTTGAAAGGTGCAGTGGGGGGGGGGGGGGGGGTGTTGAACCTCTGGGGGTATTTCCAGGTGATCCTGGCACTCTTTAAAAGACCTTCATCTTTATTGATGCAACATTAAAAATACATAGACATGTGGCAATGTGTTGACATCCGTGTCTCCAGCATAAAAGTAAACTTAGTCATAGCATGATGCACAATGAGATACACAGGGGCACATTTATTTACCCGGTCCAGAGGAGTTCTCTAATGACAATGCACTGTGCCGCGATTCAATAAGATCGTGCGCCTTTTCTGAATTTGTCACTTCCCCGCTGAGGTCCACCAGAGTTCATCATCTTCCACCCAGTGTATGTAAGTGCATGTCTTGCGACACAATTTTTAAGTTAAATCCCGCGGTTTGTCTGAATCAGACGGATCGTCCGACAGCCCGCCCCCCGATTTGTGTCGCATGAAAGCCGGTGCTGCTGCACCAAAATCCGATCGTGTGGGCCAAAAACCCTTTCTAAATCCCTGTCACAGCGGCGCAAATCCGAAAAATTTTGGAATATCTGACGAAAGTTACGGTCCGAGGGACCTTAGTAAATGAGCCCCACTGTGTTAAAATATAAGTGTTGGCCAATCACTTGTCCCAGCAATATCTCAAAATAATATTTTGAGGACAAGTGATTGGCCAACATTTATATTTTAACTGGCGTTTTGCACACCAGTCTTAATATTTCCCCCACTGGAACACAGAGTGCTGGAACCAGTAAGAGGCTGTGACCTCTACGGTAAGAAGATCTATATAGGATCTCTGCCGGGTCAGACCTGTTTATGTCCTGTCTGAGAAGGCGGAGATTTTAGCTATAGTCTTTGGCAGAGACTGTAGTCAATAAGGCAGGGCAGATATTTATGGCCCCATCCACCCCCTGCCGGCAGGGCAGAAAATACAGGAATCTGGAATGGAGGGGGCCTTATAAATGACTTGTCGGCCAGAAAGCTATATGTATTTTTAAAGTTGTACCAATCACCTTTTTAACTAAACACTTTGGTACTATCCCCAATTAATGAATGTAATTATTTAGGAATCTCTACCATCTGAGCCCATCTTCGAAAGCCCCCCCTGGGTCACCCATCTGGTAATAGAGAACCTCAAACTAAACAAACAACACTCGGTACTGATGGGACATAACTGGACTGGAGCAGACAGTCTGGCTCCACCCGTCTGACTGAGTAGATCAAAAAATAATAGCATTGATTACTTGGTGGGGATTACAAAGAAACATCTGACAATGCCAGAATCAACGACAAAAATAATATTAGGGTAAGAAGAGTTTGAGTTAATGAAGGTACTTAAACTTTGTACTTCCAATGGCTTTTGTTGACTTCTGAGATAAGAAGTCAAAGTGCAAAGTGTTCTCATGCTTAAAAAATTTGCTTTAAATCTTTATGTTTAAATATGTTTATATTTTTATTGTTTGTGCCTTTTTTCACTGAACACATCAATAGGATGAGGTCATATCATTTCTAAGTGCTCCAGCATAGAAAAGTTCTTCTGAAGGAAATGTATGAAAATCCTTTTTGATTCAAGACTGTGCAACATTAGAACCTCCAGTGTCACTTCACATTATATCCCGACATATCATATCCCATAGAAAATGACATTAGTTCTCACCAGAAAAGGATCATAGTTAAGGTTTGTCACATTCTGCGGTGCAGATTTCTCATGTTTACCGAACACAACAACAGATAGATCGGTGTCTTCATCTAAGGTTGGTGTACCCAGCACTTGTAGCTGCCATTCCCCTTTGGTTGGTGAATTGAATGAATTTATCTCCTTCAGTTCCACAGCAGACTCTACAAGTAATGAATGCAAGGTTTTGACATTGTTTACATAAGCACACACAGATCTGTTTAGTTCATGAATAATATATTGCTATTCCAAGGCAAGAAACACTACGATTAGGCACGAATCACATACTTGTACCTTGTTATTGGATATTCTACCAGTTTGTATTAGTAATGCTCTGCAGTCTATATGTAAAGGGAACAATTCTAGGACTTTGTTTGCTTCAGGATATTTGTTTTAACCAAGTTCTGAAGATACATTTCTTGTTTAGTGGAATATGAAGAAGGATTGCTAAATCCTGTAACAGTGCTGTATACATAGTATATCAGGTAAAACACACAAACCATATCAAGATAAGCAAAAGGGAAAAAAGCAGAGGCCCGAAGCCAATGGTCGACATTGATAAAAAAAACTGTGTAAACTGCATTAGGTGCCTGTGTATAGTGCGCCAGATTCATGAAATCAAACCAAACAAAAAATTTTTTGCTATTGAAGTGCTAAGATCAAAAAAGAATTTGTACAATTGTGTGGAATATGCAAAGAGCACTCTAACCAAAAAATTGATTCCACCATAAATATCCAAAGGGTACAAGTGTCCTTACCGACGCGAGTGGCTTCCTTTTATCATGGGTAAGGGCACTTGTACCCTTTGGATATTTTACGATTTCTAGTAGTACACCTTTACCTGCACATTTGTATGCACTTGTGTCCCTCTGTACTTTTTGTATAATGCAATACTTTGGTTTTGTATATATCTTTTACCCATGATTGCATGATATTACATTATATTATTTCTATCATGCAGCCTGTATATTACTACTGTGTAAACTGATTTATATGGTTTTAACCCACGCTGTTCAGTGCCGGGGTATATTTTCCCTGTGCATAGTTGTCTAATAACAGTACAAGTCTGTATTTTAAATATCTTCTCAATAAAAATTTCATAAATATCTGACTATCTTTATGGCAGATTCATGAAATGCAGCATACGTTCTTCATGAATCTGGCGCACCCTGAACTGGTCCGACAGAGTGCACCAACGGTTTTTGGTGCACCTTTAATATGGGGCGTGCAACACAATTTCGGTTCGACTGTGCACCAGAATGCCCCTTTCAGTGCATAATTTTGGGTAAAGGGTATAGTGCAGCTGCAAAACATATGCGACACATATGTGTCATGGACACCTTATAAATACCTGTGCAAGCTGTTTGCACTTAAATGAACATGCAAAGTGAGACAAAAAACAGGCACAGGGGCCTTAATAAATGTGGCCAATGTGTTATCTCCTACAAATATCTGGTGGCATATACTTCAATTGAGTCTTTTGTTTATCTAAGATTGGCCTAAGATAAACTAAGATTTGCAAAAAGCATTATGGAGCACATTTACTTACATTGCCGCTGGATTTTACAGAAAGTGCCTGACTATAATGCACTGTGCCGCAATTCACTAAGATTGTGCGCCTGATATCCTGCATGTGTGCCTTCCCAACTTAGGTCCGACAGAGATCACTATATTTTTAGTGGTGCATCTAAGTGCTTAGGCTTGCGGCACAATTTAAAAGTTAAACCCCGTCCTCAGTCGGAATCAGTCGGACCGTCCAATGGCATGGCCCCCTAATTTGTGTTGCATTGGAAGCCAGCACAGCTGCACCACAAAAGGCTCGCGTGCACCAAAATCCCAGTGCAGACACTTATTAAATACCTGTGCAAGCCGTGTAAGCACCGAAAAAGGTGAACAGTCCGACGAATATGCAGCGCGACCATTAGTAAATGAGCCCCAATATGTTTATAGGTATTTTACATGCCATTAGTCTGTGTCCAACTCTGTTTCACATGTTCCCTATTAGGCTGTTTTGTTTGGGGATAGAAAGCATTAGTTTCATCCCGCAATATTTCCATGATCCTTCAGCCACTCTTTATGCTCTTGGTTACTAGCAAAGTGACTCATGTATAGGATATTTCTAGCTAGGTTCTCTCCATCTACTACTGCAGTGATTGGTACAAGCCAAGGCTGCACCTTTTCGCACCAATGGTCCTATAGAAGACAAAAGTTCTACCATTATACTGGGGTAACTATCTTACCTGAAGGGTGAAGATATACATTGTGACATTGTGAAAGTCCTTGCCATTGGCCACTATGGGTGGTTGGGGACTAAGATGGGTAGGTGGATGCTGCATGTATTTTTGGGGCTGCAGAAATATCACAATTTTAATTCTGACCAATTAATTCTCACCGATGCTTGAAGCTATGCATTGAACATTCTCAATTTGTCTGTATTTTTTATTATTATTTAGTAGTTCACTTGATAAGTCGTTAGCAGTTATTCAGCTTTGTTGTTTTAAGTACTAATGTGACATCTATTCTGAGATAAATATTCCAAGAAACAGTCATCGAGCTAACATACGGCTCTCCATCAGGTAGCACATCTCTGGAAACAGTCACAGCAAACACATGTTGCTTTTTTTTATTAAAGGGGTATTGCAGAAAAATGAACAAAAAATGATACAAAAACCCAAAATGCTATAGATACATGAATATAACAAAACTCAATGTCATAAGTCACAAAATGGAACTTAAATAGTTTGATTTTAAGAAAATCACAACATTTTATGGCCTCTGTAAAGTAGGCAAAGTTATCCCCAAGATCGCCGCCACTGGAACCTATGTAAACTACAAGTCCCATGATCCTTTAATTCTCAGTAAGTCCTCCTCCCTCTTATGCTTTGCTCCCAGTGATGATCTAACAGACTGTCCTGCTCTGTTACCATAGTAATGATGTGTAACTGCCATCACCGCACATTACATCACTGAAATAACTTCTCATACAACACTGGTCATATTGGGTGCACTGCAGCCAACCTACTACAGCCAAACTTAGTGGTGATCACATGACCTGCCCAGGCAGGTGCAGGACATGTGATGTGGACATGTGACCAGCGGCCATCTTCTGTCCAGCCACTGCTTCGCGCTGAGAAAATCAACTAACTCATTAAAGGGCCAGTAGCATTTTAATTCTTCATTACATTTTATGTAATTAGAGCATTATTCTGCAAAAGGGAGCAAAATGTAAAATAACAACTAATTACATATTAGCTTATATTTTAAGGACCCATTTGTATATGAATTATGCTGATTCCTGGAATACCCCTTTAAGTGTCCAGCAGCACATTAGTATTTTTGGTCTGGTATTGTCAGTCAAATTTATTCACTGAAAGCACAGTACATATGTTCCAATAGTTATTGATAACAATGCCTGTATATGCCTATATATGAAACTTAAAATCCAGAGGCGGTTCAAAGGGGGTTAGTGAGTGAGTTTCATCTGTTCCAAAATTATGATGCTAACACTCTCTACTTCCTCCCTTCAGGCTTTCTACAGGAAGAGGTGTGGCCAACAAAACAATGGGTCAGTTATTCACTAATCTCCTTAACTTTATGGCATATTCCAGGATGGACATATAACTTTGGGTTAATGGAAAATTATACATATATAAAAAAATTTGTAACAGTAATGTGTACATAGTATATCAGTCAAAACACCATGACTATAAGCTAATAGGAAAAAAGGAGAGGCCAATGTGTTACTGCCTATATATATCCTGATGGCAAAAACCTCATTTGTGTTCTTCATTAAAGCTGGGATGGAGAAAACTTTTATACTAAATGAACAAAAAGCTTTTATATTACATTAATATCGGGTGACACAATGGTTTTCCAGTTTCTACATATTGATATCCATCAAATACAATGTCATTAACAGATTACTGGGGATCTGATACTCAGGATCCGAAATTCTTGGTGTACTGGAATTAACACAGTCACAACCAACACTCGGTAACATATATTTTTTTCTTATTGAGTGTCTAGTAGTAGTTTTTAGCTCTGGTATTGGCAGCCAAATGTACTGAAAAAACAGTAAATATGTTCTCATAGAACTTGATAAAAATGGCATTCATTGATGTGAAACTTGAAAGTTTGAGGCGGCAAATGTCTGACATGAATTTTGCACAGCAGGGGATCTGCTCATTTAAGCTTTACAATAAAAATCAATCAGAAATAGAAAATCCAGCGGCGATTCAAAGGGGGTTTGAGAGTGATTTTCATATGTCCCAGAAATTATGATCCGCAACATTATAATAAGTGTTACCTTACTTTGCTCTTGAGCTGAGCTCCTCACGACCTAGAACGTTGGACTGTGCAGATTTTGTCCAAAAGCAGCAACCCCCAGTAATCTGAGACACCAGATAGGTTTGACCTCATCCTCATACCCCAGTTTGTAAGTATCTGTCCCTTCAATTGCCTGCACTATTTTTCCTATTTAACTAACAGACACAACGCATCACAATCATAATCATGGGCAACTCCCCGGGGACCCATGGCCACCCAAACCCCCATAAAAATCTGCCCGCCTCAGTAATGTTAAGTGAGTGACACCATTGAACGTGGACACGCTCTGCGTGCAGGGCACTAAACAGTTAATAGTGCTGCGCTTTGTGCATCACTGAGAGTGTCCGACACATCCCCCCCATCCATCTCTTCTGCTGTACACACGTCATTCGCATGTTGAGCAGACTGCCAGCTCTCCATGGAACTTCAAAAGGTTTCTGGTAGCCAATATGGGGTTGGGGTGTGGGTTGAGAGATTGTGAGGGGCGGGGGACTGGGGTATCGGAAGCTAATTGTTGAGTCCATCTGTTAGTCGCGATGGACAGAGGGGGATGGGCTATCAGAGCTGTATAATAATAGTTGTCCTGGAAGGGAGGGCCATGTATTGGTGGCTTTATATGGGGCCCTAAATAATTAAATGGCGAGGATCTGTATATGGGGGCAGTAAATTAATTAGGGGGCTGTATTAAAAAATATAAGCGGTCTATATATAAATTCATGGGGGTGTGCTATAAACATTAATTAATTAGCAGGGCACTGTAAATGAATTAGAGGACAAAATGGGGCTTATTTACTAAGGGTCCGCAGATCGCATTTCCGTCGGACTTCCCAACGTTTTGGGGATTTGCACCGCTGGGACAGGTATTTAGAAGGGGATTGTGTCGCATGCGATCGTATTGCGGCGCCGGCTTTCATGCAACAGAAATCGGGGGGAGGGTCATCGGACAATCCGAATGATTCGGACTGAGCACGGGATTTAACATACACCGGGAAGATGGTGAACACGGACGGACCAGAGTGGGGAAGCGACACATGCAGGATATAGGGCGCACAATCTTAGTGAATCGTGGCACATTGCATTATCATCGGACAATACACTTTCGGGAACTCCGAAGGACCAGGTAAGTAAATGTGCCCCAATATATTATTGAGGCTGCCCTTAAATGATGCGTTTGTGTTGTGTTTTGAAAAACATTGCATCGGGGGGAAAAACTGTTTTGTTTGTAGCAACATGTCGCATCATTATTACAAATGTTAAAATAAGAAATCACATTTTGTTACTTATTCCAATGCACCTGTTATTCATTTAAAAAACATCATTTGCCTTAGGGCACATTCACACATGGCACTAGTGTTGTGTTTATAGACACAATGCTAGATTCTTTGGGCGGGCCACGACCCGATCATACATGCTTTTTCAAGTAACACGAATGCGATCAGTAACTAGCGACCAGCATCTTTAAAATCCCGGGGGCTGGTTACCAATCGCATGCGTTTTATTGGAAAATGCATATGCGATCGGGCCGAGGCCTGCCCCTTGGTGCTAGCTTTGGATTTTTAAATGCAAAGCTAGTTCCACGTGTGAACTGCCCTTAGAGGAGCTTTATTTTAATGAATTAGGGGGTACTTTATGTAATCAATTATGCTATACATATAATAAATTAGGGGTGCTGTAAATACTGTAATTTATTCTGTGGGACTATATATAGGATAATGAATCTATGAAGCACTCTATATTTGAACTATGTGCAGTTTGCCTGGGTATAGTGCTGAGGTCACCAGATTCAGCAATTGTGGTGCACGTTCTGCATAAATCTGGCGCCCCCTGCACTGCTCCGACAGAGTGCACCAACTCTTTTTTGGTGCACCTTTAACACAGGCCATGCAACACACTTCTGTCGGAATCTGCATGATAAATGAGTCGTGTGTAAAACACTTGTGGCGCTGACACTTCTTAAATACATGTGCAAGCAGTTTGCACATAAAACAACGTGCAAAGTCTGACAAAATACTGGCGCAGGGGCCTTTGTAACAAGGCCCCAGTGTATGTTTCTGATATGGGTGACAGTATGGTCCATTGTGTTGTGGGGATATATTACATAGGAGAAACATATTGGGGGTCATTTACTAAGGGCCCGATTCGCGTTTTCCCGACGTGTTACCCGAATATTTCCGATTTGCGCCGATTGTACCTGAATTGCCCCGGGATTGTGGCGCACCGGCGCCGGCATGCGCGCGACGGAAATCGGGGGGCGTGGCCGAACAAAAACCCGACGTATTCGGAAAAACCGCCGCATTTAAAAACCGAAAAAGTGTCGCTTGGGGAGCGCTTACCTTCACCTGGTCCGAGGTGGTGCATTCCGGCGCGATGAGATGACTTTCAGCGCAGCAGCGCCACCTGGTGGACGGCGGAAGAACTACATTCATGAATCCCGGCCGGACCCGAATCCAGAGCAGAGAACGCGGCGCTGGATCGCGACTGGACCGGGTAAGTAAATGTGCCCCATTGTTTTCTAGTCCACATCATACTGTAAGTGCCTGTGGTACTTTTGGGGTCGCAGTGTGAGAATATGCTGCACAGAGCTGGAGACAACTGAGGGCAAATAAAATAGAGAAGTTATAAAAAGTTCTCCTCTTGATGGAGTAGACTGGTGAGCTACTAGTAGTGTTGTCACCGACTAATCTATAGTGTGTCAGTCAGTGTCAGGGAGCCAGGTCTACCTTCTGAATGTCACCCAGCAATATTTTTTGGAAATGGTATCAATTGTTGGAAATGTTATCAGATTTTTGTCATCAGGGTATGATGGCTTTTTAAAGACTTGACTTACTGCTCTTACAGTAAAGAATCCCTGTCTATGGCGATGGTAGAATCGCCTCTCCTCTAGGCGTAGAGGATGCCCCCTTGTCCTTGTCACAGGCCGAGGTATAAAAAGATTTTTGGAGAGATCCTTGTACTGCCCGTTTAGGTATTTGCACATTGTCTCCCCTCAGCCGACTTTTTTCTAAACTGAATAACCCCAAATTTTGTAATCTGTCCTAGGATTTTAGTCCCCCAATTCCCCTAATAATCTTTGTTGCTCTACTCTGCACCCGTTCCAGTTCTACAATGGCCTTTTAATACACTGATGCCAAAAACTGTACACAATTTTCCATGTTTGGTCTGACCAGTGACTTGTATAAGAGCAAAACTATGTGTGCAGGGAGAGGCCGGTTTATATAGAATTTTGGGAAATGGCCAGCGGCAATTAACAGTGCGCTGGCCCATTAAATTTTCTGAAGCTGGGGCGTGCACCCTAGTGGACGGGGGCACGCACACACGGCTCGAGGACCGAGATCAGGAGCGGGGAGAGGTAAGCAGCGCGAGGGCTGCACTGGCATTTGAGATATGGGTCGAAGGAGCACCCGTGACTCCTCCTAAATCCAGGAGATCCCTTTCAGCATGTGCCACTAAGAAAGGCTTGGCTACATATGGATTATTGGTTGGTGATTATCTAAGATATCAGCAACTTTCGTACGCTATGAAGATAAGTAAAGAGAGAATTAAGTTCACTATAGAATCACATGAGTGTATTGAGTTTCTAAACAGTTGCACAAATACTCGCAAAGTGATAGCTAAGGTATATCCATTTTTGCTGAAAAGTCACACAGGCAATTGGAAACACGGGTCATGTATGAAATGGGAAAGGGAGGTGGGCACAATTTCGGAACATAACTGGTCACTGATATATAAGAATATCAAAAATTGCTCCTTTAACTGGAACCACATAATTATTCAGCATAACATAATTTTTAAACTCCGGCAGATATGCTTAAAATGAAGTTTCAAAGTAATTTAAGCTGTAAAAAATGTAGGGTCTTGGAGGCTAACTTTCTTTACATGATTTGGAATTTTCCCAAAGTAGCTTTATTTTGGGAAAAGGTATATGAGCATGCGTCTAAGGTACTGAGGCAGAAATGGAAACCCTCAGTTTTTTGTCAATCTTTGGCTTGGCGGAAGAACAGGGCTTGGATCCAAAATATACCCCTCTACTTGCCAAAATTATGCATCTGGCTTGTGTATGTATTACCAGGAAATGGGGTAGTAACGACCTGGCTACGGAAAATGAACGGCAAATTTAACCAGAAGAGTGAGACAGTTTGAAAGAATTAGAGCGGCAGGAAGTAGTAGCCCTCAGAAGTGGATTAAGACATGGAATCTATGGCAACAAGCAGATTAGGACTGGTAAGGGGCCTTGGGAAATTTTTAATTTTTTTTACCAGTGGGAGGGTGTGGGAGGGAATACAAAAAATATGTAAGTTATTTGGGCACATTTACTTACCTGTCCCAGTCACAATCCCCGATCCGGACTGTCCAACGATGATGCACTGTGGCACGATCCATGTAGATCGTGCGCCCGATATTCTGCATCTGCCGCTTCCCTGCTGAGGTCCGCCGGAGTTCAATACCATCTCCCCGGTGTATGTAAGTGCATTGTCTTGCAACACAATTTAAAAGTTAAATCCTGTGCTTAGTCCAAATCAGCCGGATCATCCAACGGCAGGACCCCCGATTTGTGTTGCATGAAAGCCGGTGCGACACAAACCACTTTTAAAAGCGTTGAAAATCGGAAATTGGCGGAATACCTGACCTAATTTTCCTTCAATCTATAGAAACTAAAATAACAAATCATATTTTCTGTACTGGATCCCAAGCCACTCATGAACACCACTGACCAGTACATGAACATACATACAATAATTTTTTTGATTTTGCCAACTTCTGGCGCTAATAACTTTTTTATACTATGGTGTACGGAGCTGTGGGTGGTGTCATTTTTTGCGAAATTTGATAATATGTTCAATGATATCATTTTTAGGACTGTACGACCTTTTGATCACTTTTTATAGATTTTTTTAGATTTTTCAAAATGGCAAAAAAGTGCCATTTTCGACTTTGGGCGCTATTTTCCGTTACGGGGTTAAACGCATTGAAAAACCGTTATCATATTTTGATAGATCGGGCATTTTCGGACGCGTCGATACCTGATGTGTTTATGATTTTTACTGTTTATTTATATTTATGTCAGTTCTAGGGAAAGGGGGTGATTTGAAATTTTAGGGTTTTTTATTATAATTTTTTTTTTTTAACTTTTTTTTATTTTTATTTATACTATTTTCAGACTCCCTAGGGTACTCTAACCCTAGGTTGTCTGATCGATCCTATCATATACTGCCATACTACAGTATGGCAGTATATGGGGATTTTCTTCCTCATTCATTACAATGTGCTATCAGCACATTGTAATGAAGGGGTTAAAACGAAATAGCCTCGGGTCTTCGGAAGACCATGCGCCGCTATCTGTTTGAGGCTGCCGGCAGCTTTGCCGGCAGCCCATGCTGTGAAAACACCCGCGATCGGTGCTAGCACCGATCGCGGATGTTACCGGTAAGCCTTTGCTGCAATATGCAGCAAAGACTTACCGGCTATGGAGAGGGCTCAGCCCGTGAGCCCTCTCCATGCAGCGCGCCGCGACCGCCGCCGTGAACACACGCGGGCGGTCGCGAACCGGTTAAGGACATCCAATTTACAGACAACCTTCTTAGGTACCTGAATGCTTTAATTTACTCCCAGACTGCAATGATCAGCTGTGAGGTGTCTGTAATGAAGCTTTATTGACAATCCTTGTTCGCATAACAGAAATTTTTTGCAAATTTGTCTGCAGCTACAATTATAAAATATACACTTCTGACTTACATACAAATTCCACTTAGAAACCTATCTTGTGTGTAACCTGGGGACTGCCTGTACCAATACTTTTAACCTTATATATGGTCTTACCTGTGAGAAGAACTATAGATTCAGTAAATTCACCCCCAGGGACACTTGTGATCCAATCATTATAATAAAATGTGCTACGGGAACAAGTATAATCTTCTTTGACAATTATTTTTTCCAAGAACCATGAATCTATAAAAAATATTATATAAAAAAATTAAATGGAAAAGAATAGAAATGAATAATCCCATCACTCCAGATGATCAGTTGATATAATAATGTACAATAGGAATAACAAATCTTTATACTTCAAGGGGTTGTCCCATTTCAGCAAATTAATGTTAATGTTTTTATGATAAAAAGTTATACAATTTTCCAATATACTTTCTGAATCAATTCCTCTCGGTTTTCTAGATCTCTGCTTGCTGTCATTCTATAAAAAGCTTCTATGTTTACTTCCAGTGGACAGAAATCTGATCATGGTCACACAGGTGCACGGCTCCGTGAGAAACCGTGAGAAATTGATACAGAAAGTATTGGAAAGTTGCATAACTTTTTATAATACAGATAATAACATTAATTTGCTGAAATGGGAATGCATGCGCATGTATTTCACGGTGTCTTTGTTTATTTACTCCACTTACTGGCTCAATATATGATCGGTGCACGCGCACCATTGTTCTTGAAGTCAGACACCATTTGGGAGCCCGATAGCGCATGCGCATGGAATATACTTCCAGGTCATGGGTCACAAGTCATGCATTATCCATACGGACATGGCGGCTGCACACCTGATGCCTAGGTAATTAATTTATCTTTTACCAGCATATAAGCGGGACAGAGCATGGCCTTTTATCACCCCTGAGGAAGTCACGACAGCGTGACGGAACGCGTGGGGTCTTTTCCCACACTCCAGCCCTCCCTCCCCCCGTCTGACCTGTGTTACTCCACTCGTGGACTGCTCCTGGACTTTTTCTAATTTCCTATCGTACATTGGAGGTATTGCATCCTTTATGTGCCATTTTCATACTTGCAGGACTGGTCCACTTGTCTGTTCATTTATATATTACTGTCTGGGAGTTATCAGAGGGTGTTTGAGGTTGGGGTGTGGGTGGTCCCTGGAATAGGGACCAGGTTTCCCCCTTCCCCCTCTTTGTTTGGGGGACTGTGTGCCTCATTGTGGCACTTTTTAGTGTTTTTATCTTGTGTGTGTCCTTGAATGTATGAATCAAATTACTCTGTTTGATATATATTGTTTTGGGCCATATATTTGCATCACCTTTTCTTTGTGCATTTCCTGAAATGGGAATACCCCTTTAAAGAGGACCTGTCACCCTTAAAAACTGCACTAGGAGCTGCTTAGTTCAGCTACAGCTCTTATTTACGTCTATGACTTAACGAGCCGTGCACCATGGCTAGATTTCTATCCACTGGAAGTAAACGTAGCAGCTTTCTAATGAATGACAGCAATTAGAGATCTGGAAAACCGTGAGAAATTGATACAGAAAGTATATTCGAAAATTGTTTAACTTTTTATCATATAAACAATAACATTAATTAGCTGAAATGGGAATACCGCCTTTAAATTCAATTAATCGAAATTGGAATTCTTATATATAATTTTTGATAAAAGTGTGTATCTATGGGAAAACAAAATAATTCTGCCTAACTATATAACTATACATATATAATCTATAACATTATTACCTATTTTACAAATATGAAGCATTTTATTTTGTAAAATACCATCAATTTATCAGTTTAAAATCGGAGATTACAAGCGAGATACAACCTTTACTGTCATGATATCTGCCCCGGAGTAGTTAATACATTGCTGCAGTATCTAAAATGTTATATTGTACACGGTGACCACAAATACTGTAAAGTAACAAGATTTTTGTTAACATGCCGATATAAACACATCCAGCAGATGTGTGCAGCCTGTAATGTCCATTACATATGTAAACAAAGACTAGAAAAGGAAATCTAATAGGCGACGACTTTGACATTTGGTCAAATCCCTCATCTTACTTCTTATTCATTTATGATAATCATTTCACTATTGAACAGATTGAGGGCATGAACTATTATAAGGAGGTTAAAGCTATTATAATCAAGGGTCGTGCCTTGATATAATCATCGGGGTCTAGGTCTTCAACTGCTGCAAAAAATCAGGTAATTCCAACCAGAAGATTCACATTACATTTACACAACATAGTGAGGCTATTTTTAAGTTTTGTATTGCTGCATAATGAATATGAATATTGGTCCATTCACAAGCTTCTACAGACATTTTCTGAAAATACTGTACACAAAAAAAACTGCAAACATCGGTTTCATTTGGAGTTCAGTCCTAGTTCTATGCAACAATGTGGTTTTTTTTTTGTAGCACAAATCATCTTTTACCTATTTCAGATTCTCTCTGCTGCTTCCTTGAAATTTGCACACGAAAAACTGCACTAGGATGTATCCCAGTACTGTCAGTGTTTTCTCACGCACCCATAGACTTCAATTGTATTTTTTTTTTACCTCAGACCCACATCAATGTAGGACATGCTCTGATTTTGAC
Source organism: Engystomops pustulosus (assembly GCF_040894005.1). Taxonomy (NCBI): domain Eukaryota; kingdom Metazoa; phylum Chordata; class Amphibia; order Anura; family Leptodactylidae; genus Engystomops; species Engystomops pustulosus. Next base: position 48,573,058 of record NC_092415.1, read on the forward strand.
GCAGGCAACGCAGATGCACATTGTAAAAAAAAATGCGCATGTGAAAAGATATATGGAACAAAATGGGGCACATGTACTTACTCGGTCCTGTGCGATCCCGATCCGGAGTGTCCGCCAGAATGCACATCTGCCATGATTCAAGAAGATTGTGCGCTGGATATCCTGCATGTATCACTTCTTCCCGGTGCATGTAAATGCTTGGCTTGTGACACAAATTTAGATATTAAATCCCGCGCTTAGTCCAAATCCGTCAGATTAACCGACGGCCCGACCCCCGATTTCAGTTGCATGAAAGCTGGCGCCGATGTGCCAAAATCCGATCGCATGTGACACAATCCCCGGCGCGATCCCCGAAAAAGTGACACAAATTGAAATATTAAATCCGGCGCTTAGTCCTAATCCGTCGGATCATCCGACGGCCCTACCCCCGTTTTCTGTTGCGTGAAAGCCGGCGGCAATGCGCCAAAATCCGCTCACGTGCGACACAATCCCCGGCACGATCCCAGAAAAGTCGGTAAACCCGACGAAAATGCGGCCGCTGGACCCTTAGTAAATAAGCCCCAATGTGTCACATTGGACTCGAACAACAAATTTGCTTGTGGGTAAGTGGCCTAAAATCTAGTATGATAATTAGGATTTCAGGTGCCACAATTAACAAAGCTAGGTGCTGTATAAAGTTTCTTTTGTAATATAATGTACAATGAGCTCTCACACTGCGTCGGAGAAAGGCCTGTAAATATTCCAAGCAGTTTTATAAGAGACTTATATTGGGATTTGAACTCTATACTCCTGGTGTCAAAAGCAGCAACATAGTGAGGTGAGCCCCATGTTTTAGTGGTGAGATTTCAGGAATTTTATTTGCCTAAAAGCCTCAATAGTAATGTTCTTTTTAAACATTTACCTGCAAATGCTTTTTTGTTGCTGGCAACTTCTTTAAAAGGTGCAAGGTGTTGTGGGAGGTGACATGGCCTTTTTTTAAACCTTATGAATCCCGTCATTAAACATTCACTATAATATATTTCTTTATATATATATATATATATCACTGCAATGATCATGTTCTTTGTTTAAATCAACTTAAAAAAGCAGGCTATACGTCAGTAGTTTACGGTTGTTGGATCTACACATACCTGATTCCAATTTTTTGAAGCCAAGAGCAATCTTCTGTAGTTGACCAAGAAATACAGCCTTTACAGTGAAAACATCTATCTGAAATACACAATCATGTGTACATTGCATAAGATAGACAGTATGGCTGCCGTAAGCATAGAATATACTAAAGTCAATACTGAAGTGTTTTTAATGAAGATGATAAATATTCCAATAATATATCTAGGTCACCTATTTCCAATGCTTTCATGGGGCATTGCTTGAAACACACCATAAATATGGATGTCAAGTAAAATAATCGGCTGAATAGATGGATATTGTTTTGGAAGAAAAGTTTTCACATATCTTGTAAGTCATTCTATTATACCTCTGCTCATTCAATGATCTGCTGTTAATTACTGAATAGGATAGAATAGAAAGAATAGAAACAGAAGGGTTTAAAGGGATACACGACAACTTATACTGAATCTTTTATCCGCACAATTAAATAAAAACCTACTCAGCTTATTCTGCTCTATAACATGCCTTTAAACATATGTTAAATATAAAAAACCCTGATTCCAGTTATCCTTTCGACTTTTCCATAAGTCTCGGCTGATGTCCATTGTATGGGGCACCAGGTATGCATTGGAGAAATCCAATAGTATCCATCACTGTGGCTTACAGCTTCATTTTTATTGGATTATTTAAAGGGCATAAATGCCTCCGTCATTTATTCAGCTGATGCGTTTGCCCTGCTAGGATTGTATCTCTATCAGCCTCAAACGCATCAGTGAATACATGTTGTCGCCATTTATACCTTTGAAATGCTGGGATTGCCTTTGAAAATAATAAGATGACTTTAAATATGGAAACATCTCCATAAAATTCATAAGTCTATAAAGTATCTGGCACCAGATTTTACAGCTACATTTTAAAATCATTTAAAGGAAATCTACCACCAGGATAAAGGATTGTACACCAAGCACACTGACATAATGGTGTGTGCCCCCTCTGGCAGGATCTGCTCTTCTTTTAGCTTACCATGCCTTTGTTTTAAAGAAAAAAAAGGCTTTGCAATTATGCAAATTAGTGTGAAGGGCTCCAAGCTCCATTAACACTTATGGAACCTGGAGCCCCTTAGGTTCATTTTTTGTGTAAAATCCAGGACATATGAAACTAAAAGAAGAGCAGGTCCTGCCAGAAGGTTTACACACCAGTATGTAAGTGTGCCTGGTGTACAAACCTTACACCTGGTGGTAGATGTCCTTTAAGGTCTACTTTTTAAACGTATAAAGGACTCATTTGCTCTGTCTCCTTGCATTCCCTGTGACAATTCGGGATTGTCTTTTCTTCCACCTAGCCTAGTTCCACCATTATTTTGACAAGAAATGCATGAAGAAATTGACATCTGAGTGGTACCATTCTCATTGTCACAGGGTGGTGAGAATACCCAGTTATCACTGACAATGTCATAGTTGGTGGATAAACCACAACTGAAAAATTCAAATATTAGATGGGTGCACCCAACCCATTAGATAATGTTCAAATTGTATTGCAGTCCTCCATTGTAATGGTGCCCTTACAATGGAGGGCTAGGATGTATACCACTGTTCTGTAGATCTTTTATTTTATATAAAAGTAAAAAAAAACATAACAATACATAACACAAACCAAACATACAACATATACAAAATATATACATTAACTTACCTGCTGATCCAGCCATATTCACACCTAGCAAAAACAATAACTTAAAATACACCGAAACTAAATTCCACAACCCCCACCCAACCGATTATCATATCCTTAACCAAACCAATAAAAAAGACAAGCCACACCCACATAAATGACCATAAATATACATAAACCCACCCCACACCCTCTAATAACAATGTTTTTTTTTAAAAAAATATATGCTAACAAACACAGAATACACATAACACTACTCTACACTAGATCCCTCGCCTGCACCCTCCCCATCCCCCTAGACACCCCCCTAGTAGTCCAGACCAGTGTCCAAGGTCAGTTCATAAATCCCACCACCATCACCCCCCTCCCAACACAATGCCCCAAACCCCACTATATGCAATATATACACTAATTACAACATAACTTGAAGAAAACATAATACAAATAAAATAAAATACAAACCACATAAAGCCCAGGTTCGGCACCTGCAAGCCCAACATCACTATATGCTCAGAACGCAAAACAAAAATCTACTGTGCAGCATCAGCCCAACACCAGGAGAGGAGATGACAGACTAAGGGACACTAAAGGAGAAACCCCTCCAAAGGAGAGAGGCCCTCCCCGTGCCCAGACTCTCATACTCCAGAGAGCGCACCTTCACCAGGTCACCCAGAATGTTCCTAACCACCTCATCCACCGGGAGGATTTTACGCTGTGTCAACACTAAGCACCGTGAGTTCCATGTGTGGTACCTGACCACTAGACTAACTAGGAATAACGCGGCCCAGGCCTCTGAATGCTCATCCCACTGTTCTGTATGTTTTTACAGTGTCATGCGCCGTCCAGTTCCACCCCCTGAAAGTGGTAGGAGGAGTGAACATCAACAGAAGCCAGTGATTGGCTGATGCTGATGTCCTTATATGGACAGTGACCACAATGGGGACCTGGCAGAGCATACCCTCAACTAAATGTTCTGCTTTAAATGTAACCAGAGTAGCAGTTACTTAGAAAGACAAATATCAACTATAAAATAAATATAAAATAGGTGATAAACTAGTGATAGCCTTAATGCATCTACAGTAAACAGCTAATGTAGAAATTGAATAAAACTTTCCTCCTCCGATGTGCAGATAAGGGACTCTCCGGTAATTAATTTCCTGTTAATGAGAACATATGCCAGACTTGGCTGGAATGAAATCCTCTACTATTCCTTTAAAACATTTCTACAGATCGCTGCCAGCATATTTGCACATCACTGATATAGTCCTGTAACCGTTCTTCAGGTTTATGGGCATCAGCGGTTATTCATTCCTAATTAACAGATCTTTCAGACAGAGGGATAAACTGTCCCCATGAGACTACGCCGGTTTTATTTTTTCATAAGAGCCCGTGTTTTGTGAATGCCGTCAAATTAGCTGTGTTTACTGAAAGCAGATCCTGAAGGCTTTATGGAAAGTCATCGGCAGCAGTGCGCACCACACTTCAAATGTGTGAAGACGGAGAAAAAAAATCATTTTGCATCTACAAAATGGAAACATTAACCCTCTCTTATGCTTGAGGCCTGTCATTTCCCAATCACAGGAAGAATCTGATGGTATGATGAGTCTTTATGATAGATGTAAGGCACCGAGCGGTCATAAAGGTCTTGTAGAGGTTCAGATGACCTAAAGCAACATCTACATTCTGACAGTCAGTATATTTCTCTCCAGGAAAAGGGATGGAGGATGACTGTCTGATATGTGGGGTCTATGGCTGGCAACACACAAACATGGTCACTCAGTGAATCGACACCACACTGCAGAGGACAGCACTCTGAGTATGGTATTGATATTTGATGCAAGGAGTCCCTTATTCTCCACAACACAGACAGTTGTGTGTCATTGGCTTAACTGCTAGAACCTCATTGATCATAAACAACACAATAACATAGGGGACTACAAGTGCATTGATGTTCCCCATATGAATGGAGTACATGTTTGTCCATATCTCTGCTCAGTGAAGTGAACAAAGCACTAGATTATCATACACATCAAGGGGCATATTTATCAGGGCCTGAAATAATCACAAATGCGAGCTTATTGCTAGCACTTGCGATTATTTAGCCCAATCCGCCACTTTCATGCCAGTGGGGGAAAGTGAAGGGGGGGGGCAGCCGAGTGGAGGCCGCGGCTGGCTGGGAATGGGCCAGCGCAGGGCGTCACTGTCCCCGTGCCTGTGCACTCTATGCCAGACAGGGCCTCTTAATGTATTGCGCTGAGAAAATGCACAAGCGCCGGTGTATGATAAATATCCCCCCCCCCCCAAGACTCCATTTGTAAGGTAGAATTGGAAGTGAAGGCAAAACTACATTATATTTTGGGGGTCGGCATTGGGGTCCACAGGATTGTTACTGTATGTCACTTGAAGGAGTTTTGAATATGTATGGTTAGTGGTACTTTCATGTTGCTTATGAGAGGTGGCTCACGACACAACCTAGCTACACTGATGTTAAGAGACTACAGGGAATGCAATCAGCTGCATGTGACTATGCTTTGTCACAGGATAGGCAATAAAAATCTGATTGGTGGGCATCTGACTGCCGGGACCCCAGCAATAACAAAGAGGTACCACCCTTGTCCCTAAATGAATGAAGCAAGCGGTCGAACATGTGTCTTGCTGCTCCATTCAATGTCTGTGGAAGCGCTGGAAGTTGCCATACCATTGAATGGAGGAGAAGGATGCATGCTCAACCTGCCACTTTATTCATTTAGTGAGAATGGGGTTTCATCCTCATTATTGACAGAGACCCTCACAGTCAAATTGTTATCCCTATGGATAAGGGATAACAATGACATTTGGGGCAAATCCTTTAAAGGGATATTGTCATCTGGACAATTTAATTTAATTCATCTGCCATATGTACTGAATACATTTCCTTAATTGCATGTATTAAAAAATTATGCCTGTGTGTAAAAATGGTGTTTGTTTTATAAATGTAGCCATATTGTCCCTTAGAAAAGAGATTGCTGTCCTTGGAGATGACCACCACAAAAATAGCTTTTGTATATGAAATGTCCTGGAGTTTCTACATCTCCCACAGCTGCCCAGTGGTAATGAACACTGAATCCAGGTGGTCGAGCATGGCTCCATAGCGGATGTCTAGCCCACTTGCCAGGGTGCGTGTTGTCATATCCAAGGTCATTTCTACGGGTCATATGACTACATTTATGGGAAATTATCTTCACAAAGGTAAATTTTTTTAAATAAATCGGATACAATTGAAGAAATGTTTTAATATGTCGGATGAATTTAACCCCTTAAGGACCGGGCCCTTTTTTTCATTTTTTGCATCTTTATTTTTCACTCCCCACCTTCAAAAATCTATAACTTTTTATTTTACCATGTAAAAAGCTGTGTATGAGCTTGTTTTCGGCATAACAAATTGCACTTCATAGAGATGGTATTTAATATTCTATGCCAAATACTGGGAAGCGGGAAAAAACTTCTGAATGAAGTGAACATGATGAAAAAAAATGCATTTGCACCATTTCTTGTGGGCCTGGATTCTATGGCTTTCATTGTGTGCTCCAAATGACAGATCTACTTCATTCATTGGGTCAGTATGATCACTGAGATAACAAATTTGTATTGGTTTTATAATGTTTTCATACATGTACAAAAATTAAAACCTCCTGCACAAAAAAAAATTCTTCATTTTGCCGTCTTCTGGCACTAATAACTTTTTCATACTTTGGTGTACAGAGCTGTATGGTGTCATTTTTTGCGACTTTTGATGACATTTTCAATGCTTCTATTTTTAGGACTGTGCAATCTTTTGGGTTAAACATAGTGAAAAACCATTATTATATTTTGATAGATCTGGCATTTTCGGACACGGCGATACCTAATGTGTTTATGATTTTACTGTTTATTTATATTTATATGACTTCTGGGGAAAGGGGGGTGATTAGAATTTTTAGGTTAGGGATCAACAATCAGGGTCAAGATGGTGACGCTCAAGCGCCAGCAGCTTTGCCAGTGGCGATCAAAGGGTTTACACCCGCGATAGCGATAGGTGTTTGCTTCATTGTGAAGCAAACACCCGGTGAGTATGAAGAGGGCTCAGCCCGTGAGCCCTCTTCATACTAACACCTACATAACAAGATATACAGGTATGTCTTTTTGCGCTATGGGGCTAAAGGTGTTTTCCCATGAAAGAAAAATTCTCAAATCTCAATCCCCTAATAATGTTAACACAAAAAAGTTAATTTTTAACCCTTTACTTCACAATTTACTCAGTTGTATTGCTGTTTTAGCTCTTATCACTCCCTAGACTGCTCAGTGCAAAATTCCAGGGTGTAGGCAGGGACTATGCAGACAATTATAATCCCTCTAGCTCCGTGTAGCCTCAGGCAAGATGGCTACCGACCCTTAAGTCAGAAGTTACAGGGTGGTGTCTAGGGGCAACTGAAATTGTGTACAGCAGGACTGATAGAGACAGGTTGGACTTGGAATTTTTTTTTTTCGTCATCTTTGTACATTTAAGAAACATGTCTTTGTGGGAATAAAATTAAATATGAATTTAATTCCACTATACCTTTATTGAGTATCTTTCTGTAGTAGCCAAGCTAATTATTTAATGTAAGATGCTTGTGTCCTGTTGATACTTACAAGCCTGAATTCATAAAGCTTGTTGTCTCATCCTGAGCAAAACCTCTGTTTCTGTGTATCTGTACTACTACACTATCCTTGAGTAGGACTGTAGATATATCGGTCTTAGAAATAAAGATTTTGGAGGAACTTACACATTAAAATATTTTAAAATGTTTTTAAAATTACAATTTCAAATTTCCTGTTTTGTTTGTTTCTTTATTGTTTTGGTAGTTCTACGTTAACCCCTTGCTGCCCCATGACATTCTAATATTGTTTATGTTCTACTGTATACAGCATTTAAGGATTGTTTCCCCTATTCTACTCATGAGTGCTGGAGTAGCACATTATACATAAGGCTTCTTGACTTTGCACAAAATAACATGCACAAACCAAATGTCCTGGAGCTAAGCATAATGTCTGCACACCTTATAAAGGCTTTATGTGAAGGTTGTAGTATAACCCTGCAGTTCATATCCATGTGTGTCCTTATTGCTAGTAATCAGCACCCGAGGAATCACGAGCGCCACTGCTTTGCCTGTGGCTTCCAAATAGTAGACCTGCATGTATTCTTTGTCCTGTGTATTGTGGAAACCCATGAGACTCATATGACTAGAATTTCCTTCAATGCTATGTGCCAGCCTATAAACAATGTCATTTTTGTCATTCTAACAGAAAGGAAGCAGTCACAAAACCAAATCACTTTTATCTTGTATCTCAAACCATATTCCTATAGAGTTGTGAGATTTAAAACAGCTGACTTATTTTAAAATGGTGATATACCCTTATTATACAAAAAATTGTACAAAAATTGTACTACAAATTATAAAAAAGTAGTATTGCTGTAACCCTATACTGTAACTGACTTTAACCCTGACTGTAACCCTATATTTAATATATTGTACCATTTAGTTAATAGCTAAATGGTACAATATTGGCTAAATAGCTCATATAATACGCCGGACAGATATTATATTGTCCTGTGTAGTGTTGGACCAGAGTACCAGAGGTTTCTCCAATGGGCCTTGGCTCTAATCCAATAACTCAGACTAGAGACAACCCACTTTGAAGGCTACTAGGGTCTATACCCCAGAGGTTGATGGAGGGTGGGTCCCAGGATAATTGTATCTGGTGGGCCCAAGGAATTCATGAGGAGACACCTCCCAATTCCATTTCCTACTTCTTCACAAACTTTTTTTTATATCTAAATACACTGTAGCCGGAAATCAATCACCATCAGAGAAATAGCAAAATTTATTTTATACCTTCCTCACCAATAGGAGAACAGACCTGCCCCATATCATGCTGCCCATACCTAGGGAAGTATAATCTAAAGGCAGCTCTGATATATTTTTTATTATCCTATAAAATAATAGTTCCCTATAGTTTAAGTAGAAAAGCATAATTTAGTTCCGTCATTCTTACTGTATGTCAGGCTAGATGCCCACCACCGAGTCGATTCTTGACTCATGTCATGTCATGGTTATTATATTAACTTCAGTGCTGATCACTTCTTGATGATGATCTGAAGCCTCTGTATGCTCTTAGGTAAAAGCATTGGTGGAACTATTTGACGCATTCTCTGGGTTATTGATTGAAATCTCTCCTATCCGATCGGGATTTGAATGCTTTTTATAAGGGTATATGACTGAGGGGTAACTCCCAATAATTTATTTCCATAAATAAATAGCTGATATATGCTGAAAAGGGAGAAGGGGGCAACAACATTTTAGAAAATTGCAAAAGGTGGACTTAAATGAAAGCTCAACAATGCAAGAGAGCTGCAGAGGTTTGGGCTAAGGGTTGTAGCAAGTGTCTTTGTGAAATATGCAGTGGTCCCTGTGATCTGGAAATACCCTAAGCTTCAAAGATATTTGGAGCAAATCAAGTTTATATTGGATGAACTTACAGGGGCTTTAATTACATTAGATATTAGTACATTTAAATTGGGGGACAGTTCTTCAGTCGTTGCAACTGCAACTCCAAACTGTTTTGTATTAAATTCATTACGGGAAGTCCCTCGTACAATAAAGTTATAGTTAGAAAAAAATGGTAAACATACATAATGGAGAAATGTGATGTAGATAAGAATAAAGTTAATATGAGTCAATCCTGGCAAAACTGGCCAATTAAATGCCAGCCTTTCGTTTACATGGTATCATATAGAATTAGGAAGTTTTTTTCTCTCCTACTCCACAGAGAGGTTCGATGGGTCAATAAAAATGTTTTTGCAACTTATAGTTCAGAATAAGGAGCCAAAACTTAAAACACATGTAATGTTCCAAAGTAGAAACTATAATAGTTATTACACATCCAACCCCAATAATATTTACCCTCGACCATTTACTGTACCTGGCCTTTGCCAAAAGACAAGACATCACTGTCAGACACATTTACAACTCTCTTTCCTGTTTCTCCATTTTCTCCTTCAATACAGATGTACATCTGACCAGTGCTCCTTCCAACCATTTGATCTCCAGTGTGTATAGAAATGGTGTAATCCACCACTGGAAAAAATAATCAGAAATAGTTTTACAAAATACAATTTCACACTTAATTGATGTGTAATAGGAAAATGATAAGGTTATATTCACCAGGGAGAGGATCCATATGTGGATACGGTGCAGGGATTTCCACACATTTATCTTCATTGGGTTTCATCCAGCTTTCAAAACTGAGCCACATTTCCTCATTCGTCACGGTGTGTTTTATGTGTATTGAGGATAAATACCATGACTTAAACACCTGTGTTCGTGACCAGGAAACCTGCACCTTTAAAATGGTGCCAATCGCTAGTTCATCCTAAAAGGAGACCATGAAAAAGACAGGTAACAATATGTCAATGTGGGATGAGGAATGTCCACCACAGGTTTGGGCTTGACCTGCAGTCACAGGACCAGGGGTCTTGTAGTCATTGAGTTGACCCTGAAATCCTCTTTATAACTAAGCATTCCAGCCAAATGTGAGGCCATCTGTCTAACAAGTAAAGTTTGGGTGAATCAGATCAATCAAAATGATGATGAGCACAAGCACACCAGAAAATAAACATCAGAATCAGGTATCAACACGATAGCGGATTAATGTATGATAAGAAGTTTACATCAACACACCGAACTTTGATCCATCCTATAACCTATACTGGAAGTCCTGTATAAGTCAATGTAGCAAAGAAGCCCTGCTCTATCCTGTGCTCCAATGCCTTTTAGAAGACTACTAGAATGGCTTACAAAATAGTCAAACCCAGAAGCCCCTGTACCATGGAGCAGATCATGGGACTTATGGTGAACCATTCTGCTATTTGCATGGCATCAAACAGTCAAGACACCTCGCGATCATACCCACATGATCGCAGATACATATTATTAATAACCCCTTGTACTGTACAAGGCAGTCCCCAGGTTACATACAAGATAGGGTCCGTAGGTTTGTTCTTAAGTTGAATTTGTATGTAAGTCGAAACTGTATATCTTATAATGGTAGTTCCAGACAAAAAAAAAATTTGCCCCAGTGACAATTGGAATTTCACAATTTTTTGCTGTAATTGGACCAAGAATTATCAATAAATCTTCATTACAGACACCTTACATCTGATCATTGCACCTTACATCCGGTCATAGGTCACCAGAGGTCATAGTGGGCAGAGGGGGTCCGTCCTTAACTATGTGTCATCTGCAAGTCAGGTGTCCTTAAGTAGGGGACCGCCTGTACTTAAATACCCACAAACTCCAATGAACTGAAGCAACATTGCAAGTAAGGCAGAAAAATTCCACCAGAACAATGAAAGAAACGGATGAAGCCATACAGAATATTATAACATATTGATGTACGAGGTGTACTTTTGCACAAGTCATTTTGAATTTAATCTAGTTTTGTTTAATAAGTAATGACGGGTGGAATTATGTACTGCTATGTAAAACCATAGAATTCAAAGAGAATGTCGTTTCTTTTTCTCATGATTGTATTCTCTGTAATGTTGTAATAAGTTATTCAAGTACCTGTTGGCTTCTACAATATCTCTAAAATAATCATCAATGTAGTAGAATAGAAGAATGTTTTATACTTGTCATACAGTAGAAAGCATATTGTTTGTACAGCACAATACCTTGACCTGCAGAGTGTTCCCACTAATTGTAACTTCCACTTGTACTTTACCCTCACTACCGTAAAATGAAAGAGAAAAATCGTTCAGATTCTCCGCACTCTCAAATCCAGAGCCAGAAATATCAATTATCCATAAGCCACCGAGCTGAGCGATAGGTATGGGGCTTGTTGATAATCTCTTGCCTTAAATATGAGAAAACAGAAAAATAGAAGAAAAAGAACAGAAAATGAGGAAGAAAGTCATGGAATATTTATTTGACATATTACAGGTTAAGACGTCTTGCACTAATAGTAACCATGGCAACAGTTCTTAAAAACTGTCCTAGACAAACCCATTCTTTGTGAGATACACAGTTGTAACTTCAGATATCGAAGAAAGAATATTTTTTTCGTAAATGCAAAATTGTTCACATTAATTGAAAGAGGGAAATAATTTTGGATAGAATTAAAACCAAATGCTCGATTTATGGGGAACTATATGGCTTGCACCTTAAGAAGTTATCTTAGGCACATGTATCATAGTTTGGTCTCTCTGAGGTGCATTTTAGAGAATTTTGGCGGCTAGTTTTTGCACCTTATGTATGATCCTGTCTTTTTACATGTGATACATGTGCAGTTTTTCCTATCCTGGCAGGTGCAAATTTTGGCTTCTTTTTGAGACTTTTTGTTGCAAATGTTTCAAATCCACATCGACACAAGCCACGTGAGGGGGTATATACAGGAGTGGACACAAGCCACGTGAGGGGGTATATACAGGAGAGGATACAAGCCACGTGAGGGGGTATATACAGGAGTGGACACAAGCCATGTGAGGGGGGTATATACAGGAGTGGACACAAGTCATGTGAGGGGGTTATATACAGGAGATGATACAAGCCATGTGAGGAGGTTATATACAGGAGAGGATACAAGCCACGTGAGGGGGTTATATACAGGAGAGGATACAAGCCATGTGAGGGGTTATATACAGGAGAGGATACAAGCCATGTGAGGGGGTTATATACAGGAGTGGACACAAGCCAAGTGAGGGGGTTATGTACAGGAGTGGACACAAGCCACGTGAGGGGCTTATGTACAGGAGTGGACACTACTGTTAATTTGGGATTTAACATGTTGCATTTTTAATGGATTTTTAAACCTATTACAACAGCTGAGGAGAGTTGTACTCTCAATGCGAGCCGAAACGTCGCTGTTACTGCACATGGAATAAAAGAGACATTTTTTCACCATAATTGAAGTCTGGAGTGCTGCTTAACTTCAGATTTTTGTATAAAGATTGATAGATATACAGATAGATAGATATAGACATAGAGAAATAGATACAGAAATACAAAGATATAGAGATAGATAAACAGATATATGATAGATAGATATAAAATATTTTTTGATAACACATTCTATTTTGTTATAGCTGAGAGCAGTTATTTACTATCCCGGGCAATGTCAGGGAGATACAGCTAGTTATTAATATAATAGATAAAATCTGTACCTGTCGTATACAATTTGCAGACTGTTTGACATAAACCAAGGTGACTATCCAACCAATTCCAAAATGGAAAAATCCATTCAGTGAGAGAGTCTTGTGCTTCTCTTATTGTGACCATCTTCAGATACATTCCTGCTCCATACCCTTCTCTGTCATGTCCAAGCACCACTTTCCTCAACTCACCCAGAGACACGGCTTCTACTTCAAAGCTGTCAACCTGGGAGGTAGGAAAGTCAACAATTTACATATAATATTACAACCCTACATATGCAATTCACATATAAAATTATAACCCTACATGTACAATGTACATATACTATTACAACCCTACATGTACAATGTACATATACTATTACACCCCTACATGTACAATGTACATATACTATTACACCCCTACATGTACAATGTACATATACTATTACACCCCTACATGTACAATGTACATATACTATTACACCCCTACATGTACAATGTACATATACTATTACAACCCTACATGTACAATGTACATATACTATTACACCCCTACATGTACAATGTACATATACTATTACAACCCAATATAAGTCAATGTGCATGGTCCTGGATTGATGTAGCCGAAAGGATGTAGGAGGAAGTCTGCTAAGAGGAGTGCAATTGTGAAACATGTCATGATCCGCAAAGGGGTATTCTCATTTCTGCAAATTAATGTTTATGTTTTTATGATAAAAAGTTATACAATTTTTCAATATATTTCCTGTATCAATTTCTCACAGTTTTATAGTCATCTGCTTGCTTTCATTCTATAGAAAGATGTTTACTACCAGTTTATAGAGATCTGACCATGGTCACACAGGTGCACAAAGAGCAATCGGAGCCGTGCCCCTGTGTGACATCACATGACCATAGTCAGATTTCTAACCATAGAAGCTTTATATACAACTACAGTAAGCGGAGCTCTGGTAGCCATGAGGAATTGATACAGAAAGTATATTGGAATGGCTTTATACTTCGAACAATAACATTCACTTGCTGAAATGGGAACACCACTGTAAGTGTATAAGTGTAGTGCTCACATGTGGTCCAGGTTTTTTTTTTAGACAAGACCCTTTCTTATTCTTGGAGATGTGCCACTGTGTGCTGAATTAAAAAACACATGGTGCCGCCCTCTTGGCTATTTGTAGCTTATTCTTATATTGATGTCTCGGGTCTTTATCTTTTTAACTGGTTTAGGGATTTAAATAAAAACTAAATAAGTATCTGAATAGAAGCAGTGCAGAAAGCACATGAAAATTTATTTTTGACAACTTATTTTTAAATGGAGAGGTCTATGATAAAAAGAACATTTATTCTCTATTCACAGATGGGACCTTTACCAATTACAATAATGGGGTTCTTCTGTTCCCAGTTTACATGTAGCAGTGGTCACCACTATTCAATATCTGAGGATATTATTCGGCAAGTTCACTTGGCAATTCACAAAACTCCCAATGGTTGTGCACAGATTGACAACACACATGGGTGACCACTTCTATATTAAAATGAGAGACTTAGGACTAATGTTCCTGAACCCCCAGCAGTCATATATTTATACCCTAACCTGTAGATATGTAATAGATTTAATAATAAATTAGTCGTTATAGTAAAATATAATGGGCCAGATGTATCACTTGTTTTTTTTTTGTTGTTTTAGCGACTTTTGTTGCAGTAATTTTTGGCCAGTTCTGCCATTAAACACCAAACTAGCCATGCATCAAAACAACCATTTTAAATATATAATAGTAGATGGAGATTGTATCGGGTTAAAGAGGGCGTGGTGAGCCAGCTCATGAGCAGGGTTAAGTGAGCCATGGGCTCACTGGCTGGAGCCGGCTCCCTTCGTCCATGAACAAGAGCTGATGACACAACGACACAACACTATCACACACCCGGGCTCTGCTGTGACTGATATCTTCATGCTGGGGTGTGGGAGAGAAGCAGAGGAGGCTTACGTGTAAGTGCTCGAATCAAAGATTACACCTATATTGCTCCAAAAATTAAGTTGCAAAATCATGCTGAGACTTACAAGTGATTATTAAGAGGAATGAACTCAACTCAGCACAGATGGTTGTAGCTTGCAATATTTCAGGTGCAACAATCCCAAACAGGAACTAGTGCGCCACAACTGTGACGCATCTGGCCCTATGTGTTGTTCACCATCTAAAATCAGTGGCATGGTAATGCAGTATTAGAACAAATTCAGAACTATTTTTAATGCCATCAGGTATTAAATATAAAGTGACTCTCTTTTATGTACTATGAACCATTGTGAATTATTCCAGAAACTACTGTATTTATCGCCTGCTAAATTCCTTCTTCTACTTATGACTAATAATGAAAGTGATAAATATGCGCAATAAATGTTCAGCAGTAGCGTTAAATAATGCATTCAATTAATAGCTGTTAGAAAAAAAATCCTATTTTAAAAGTGCTTATGACATATTTTAATTTAAGTCTTAATTATAATATTCCCCAATTATTTGGATTAGCTGAACACAGTTGTCTTCTTTATAAACCTCCTTTCCAAATATCCTTTTAGTGTATTCTGAATTGATGATGTGGTTGCCCCTTTCGGGATCTTCATGTATAAGGTGCTGCTTCATTGATTCTTAATTGGCCTGGCGCCACCTAGCTGACAGTGGATAGTAGAAAGAAAAGGGCAGTTCCCAACTTGTACATTTATTGCCTATTCATGTTAAATGTTGATTACAAGCTCAAAAAAAGTCTATGTCAAGGCTCCAAGATCTACAGATCATTGATGACAGGAAAAGTTTTAATCACATAAAATTAATATAATAATATAATGAAATATAAACATATAAATCATAAAACCCCTCAGTAATTTATTGTATATCTACAAACAAAAACACCTTTGAGTCTTTACCTTGTTTCGTGTAAATTTGTCTCCAGGGTTGGATGATTTGTGCAATTTTCGTGCACCTGAGTCTCCTCTCTCTCCATAGAGAGTTATATATACATTAGCCAAGGTCTCTGCTCCCCAATGATCCCCGATGTGCACAGATACTATATACTGATTAACTGAAAGAAGATTAATAAAGGAGTCACTATAAAAGTAATCAACACATGTTATTCCCAAGACTAAACCAATTCCTATTACAGTCACCTTGAAGTATGAATTTCTCCTCACTGGCAGATACCATTGTCAGCCCAGGTTCCCAACAAAATGGGGCAGATTTACTTACCCGGTCCTGTCGCGATCCAGCGGCACGTTCTGTGCGGAGGATTTGGGTCTTCCGGTGATTCACTAAGGTAGTTACTCCGACGTCCACCAGGTGTCGCTGCTGCGCTGGAGTTCACTGGACTTTACCAAGCCGGACCGAGTGCAGGTAAGTGCGTGTCCAGCGACACTTTTTTTTTTTAATGCGGCGGTTTCTCTGAATCCTTCGGGTTTTTGTTTGGCCACGCCCCCTGATTTCCGTTGCATGCATGCCGGTGCCGATGCGCCACAATCCGATCGTGTGCACCAAAAACCCGGGGCAATTCAGGGAAAATCGCCGCAAAATGGAAATATTCGGGTAACCGGCCGTAAAAAACGCGATTCGGCCCTTAGTAAATGACCCCCAATGTATTAACATAAAAAAGGAGAAAAAAAATGAGACAAACTTGAAAGTAAAATAACAATTGTTTATCTGGTCATTATATATTTCTCTTTTTTCACAGCAAAAATTATTTTGTTTGTGTGATGCTTGCATTGATGTAGCTGTAAGGGTCACAGCACCTGGTCATCTAAACTATGGGCCACCCTCATCATGAGCATTGTTCTTTTTGTTGTAACTAGTCTTCCCCCAAAAAATCTTGGTGGCTTCTCTATCACTCCTATGTTCTTTTCACCACAAAAACTTTATCCAGCGATGTATGGCAGTACTGTCTAAAGTCACTGTGACGCCTCATACGGACAGCCACGTGCTCGCCCAGGCGGATCCCAGGCTCACTTCTGGCTGGAGAAGGGATGGAGAGCCCAGGTGCCCGGTTTGGTCACTTGGTGAGATACAGTGTGCTCACTGCACTGTGACGAAGTACCATAGACCTCTATGGGGCATGATACAGCTGCAAATTGTGTACGGTCATGATGACCTCTGATACGGATAAGGATAAGTTGCTCCTGTATAGCAGCTCACCTGATTCCTGCTGGAATTCCTCTCCACCCAATAATTGAGAAAAACAATGGTGACATGATAGAAAGGGGAAGATGAGCTCACTCAATAAGCAGGAGGGTTCAAAAATTGCACTTAGTACAATGAGACATAAAAGTTCATAATTATTTTGAAGCAGGAAGTATTACTTTGCCAGTTACAAAATTGGCTGCTAAGAGGGTCTGTGGTGGATCAGCAGGATAAGTTATTAGAATTTTAGTGTGGTGAAATGAACGAATGCTAGAAGTATTGTAATGGTGTTCCTGGCCAGATTAATAAAATACACGTATGACTATAGTCATAAGAAGTAAAGTAAAATATTGGATTTAACTGTTTCTATGTGTAGAACTACCATAAATACTGTCAGGTCAGGGGTAAGAGTAGGCCAGGCCTGACACTAAACCCTCTTCCTCTCTGCTGTCTTTGCCTATTTATTGATTTCTTTGTATGACAGCCCCCAACTGGGCAACGATTGTTACACTGGATAATGTGAGGGATGTGAAAAAATGAGAGACAAAACTGTAAAAAAACGAAGAATAAGTCAGGGCAAAATTTCAAACCAGAGAATGGTCAAATTAGAAACCAGATAGTAGCACAGTACGAAATCAGAATAGAAAGTATAGTCAGAAAATTAAGAAAGAGTCAGACAACCAGAATTCATATGAGACAGAGAAACACACAGGTAGGTTAACCAATAACTGGCAGTGACCTCAAGTCTCAAGAAGGCTTTACACCTTGCTAACTGAGAAGCAAATTTGCAAAAACCACACAGTGCAACTTCCTCTTCGCACAGCGCTGCCAACAGAAAACATAAATATTCTTGCAACACCAAAAACTATTTTTGAGCAATATATCTTATAATTGAAAATTTAGAAAACATCTCCAATACATGAATAATGTCCAATACAAGATATTATCTCTGCTGATGATGGTGTTTCTGCTAAGATCAGAGCAGTATAAAAAATAATCTTTTTTTCTTTACTTCATAGTGAAGTCTGAACATGTAAACTATTTAATGATCACCTTTCCGTTAAGGAAAAATATTAAAGAGGGTGTAAGATCAGAGAACATTGTGCATGTATCTGGGACTCCCTGCTGTTTATGTTTCGTATTCAGAGAATAAGGCACAGAATCAAAAAGAACATGCTGACTCTATGCAGCCATCACTAGGCCTATACTGTATTTAACACTTTCTATATAACAGTGATATATATATATATATATATATATATATATATATATATATATATATATATTAGTATTTACCATATATACTCGAGTATAAGCCGAGGCCCCTAATTTTACCACTAAAAACTGGGAAAACCTATTGACTCGAGTATAAATGCATTGGTCACAGCCTCCGCAGTATATAGCCAGCCAGCCCCTGTCCCAGTGTATATAGCCTGCCAGCCCCTGTCCCAGTGTATATAGTCTGCCAGCCCCTGCCCCAGTGTATATAGCCTGCCAGCCCCTGCCCCAGTGTATATAGTCTGCCAGCCCCTGCCCCAGTTTATATCGCCTGCCAGCCCCTGCCCCAGTGTATATAGCCTGCCAGCCCCTGTCTCAGTGTGTATAGCCTGCCAGCCACTGCCCCAGTGTATATAGCCTGCCAGCCCCTGTCCCAGTGTGTATAGCCTGCCAGCCACTGTCCCAATGTTTATAGCCTGCCAGCCCCTGCCCCAGTGTATATAGTCTGCCAGCCCCTGCCCCAGCGTATATAGCCTGCCAGCCCCTGTCCCAGTGTGTATAGCCTGCCAGCCACTGTCCCAATGTATATATAGCCTGCCAGCCCCTGCCCCAGTGTATATAGTCTGCCAGCCCCTGCCACTGTGTATATAGCCGCAACCTCCCCCCGTCGTGCAGCACAACAATACCATTGCAGCAGCTGACGTCTGATCATGTGACGTCACACGGTCCTGCCGCCAGATCTTCCGGACGGATCGCACAGAAGATCTACGGGGTGGGGGGGGGGGGGGAGGGGTGCCAGAAAGGTGAGTTTTGATTGATTCCTTTTTTTTGACTCGAGTATATAAGGTATACTTTAACAATAATAAAGGTAATATTCACACTTATTCCAAGCTCAGTTATATTTACCAGGTATAAGTTGATCACTGAAGACCCGAAATTCTTTTATTGCTTCCTCTTTCCCAGCATCTACAAACAACCAGCAGTTACAGTCAAATGTCACCGCCTGATGGGTTTCTTTTTCTATCATGTGAATGCTTTCCAAGTGCCAGCCTGGTGCGGTGGGTAAGTGATCACCAACAACACGGATCTTATATATCTCACCAATATCTTTGATTGTTACCTGTTTAATTTGCATAAAATAAATTGAAATTAAACATTGAAATTTCAGTTTAAATTGTGAAATATAAAAAAAATCCCCCTTTGCAAGTGACAGATTGCCAGGGCCACCTGACACCGTGGGCCCCAAAGCAGCTGCTATGGCTCTTAACATATGAGTGATAGTCCAAGTACTATATGTACATTGTCACTTTTTGTTGATGTTTCGACCACAATGACCATTGTCAACAAGTAGTGGGTAGTAAAAGCACTATGGGGACAAGAGGATATGCTGCAAGTGTTGGGCACTCCAAGCACTGCACACAGAATCAGAATCCTTTTATGTAGATATTGCACTTGAATTATTACTAAAGGCTAAAAAATAGGATACATCATTAGTAAAAGTTCTGCACTTCTACAGAACAGACCGTTTACCAGCCCTAAGCTGAAAACAACTGCTTTTCCTATTCAAAGAGACATAAGACATTTATGAATTCAGCTGAAGATAGTCTGAATTGGAAAAAAAAAACTTTAATGATTCAATAAAAATCTAATACCTGCAGCTAACATATGGCTTCTAATCATAAAAAACAGGCCTTTTCAGCCAGACACATTCAAGACTTTATTAGACTATTACTGCTCATATTACTATGTACTGTAACTAGAGATGAGCGAACATACTCGTCCGAGCTTGATGCTCGATCGAGCATTAGGGTACTCGTAACTGCTCGTTGCTCGGACGAGTATTTCGCCCGCTCGAGAAAATGGCAGCTCCCGCCGTTTTGCTTTTTGGCGGCCAGAAACAGAGCCAATCACAAGCCAGGAGACTCTGCACTCCACCCAGCATGACGTGGTACCCTTACACGTAGATAGCAGTGGTTGGCTGGCCAGATCAGGTGACCCTGGGATAGACTAGCCGCTGCCCGCGCTGCTCGGATCATTCTCTGTCTGGATGCCGCTAGGGAGAGAGCTGCTGCTGCTCAGGGAAAGCGTTAGGGTGTTCTATTAGCTTACTGTTAGGCAGGAGTGATTCTTAAAGAACCCAACAGCCCTTCTTAGGGCTACAATAACGTTATAATTTTTTTTTTTTTTTATTTGCAGCTAGTACCATATTGTGAGGAATTAGCAGGGGGACTTGCTACCGTTGTGTTTAGCTCTTAGTGACACACATATCCACCTCAAACACCAAAGTGGGAAAATTTATTAGGGGTTTGAGTAGAATTAGGCACAGTCTGCCAGTTTCTTTTTATTTTACGTTTATTTTTTTCATAACTCAGCGTCATCTCATCTGGCATAGTAGTGTGCTGTAATACTTGGCTAGAAAATAGCCATAGGAGAATACAAACGTCTTAATTACGCCTGCAGTAGCGTTATATATATTTGATTTCTGGTTGATCTGCTGGTGGCTGTACTTGCTGCAGTGCATCTACTATCAAATTGGGAGCAATTTGGAGTCAGACTTGCGACCACTGTGTTTTAGTGACGCACATATCCATCGCAAAGACCGAAGTGGGAAAATTTATTAGGGCCCGGGGTTGTATTTCAATTAGGCACAGTCTGCCAGTTTCTTTTTATTTTACGTTTATTTTTTTCATAACTCAGCGTCATCTCATCTGGCATAGTAGTGTGCTGTTATACTTGGCTAGAAAATAGCCATAGGAGAATACAAACGTCTTAATTACGCCTACAGTAGCGTTATATATATTTGATTTCTGGTTGATCTGCTGGTGGCTGTACTTGCTGCAGTGCATCTACTATCAAATTGGGAGCAATTTGGAGTCAGACTTGCGACCACTGTGTTTTAGTGACGCACATATCCATCGCAAAGACCGAAGTGGGAAAATTTATTAGGGCCCGGGGTTGTATTTCAATTAGGCACAGTCTGCCAGTTTCTTTTTATTTTACGTTTATTTTTTTCATAACTCAGCGTCATCTCATCTGGCATAGTAGTGTGCTGTAATACTTGGCTAGAAAATAGCCATAGGAGAATACAAACGTCTTAATTACGCCTACAGTAGCGTTATATATATTTGATTTCTGGTTGATCTGCTGGTGGCTGTACTTGCTGCAGTGCATCTACTATCAAATTGGGAGCAATTTGGAGTCAGACTTGCGACCACTGTGTTTTAGTGACGCACATATCCATCGCAAAGACCGAAGTGGGAAAATTTATTAGGGCCCGGGGTTGTATTTCAACTAGGCACAGTCTGCCATTTCCTTTTTTATTTTACGTTTATTTTTTTCATAACTCAGCGTCATCTCATCTGGCATAGTAGTGTGCTGTAATACTTGGCTAGAAAATAGCCATAGCAATAGGATAGCATCGTTTGGTTTTAAAAACTAAAAAACACAAAAAAAAAAAAAAAAAAAAAAGTTAAAAAAAAAATACAAGTTATAACTCTCATTTTCAAATTTTTAACCCGAGGGCTAGGGGTAGAGGACGAGGGCGGGGACGTGGGCGTCCAACTACTGCAGGGGTCAGAGGCCGTGGTCCTGGGCGGGGTGAGACACCACCTGCTTATGAGGGAGCAGGGGAACGCCGCAGAGCTACACTCCCTAGGTTCATGTCTGAAGTTACTGGGACTCGTGGTAGAGCACTGTTGAGGCCAGAACAGTGCGAACAGGTGATGTCGTGGATTGCCGACAATGCTTCGAGCAATTTGTCCACCAGTCAGTCTTCCACGCAGTCCACCCATGTCACCGAAATCGGCACTCCTCCAGCTCCTGCACCTCAGCCTCCTCCCCCCCAGTCTGCCCCCTCCCAGCAAAATTTGCCATTTGAACCGGCATACTCTGAGGAACTGTTTTCTGGACCCTTCCCACAGTCACAAACCACTTGTCCGGTTGCTGATGAGCAATTTTCTGATGCCCAGGTTTTCCACCAGTCGCAGTCTGTGGGTGATGATGACCTTGTTGACGTAGTGGAAGAAGTGTGTAAAGAGGTGTCCGACGATGAGGAGACACGGTTGTCAGACAGTGGGGAAGTTGTTGTCAGGGCAGGAAGTCCGAGGGGGGAGCAGACTGAGGGATCGGAGGATGATGAGGTGACAGACCCAAGCTGGGTTGAGAGGCCGGGTGAACACAGTGCTTCTGAGACGGAGGAGAGTCCTCGACCAGAACAGGTTGGAAGAGGCAGTGGTGGGGCCAGACGGAGAGGCAGGGCCAGAGCTGGTGCATCAGCGCCAAATGTGTCAACTAGTGAAGCTCCCGTGGCGAGGGCTCCTGCGGCGAGGGCTAGATTTTCAGAAGTCTGGAGGTTCTTTAAGGAAACACCGGATGACCGACGGACTGTGGTGTGCCACATTTGCCAAACCAGGATCAGCAGGGGTTCCACCACTACTAGCTTAACTACCACCAGTATGCGCAGGCATATGAATGCTAAACACCCCACTCAGTGGCAACAAGCGCGTTCACCTCCGGCCGTGCACACCACTGCTCCTTCCCCTGTGTCAGCTGATAGTCAGCCCCCTGCCCAGGACCCTGCCACAAAAACCCCATCGTCACCTCCACGATCCTCCACAGCATCCACCAGCGTTCAGCTCTCCATACCCCAGACGCTGGAGCGGAAACGCAAATATAGTGCAACCCACCCGCACGCCCAAGCCCTTAATGTGCACATTTCCAGATTGCTAAGCCTGGAGATGCTGCCCTATAGGCTAGTAGAGACCGAGGCCTTTCGCAGCCTCATGGCGGCGGCCGCCCCTCGGTATTCGGTCCCCAGCCGCCACTACTTTTCCCGATGTGCCGTCCCAGCCCTGCACCAGCACGTGTCAGACAACATAATCCGTGCCCTGACCAACGCCGTTTCTGACAAGGTCCACCTGACCACGGACACGTGGACGAGTGCTGCCGGGCAGGGCCACTATATATCTCTGACGGCACATTGGGTTAACTTGGTGGAGGCTGGGACCGAGTGTGACCCTGCGGCTGGTCATATACTGCCGACGCCGAGGATTGCGGGGCCTACCTCGGTCCAGGTGTTTGAGGCCTACTATGCCTCCTCCTCCTCCCACCCCTCCTCCACCTCCTCCTCCGAACGACCATCCGTGGGCATGGCGCCATCAGTCGGTAGCTCTAGGCACAGCAGCAGTGCCGTCGCTAAGCGACAGCAGGCGGTGCTCAAACTGCTGAGCCTAGGCGATAAAAGGCACACCGCCCAAGAACTATTACAGGGCATCACGGCGCAGACTGATCTGTGGCTGGCACCGCTGAACCTGAAGCCAGGCATGGTTGTGTGTGACAACGGCCGTAACCTGGTGGCGGCTCTGCAACTCGGCAGACTGACACATGTGCCATGCCTGGCCCATGTGTTAAATCTGATAGTTCAGCGTTTCCTCAAGACATACCCCAATCTGTCTGATTTGCTCACGAAGGTGCGCCGCATCTGTGCGCATTTCAGGAAGTCCAGAACAGATGCTGCCACTCTCAGGGCAGCGCAGCGCCGCCTCCAACTGCCCGCTCACCGACTGTTGTGCGACGTGCCCACGAGGTGGAATTCAACACTGACCATGTTATCCAGAGTTTACCAGCAGCGCCGAGCCATTGTAGACTGCCAGATGTCAACTTCCACCAGAACTGGTAGTCAGGTCAGTCAGCTTCCTCAAGTCTACAATGAGGAGTGGACGTGGATGTCTGATATCTGTCAGGTGCTGAGTAACTTTGAGGAGTCAACACAGATGGTCAGTGGCGATGCCGCCATCATCAGCCTCACCATCCCGCTGCTTGGCCTGTTGAAAAACTCTCTGGTCAGCATGAAGTCGGAAGCTTTGCGCTCCTCACAAGAGACAGGGGAAGAAGATTCCCTTGTTGATAGCCAAAGCACCCTTAGGTCTGTTTCTCAGCGCATATCGGAGGAGGTGGAGGTGGAGGAGGATGAGGAGGAAGAGGAGGAGAATGTTGGCGAGACACAAGAGGGGACCATTGTTGAGTCCTACACTGTTGAGCGTGTATGGGCAGAAGAAGAGGAGTTGGAGGAGTTGGAGGAGGAGGAAATGGACAGTCAGGCCAGTGAGGGGAGTGAATTCTTACGCGTTGGTACTCTGGCGCATATGGCAGATTTCATGCTAGGCTGCCTATCCCGTGACCCTCGCGTTCAAAGAATTTATTCCAGCACCGATTACTGGGTGTTCACTCTCCTGGACCCACGGTACAAGCAAAATCTTTCCACTCTCATCCCTGGAGAGGAAAGGAGTGTGAGAATGCATGAATACCAGCAGGCCCTGGTGCACAAGCTGAAACAGTATTTCCCTTCTGACAGCGCTAGCGGCAGAGTGCGTAGTTCTGCGGGACAAGTAGCGAGGGAGAGTAGGCGAGCAGGCAGCTTGTCCAGCACTGGCAAGGGTACGCTTTACAAGGCTTTTGCCAGCTTTATGTCACCCCAGCAAGACACTGTCACCTGTCCCCAGTCTCGGCAGAGTAGGGCTGATCTTTACAGAAAGATGGTGAGGGAGTACGTAGCTGACCATACCATCGTCCTAAATGATCACACAGCTCCCTACAACTACTGGGTTTCAAAGCTGGACATGTGGCACGAACTGGCGCTCTACGCCTTGGAGGTTCTTGCCTGCCCTGCCGCTAGCGTCTTGTCAGAGCGGGTTTTCAGTGCAGCTGGTGGCATCATCACCGATAAGCGTACACGCCTGTCGACTGACAGCGCTGACAGGCTGACGCTTATCAAGATGAATAAAGCATGGATTTCTCCTAATTTCAAATCTCCAGCAGGTGAAGGAAGCTCAACCTGAATAATTTATCCACTCCTCCTCCTCATTTTCCTCCTTCTCCTCCTCTTTCTACAGTAAAGCAGAGGAAACTGGCTGTTTTTTGACAGGGCCCACTGGCTCTAGGTATAGTACTTTATGCATTTAATTTTTCTGGAGGGCCACCGACACGGTCCTCTGTTTTAAACAATTTTTGGGAGTGCCACATACAGGCACTCAATCTATTCCATTTTTCTGGAGGGCCACCTACCTGCTCCTCTGGTTTGAAAAATTTTTTGGACTGCCACATACAGGCACTCAATCTATTCCATTTTTCTGGAGGGCCACCTACCTGCTCCTCTGGTTTGAAAAATTTTTTGGACTGCCACATACAGGCACTATCCAAATTGAATTGTCTCCATAGCAGCCTCCACACGTTGTCTCCATTGCTACCTCCAAAAGTCGTCCATATAGCTGCCTCCATACATCGTCCCTTTATCAAACGAGGTTTGTCAGGCCGAAATTTGGGTTGTTTTCATGGATTCCACATCAAAGTTGTTAACTTTGTCGCCACCCTGCTGTGTTATCCACAAAATACACTGGCAAACTTTTACCATTTACGGATATTATTTCAGCGCTTCTTGCGCATCTGTTTACATTCCCCTCACCCGCCATATCCTAAACTTATAAGAACGCTACTACACTTGATCTTATACAAAAGGTTCTTAGAAGTGCTGTTTGGGGAGTAGCCTAGAGACAGGGGCTTGGATTGGCGAAAGCTCGCCTAGCAGCGGAGCGCCAGCTCCATGCGCATCATGCGCTTCTTGCGCATCTGTTTACATTCCCCTCACCCGCCATATCCTAAACTTATAAGAACGCTACTACACTTGATCTTATACAAAAGGTTCTTAGAAGTGCTGTTTGGGGAGTAGCCTAGAGACAGGGGCTTGGATTGGCGAAAGCTCGCCTAGCAGCGGAGCGCCAGCTCCATGCGCATCATGCGCTTCTTGCGCATCTGTTTACATTCCCCTCACCCGCCATATCCTAAACTTATAAGAACGCTACTACACTTGATCTTATACAAAAGGTTCTTAGAAGTGCTGTTTGGGGAGTAGCCTAGAGACAGGGGCTTGGATTGGCGAAAGCTCGCCTAGCAGCGGAGCGCCAGCTCCATGCGCATCATGCGCTTCTTGCGCATCTGTTTACATTCCCCTCACCCGCCATATCCCAAACTTATAAGAACGCTACTACACTTAACTTGGTGCAGGCTGGGACCGAGTCTGACCCTGGGGCTGGTCATATACTGCCGACGCAGAGGATTGCGGGGCCTACCTCGGTCCAGGTCTCAAAGGCCTACTATACCTCCAAATCCTCCCACCCCTCCTCCACCTCCTCCTCCTCCGAATTACCATCCGTGGGCATGGCGCCATCAGTCGGTAGCTCTAGGCACAGCAGCAGTGCCGTTGCTAAGCGACAGCAGGCGGTGCTCAAACTGCTGAGCCTAGGTGATAAAAGGCACACCGCCCAAGAGCTATTGCAGGGCATTCCACATCAAACTTGTTAACTTTGTCGCCACCCTGCTGTGTAAGCCACAAAATATACTGGAAAACTTTTTTCATTTACGGATATTATTTCAGCGCTTCTTGCGCAGATGTTTACATTCCCCTCACCCGCCATATCCCAAACTTATAAGAATGCTACTACACTTGATCTTATCCGAAAGGTTCTTAGAAGTGCTGTTTGGGGAGTAGCCTAGAGACAGGGGCTTGGATTGGCGAAAGCTCGCCTGGCAGCGGAGCGCCAGCTCCATGCCAAGAACCAACTAACATAGTTTTAACTGCAGTACCTTTAATCTACTACTAGTTCACTGCCTCCATACATCGTCCCCTTATCAAACGAGCTGTGTCAGGCAGAATTTTGGATTGTTTTCATGGCTTCCATGTTAACTTTGTCGCCACCCTGCTGTGTAATCCACAAAATATACTGGCAAACTTTTATCATGTACCAATATTATTTGAGCGCTTCTTGCTCACCTTCTTTGGTTCCTCTCTGCTACCCATTGGTTTGAAGCCTGAGTCCATTTAGGGTATGTCGCCATGCCACTCTCTAGCCTTCCGCTGCTGCCGCTGCCTCTGCATGCCGTCCCCTATAGTGTCAGGGTCAATTATTGGATGTTTTAGATGCTATCTAGCTTCATTCTGTCACTCTGTCATGGCCATGTTGTTGCCCATAATTTTGGCATAATGGTGCGATTAAGCAGCCTCAGAGGCATCCATGCATGCTGCCCCTGCTGTTTCCTGTCCATTTCCGTGGTGTTTCCATCCTTTTCTGAGGTTCCCAGGTGTTTGGCCAAGCTTCCCTGTGCAGAGCCTTGGTCTCCTTGAAAAATGCTCGAGTCTCCCATTGACTTCAATGGGGCTCGTTACTCGAAACGAGCACTCGAGCATCGGGAAAAGTTCGTCTCGAATAACGAGTACCCGAGCATTTTAGTGCTCGCTCATCTCTAACTGTAACCAATATAACGGGCTCAGCCTCCTCCTGTAAGATGGCAAACACACAGGAAACATTCAAACAATCTGCTGTAAGGAACATGTTTGTGTCAACCAAGTGGATTCATATAATGCAATTTGAGAAGATGCGGAAACTGAATGCAAGCCGTATGCAGCAACTTCTGCTACAGCAAATCAATGCATGAGCGATCAATATACACCATCATCTATTAAAAGGCCGGTTACATATTAAGTGAATGTATGGTACTTGGTTCTTGGACTATTGAATGTTCATTTATTTTAGAGGCTACGATTATTCTTACTACCAGCTTCGTTCTGTGTGTTCTATCCAGCAG
Source organism: Engystomops pustulosus (assembly GCF_040894005.1). Lineage (NCBI taxonomy): Eukaryota > Metazoa > Chordata > Amphibia > Anura > Leptodactylidae > Engystomops > Engystomops pustulosus. The sequence continues at coordinate 48,601,051 of NC_092415.1, forward strand.
CCATATAGATAATAATGAGTTTACAGTATTTACAGTAAAGCTAAATTTACTATATGTGGCAGAGTTCCAGAATTACTGTGATGGAGTCAGAGGGGGACATTTTTCATACTCCAGAGTATGACATCAGTCCAGACCCTCCGCTGTGCCAGATACATTAGAAGGCTCCTTCTTCCTGGTGTACCCAGTGTCCGGCTGTGCTACATACAGCTCTACGCTAGGCCCTGCCCGGTCTATAATTGTGCTATTACCAGCATCTGTCCAGGCTTGATCAAGTGCACAGGCATGGGGCAGTTACGCCTGTCCCATCCATTGTGACCACCCTATATGCCCCTCCATGCCCACTTTCCGTGGAGATGGCGTAAAGGGGGAATAATCACAATTTCTGGCTGTTTGCAAGGAATTGAGATTATTTCAAGCATCTGCCCCAATAATACCACCAATGCCAACTGTATCACTTATTAGTGTATAGCCTTACTTTTTGCATGGGGAAAATAGTAATTATAGTAAAGCATGTGAAATTGTTATAATTTCAGGTTTGATTACCGTATTTTTCGGACTATAAGGCGCACAAAAAATCATTTTATTTTCTCCAAAATCAATGGTGTGCCTTATAGTCCAGTGCGACTTATATATGAACTGTACTTACAGACGACAGCTGCTTTGAACTGTGCACAGGTCTGCCCCCTGCTGGTCATTCATCCTTATAATCAGGTGCGCCTTATGCTCCGGTGCGCCTTATATATGAACCTAGACGTTTTAGCAGGCATTTATTCATAGTGCGCCTTATACTCCGGTGCGCCTTATAGTTCGAAAAATAGGGCACATTTACTTAGGGTTGCGCGCTACACTGTTGTCGGCCTGTGCACGTTCTTCATGGATAAAACGACCTGCACAGGTATTTAAGTGTCTGCGCTGAGATTGTGCCGCACGCGACCCAGCTGTGCTGGCCTCCATGTGACACAAATTAGAAGATGTGCCATTGGACGGTTCGACTGATTTGGACAGAGCACCGTATTAAACTTTCAAATTGTGTTGCGCGCCCTATGTTAAAGGTGCACCACAAAAAAGATGGTGAACTCTGTCGGACCTGAGAGGGGAAGCGACACATTCATGATTTCTGGCGCACGATATTAGTGAATCGCCACACGCAGCATTATAGACGGACAATGCACTTTCAGTGAACTCTTGTGACTTTGTAAGTAAATGTGCCCCATTAGCTCTCTCTGTATTCCAAGGTCTACTACTATTTCCGAGTGACATCTTAATCTGCTTGTATGATCCTTCATAACTTACCAAATGCTCATCTTTAGAGCCAGGAAGAAAATAATGTGTTTTAGAGTCTTGCGGAAGAAAAATGTCTTTTGTTTTCCCATCTGATCCATAAATAATGACATTAATTTTCATCTCATTATTCTGTAAGGAATCATTTGCTGTCGCTAATTCTATTTTCCAACGTTTTCCTGGAACCGAAAGAAGGGGAAATGAACATTAGACACATACTATTAGTAAATAATGACAATGATACGGAGGTACTTATTGGAAACATGAAAATATTTTAAAACCCTTTACATAATAAATATGGTACATACTGATGTGGCCATCCATTAACTAAATATAACACAATGCCAAAAAACCCATTGATAGTAATGGAAAAAAAATTGCCATAAAAGGTCTGTCTTGAATTCCTTTTTTTTATATAATAGGCACAACTACTGTAAAAAAAAATAAACAAATAAAAGAACTAATACTTATTTTTCTTCTGGTCTGCTGGTATTCTTGGCTGGACATTGACCTTTAATTGAATTAATCTTCCTTATAATTTTTTTTTATTTGGATGTTATTAAAAACAATTACCTGTATGTAGATAATTTCTCATAAATGTAGCCATTTTGCTGTCCTTGGATACAACCACTGCAGCTGAGAGAGATTGCTCAAATAATCAAATTGTTTTTGCATATGAGATGTCAGGGTGCGGTCTACTGCATGCATTTAAAAACGCATTGCTACAGCTGAAGGGAGATTTGCCTAATTAAACAGCTGTTAATGCAAGTGTTAACATCACGGTTAACGCATGTGTTTGTTAACACATGGTTAACACATGTGTTAACGTCCTGGTTAACACATGCTTTTTGTAAACGCAAGCGTTAGCAGCTGTTTAATTGGGCAAATCTCCCTTGCCCTTGCATGCAGTAAACGCGACGTGTGACTGCACCCTCACTGCATGTCCTGTGGTAATAAACGCTGACTCCATTTGATCAAGCAGGATTCAATTGTGCATACCTGGCCACAGCTGGGAGAGTGTGGCATCCAAGGGCATCTCGTTTATAAGGGACAATGTGGCTACATTCATGGGAAATTATCTTCTTCACACAGGCAGATTTAATAAAATGCAATTGAATCACATAAAATGTGATAGAATGTTCAGATGGAAACAGCCCTTAAACTTAGCTACATGTACACATTATAAACAAATGAAAGATTACAGTTCTGCCAGCAATACATTTATGGGAAAAATTGTCAAGTATATCCGTATTGTGTCATAGTTTATTGATGGTTTAGGCAATTAACTGGTCTACTGGCACCCATACAAACATTTTGAGGTATATTATTCTATAGTGAAAAAGATTATTGTCTATAGGAAAACATTCACGTCTTTGATGGTAGATGCCACACGGAGAAAAGGGGAAGGGTAAGAAACTGCTAAGTTTAAAGAACAACTGTAAAGTTTTTTTTGGTATTCATAAATTAATAGCTCTTGGGATGTAGAACAACTTTGCTTATTATCTTTGTATCCTATATTCAGCAGTTTCTTTGCTGTATACCTCAGATTAACTTAGTGCTGAAGTAGCTCCTTCCTCTGCCTGTGCTGACCAGCCCTGGAGTCCGTCCTGTAAACAAACTCTACAGATTCATGGGAGGGGAGGGGCTGCTGCTCCTGTTTACTATAAGTTCCTCTATCCAAGTCTGTGATTATACAAAACTTTCTCTGTCTCTCTCTCCTCTCCTAATGCTGCAGCCCTTCAGGCTACTCACCCTATATACATCCTCTATGTACACTGTACAGTGTTCAGTGGATTTACTTGTAGGAATCGCACTAGATTTGCTGCTAAATAACTTTGAGAGAAAACACAAGGCATCATGGGACCTGTTTGAAAGATTTTTTTCAAACACTTTCTGAAAATAACTTTAGAAAGAAAAGATCAAATAAAACAATATGAGAATTTGGTAAAATCATTATAACTTTTCAGTTACACTTTAAAGGGGTCTCGTCTGGGCATTCACATTCAGTTTCATTCAATCTTTTATATATATAAATTTCTTCAATTAGATGTTATTAAAAAAAATGTTCCTGTGTGAAGAAAATTTCTCATAAAGGAAGTTATAAGGTCCCTTATAAACAAGACTAAATCCTTGGATACAGCCACCTCTGCAGGAGGGATTGCACAAAGAAACAAAAAGTTTTTGTATATAAAAAGGAGTTACTGCAGGTCCTACAGCCATTCTGTGGTAATAATTGCTGATACCAGGTGGTCAGGCAGGACTCAATAGCGCATGCCTGGTCATTGCTGCCAAAATATCAGGTGGTCGTATCTGAGGAAGTGGATCTCGTTTCTAAGGGACAACATGGCTATGTTTATGAGAAATTATCTTCACACGGAACATTTTTTTTAATAACATCCAATTGAAGAAATGTTTACATATGGCAAATGAATTTAATTAAATGTGAATGCCCAGATGGGAATACCCCTTTAAGTAAGACCATAGCATAGTTGAACTCCAGTGGGCTCAGGCTCTAACCCTTTAATAGTGGCACCAAAGATCCATACTTTAGAAGTGAATGGAGAAATGTCTTTACTTATGGTATTTTTATCACAGGTAATTTCACAAAATGTACTGGATTAGAATTATGACTTTCTGCTGATGATATATCCTACAAGGGGATTTTATGGATGGAGAGTGGGAGATTAACACCTCTGGTAGGAACATCATACCTGAGTCAAACTCTGAAGGTTTTTTTCTTTTTTTCCACTGGGCAGCTGGGTTTGGGGTGGTTTGGGTGGTTATGGGATTGTGGTTATCTTTTTTGTTTTGGTGAGATCACAGATGGCTTAAAGCTATGACCTAATAAATATGACACCTACTGTTTAGGATAATTGGATCTACAGGCGGTCCCCTACTTAAGGACACCTGACTTACAGACAACCCATAGTAACAGACAGACCCCTCTGACCTCTGGTGAAGCTTTCTGAATGCTTTACTATAGTCCCAGGCTGCAGTGATCAGCTGTAAGGAGTCTGTAATGAAGCTTTATTGATAATCCTTGGTCCAATCACAGCAAAAAATGTTTTTTTGTCTGGATCTACAATTATAAAATATACAGTTTCGACTTACATACAACTTAAGTACAAACCTCAGGACCCTATCTTGTACGTAACCCGGGGACTACCTGTATATGTAAATGTAAAGTTAATTGTCTTTTGAGAAATATTAAATGCCATCGGTAACAAATATGAATAGCTTTTTCACTAGATATGTAATATGGTTTACAAATCAACTCTGAAGATGGATGATTTAGGCTGGATTCACACGACTGGTGCCCGCCGTACCGTAGCACAGCGGGCACACGGCAGCGCGCGGGGAGAGGAGGAGGGGGAGAGCGCTGCTCACCCCCGCCCCCCTCCATAGGCATATATGGCACACAGCGCCGTATGCCCTGAAAAAATAGGACATGTCCTATTTTTTCACGGGGTACGGAGCAGTACAGTGCAGCACGTGTGCTGCACCGTACCGCTTCCATAGGGCGCCGCGTGCCCTTTGCCGTCTATGGGGGACGTATATCGGCCATATATACGTCGGCCGTATATATACGGCCCCCTTGCGGTAGTGTGAATGCAGCCTTAGACATGAAAAAATTGAAGTTTAAGTTAGTTCTCTTGTAACAAGAAACAACCAAATCTGAAAAGCCTTCACTCATGTTCCTAAATCCTGCACCTGACACTAACATATTTCCCTATGCACTTAACCAACACAAACATTATAGTACTACAATGTACAAACAATACTGTGGATATTAACAAGTAGAAGAATTCTCATTTCTAACCAGACAAATGATGAATGAAAAGTGCCTTAGAAAGCATGTCACGACTGAACAACGCTGACTTTATGCAATTACTAAAACGGAAAATTGTTATGTTCAGAACAAGTCAATTATCCCAAACAAAACTGCAGCATTATATTTTCTGGTCCCCCAGCAGGAGTATTTTCATGTTTTTAAGTCTTCCTTTACTTCTGTCTAAAATGTAATGCTTAAAAATAGAGGCACTATTGTGTACAGATCCATGGAACCTATCATTTGATCTAGACATGATAAAAGTTGTTAACTCATACAGATGTAAAAGAAAGTAAATTCATTCTTTAAAAATAACACTTCATTTTTATTTTACTAATTTCAAATTGGGACGATGATCTATAGTGAAAATGGCAATTTCATCAGTAAAGTACAGGGAGTACAGTACCCCTTAAAGTTGGAGTACAGTAAATATAAAAGTGCTATTACCTACCCTGTTTCCCCGAAAATAAGACAGTGTCTTATATTAATTTTTGCTCCTTAAGAGGCGCTAGGTCTTATTTTCAGGGGATGTCTTATTTTTCCAAGAACAAGAATTTACATTTATCGATGAACAAAAAAAATCTACTTCTCTTATAACTCTCCAAACTCTGAATTTCCTGTTGTATTTCTTGTGACTCCATTTCTATTAGAATCATTGGCCCCAGTCTCATGTTTAGTAAAAGCACTTTCCATACATGGCCCTTCTTATCTTGGAGGCTGCTGGTATCACATTTGCAGCACAACAGTCAGTGATTTTATTCCATTAATTCTTCCCTATGTCACAACCTTCTGCAGCATCTAAAAGATTTCCTAATACTAATGTATGGCGCGGGGGGAGCCGCAGCAATGACTACCGCTAGGTCTTATTTTCAGGGGAGGCCTTATATTTCTAAGACTTAGCAAAATTGTACTAGGTCTTATTTTCGGGGGATGTCTTATTTTAGGGGAAACAGGGTAACTCTCCTCATTGATTGACCTCTGGCAATTACATGGGTCGCTACTCCAGCCAGTGATTGGCTGTGGGGGATTTTTGGAGGGGAACCAAAAAGAAAGCATTTTGGAAGAATCCTAATAGGATTTGTCAGGGGTTTGGTGAGGTTCGATCAGGTTCGATTTTTTTAACACTTTTGGAGCTTTTGACAATAACACAGGGTCACAGCTCAACACAAACTTTTTCATGTCTCTATGTTAGGTGTACGAACTAGGATCCATTGCACTAGAAGTAAATAAACTAAAAGTTGGAAACATTGCATTTCTAGGTTGCATTATCATGTGGGAATATGGCTACATGCTCAGGATTACAGATTTTCCAAGCATATTTTCATGTGGAAAATCCACAGTGTGATGCAATACCCTCAACATGTTACCTGCAGCTTGTGTTGTTTGTCTATGTGGTCTTTGGCCTTTAATGAGAATTTTTTAAACTGCACTTTGTCAATATATTTTGTGCAAATGCATCAGAATTTGTATCTTAACCTTCAAGAGGGAAGTAAAAATCTGCATAAAATCAGGAAGTCTTCCATGAAGAGTGGTGGGATAAGAAAATCATGTTGGGAAAAGGGTGCCCTGATCTTCCTTTAAAATCTCCATCAAAACCTACACAAAAATCAACAAATAACAGGTGCTGATTTGAAATGCAGATGTATTGCAGATTAACTCAGGGCCGGCGCTATGGGTAGGCAAAGGTGGCAATTGCCCAGGGCCCCTGGGAGAAAGGAGAGAATCTGTTCTTTCAAATGAATCTTGAATTTTGTTTCTAGGTGCCCTGGATCCAGAGATATTCAGGTTTAAAGTGAGAATATCAGGTGCCGTTTTATATATAAAAATCACTCCCAACGGCAGTTTAACAGTTAATATCTCCGTTTTCCTACAATTTAGAAACACAAATTTAGATTCATATAAAAGAGGAGACTCTCTCCTTTCATAGGAAAAAAGAAGTGAGGTTCTATGTGTCACAGAGCCAGAGATACGGCCCCCTGAAGTGTGCCCCCCTCCAGATTCTTAGCCATCAGTCTACAGGGAGAATTTGCTGCACACAGGAGCTGCTGCACCTCACAGATACTGGAAATATTCACTTTATATGTTACTACATTTTGAGAAGGGATAATATCAACTAATATTCATGTTTTTAACCCTTCTCTATGCAGAACTATCTAAGAAAACACTTTGGGCCACATGTATCAATCGTTTTTTTCTGTTGTTTTTGCGCCTTTTCATTCAGGTGCACCGTTTTTGTGCCATTTTTGCGACTAAATGCCAAGCTAGCTGCGCAGCAAAAATAACCAGCTTTCCCTCATTTATCCTAGCAATCCAGATGTTTTGCTGCGCCTAATGATATTCATCACTTGCGACTTTTCATTTAGGCGCAAAAACACTCCAGCCCGAAGGTGGCGTTAACTGAGAAGAAAGCACTGAGCCCCTTTGCAGAAGAGCTCATTTCTAGCAGAAAAACTCATCCAGACACTAGTACAGATAATAGATACATGAGATACTCTGCAGACACTAGTACAGATAATACAGTCATTAGATACTCTGCAGACAGGAGCTGCAGACTCTATTTACAGTTCATCACCTTCTATTTACAAAACAATCTGCAGAATCCTGAGCTCAAAGCAAGAGAGAAGAGAACGTTACAGAATGTTGCACCTAGTACTGACAAGTGCCCCCCATGTAATTCTGCACAGTATCACCAGTGTGTCTGAGGGGGATACTGTGCAGAATTCCAGGGGTGCAGCAGGAGACCAGCACTGGGGGATCCCCTCCAGGAGAAGCCCCTGCTGAGGAGATCACTGGGTGCAGGGTGTCACACACCTGGGTGCTGCTGTGAGTGTTATCTTCATTCTGGGCTGTGGGAGAAGCAGAGAGGAGCTTGTAGCAGGATCACATGTAAGTGCCCGAATCTAACATTACGCCTTAACTGCGCCAAAATTGCGCCTAAACTGTTTTAAAGTAAAGTGATTAATAAGATGCAGGAAATTAACTTATCACAGATGGTTGTAGCTTGTGATAATTCTGGAAAACAGTGCGCCAGAATTTAGGCGCAACTACTACTCATAGGCGCACAAAAGTGATAAATGTGGCCCTTTCTCTCTTATTCCCTTTTTATTTTGTGATAGTTATTTTTTGTTGGGAAAATTGACTGATACGATGAACATTCAATCCTCTTCGCCTAATGTGACTACACTGCGACCAGAACATGTCCGAAAAGTTATATGTAACAGCAAAAACACACACATGTCCTGGAATAAAGTTTTTATTTCCCATCATCCTCCATTATTTCCACCGATGTTATGATGTTCTCACTCTCATTCTTATGAAGCGCGGAGGATTCTGTTATTGTGATAATACAATGGCGCACATCTAAACGTGACTTTTATTATCTCATTAGAGGGGTTTATGGATATATAGTTATTTATTTGGGTTACCATTGTGTAAGGAACAGACAATGATACATCTGTGTGAATTTTCTGCAGTTCCCTTTGCTGCATATTTTGGTGAATATATTGGTGTGGGGTCTGTATGATCTCCTCACATCTTACTGTTTTAGGAAAGTAGATTTTCTTTATATAAGTATCTGGATTTGTAGATATTTTAGAGGAAATTTTGAATGTTAATTGCCAAATGCATGGCCTGGTTGTCTGCTTTCAAAATTATAAAGGTTTTATGGCGCCTTTACTTTTTATTCTGTTTTATTGCTATATTTTGCAGGTTGTGACTGTCTAAAAATGTCTAGCTGAAAAGCAGATATATAGTTATTACAGTTTTAGTGATATTATGTGGATTTATTCATGTGAACATATCAATAGGGCACATTTGTGAACTGTACACATGTCCATGTATTACATTTAGGAGATGTGAAGGTAAACATTTTCTGTTTGGATCAAATTTTTTGCCATCAAAGTCAAATTTTAAGTATTTTTAATAAAATTTGAATCAAAATTGCATGAAGGCGCCTATGTCTATAAAATCTTTGATGCAATTTTGAAAATGGGGCAAGTGTCTGCTTTCAGAAAATATCGGTCCCTCTCCCCAATGGGGCTCACAGTCTAATCAACCTACCAGTAATTTTTTGGAGTGTGGGAGGAAACCGGAGAAAACCCACGCAGACACAGAGAGCACATACAAAATCTTTGCAGATGTTGACCAGCGCTGCAAGGCTGTAGTGCTAATCACTGAGCCACCATGCTGCCCATAAATCTCCCTATCATTTATCTATCTCCTATAAAATTCTCCCATATTACAGTTTGTTTTACCATACTAAAGGGAGCCTCTTGCTGACTGTGACTGGTCATAAAATAGTTTTATTTTGGGGCCCCACTTTTAGTTTCGCCCAGGGCCCCACTTTGTCTAGAACCGGCCCTGGATTAACTCAATATATTCATATATACAAAGGGCTAAAGCCCAGTGGTAAATAAATATGATGGTGGTCTTTTGCCTTTAAATCCAATCCACAAGCATTGCCTGTGTTTGTTTTCTGCAGTGGTTCCCATACTTTATTCTTTCCTGTGTGTACCAGTTATACTGAGACCATAGCATAGCAATATTGTTCATGCCACTTCTAGTTTCTGCCAACTCTGTTTCCCATATAAATGACTGTAGTATGTTAAGAAAATTGTAGAAGTACCGTGTTAGCCAGGAAAAATAAAAAATCTGTTGTAAATACTTTCCGGTTGTATGTAGGCGCCTTCTCTAAAGCGATTAACCTGCACCTCTACTCTCCCAGCCTGCGCTACAGTAGTATATCTGCTCTGTTATTTTCCTCACTATATTATTCCCTCTCAATCTGTGTCTGAAGAAGATCCGACTAGGGATCGAAACGTTACAAACTTTAACATTGGATGCCTGCACATCACAAATAAAGATCATTTTTCTACTTTTGTAAAAACGGAGTGGCAAATTTCTATGATTAATTCTATACCGAGTTGGTACCCTATCAAATAGCAAAACAGGAAAGGGCGGCACAGTGAGATAACAGATTGAAATCCAAAGTGGGTGCTAGCTCGATGGGGTCTGACTCCAAAAGAACTCCAAGAGAAAAAGACAGGCGAGCAGCACTCCATGGAACAAGTGGAGAAAGCGATGTTTCGGCTGACTCTATACAGCCATTCTCAAGCAATGTGGACAGTGGTACAAGGCGGGCCTAATTCCCCCGCAGGAAGTGACATCATGTGTAACAACCAATCGGTGTACATAGCAATCAATAACATATTCGTAAGATATATTAAACATAGTCCATCACAAAGTAGATTCATGAAGTGTAAATGTTTATAAATATAAACATATAATTCTAAACATATAATCAAACTGAGGGACAACCACCTCGGCACATCCATTTTGTGTCTAGATCAGAGAGTGCATGTCAGATGGCTGCGTGGCAACCTAGTATGCTAACCGCATGGGAGAGAAAAAAAGCTCCTCAGCAGGGTGACGCGTCCCAATCACACTTCTTACTGGCCATACATGTCAGACGCACACTGTGTCACCACTGATTTGTCGCTACACGGTCCAAGCACAGGAAACTGAGCTGCAAGACTGCGCTATCTCAGTGTGGGTGTGAACACATCAGGTGAAACTATGGGGGTCATTTACTAAGGGCCCGATTCACCTTTTCCCAACGTGTTACCCAAATATTTCTGATTTGCGCCGATTTCCCCTGAATTGCCCCGGGATTTTGGCGCACGCGATCGGATTGTGGCGCATCGGCGCTGGCATGCACGCGACGGAAATCGGGGGCGTGGGCAAACAAAAACCCGACGGATTCGGAAAAAAACGCCGCATTTTTTAAAAAAAAGTGTGTGGAACTTGCACTTACCTTCACTAGGAATAGGCCGGTGAACTTGAGTGCATTTCGGCAGGCCTCGGGGAACTTCAGCGCAGCAGCGCCACCTGGTGGACGTCGGAGGAACTACCTTAGTGAATCCCGACCGGACCCGAATCCACCGCAGAGAACGCGCTGCTGGATCTCGAATGGACCGGGTAAGTAAATCTGCCACTATGTGTCTCGAGAGAGCAGTGCTCGTGTGGTTGCGGCCATCTTTAGTTAGGGAAAATGTCCTCTATGCCAGTACAAGGATGAATGAGGTTAAGGGTATACCCACAAGGTGTCAGGTTACAGTGCATTCCACGTTCACTGTAGGGTGGTACAGGACTTGGGTTGGTACCTTATCGATGCACCCAAGCTAACCTGGGAGTGACATGAATTTCCTTTCCATGTGCTTGATGATAGAATATGGGCACAAGTATTCCATTTTTTGTTGTTGCAGGGAAAAGTGCCCGTCTGAGTTGGTGGTGAGAGGGCACTTCTTACCAGGAGAGTACTCATATTTGGTGGCTTTTTGTAGGCAAGGAGAATATGTCCTTTAGCCTGTTGTCCTTATGAATAATGGCTTTGAGATCTTTTTTCTTAAAAAAATGTTATTTTTGTGTGTTGTACATGACCACATGTACCACATGACCACACTGTGCCACATAAAAGGTTGGGAAAATCTGTGTATTTGGGTAAGTAATTGGCTTAATGATAGAAAACAGAGGGTCGTCATTAATGGCACATTCTCAGATTGGGTTGATGTTACCAGTGGAGTGCCACAGGGGTCAGTATTGGGGCCACTTCTTTTTAATATTTTTATTGATGACCTTGTAGTGGGTTTACACAGTCAAGTTTCAATATTTGCAGATGATACTAAGCTGTGTAAAGTAATAAATACTGAGGTAGATAGTTTAGCATTACAGAGGGATTTGTGGAAGCTTGAGGAGTGGGCAGAGAAATGGTTGATGAGGTTTAATGTAGATAAATGTAAAGTTATGCACTTGGGCCATGGAAACAAAAAGTATAATTATGTTCTAAACGGTCAATTACTTGGTAAAACTGGAGCTGAAAAGGACTTGGGTGTGGTGGATGGTAAACTTAATTTTAGTGGCCAGAGCCAGGCGGCTGCTTCTAAAGCTAATAAACTTATGGGATGTATCAAGAGAGGAATAGATTCTCATGATAAAGACATAGTTTTGCCCTTATACAAATCCCTGGTCAGACCACACGTGGAATATTGTGTACAGTTTTGGGCACCAGTGTATAAAAAGGATATAGTAGAGCTGGAACTGGTACAGAGGAGAGCAACCAGGATTATTAGGGGAATGGGGGGATTAGAATACACTGACAGATTACAAAATTTGGGATTATTCAGTTTAGAAAAAAAACGACTGAGGGGAGACCTCATTACAATGTACAAATACCTGAACGGACAGTACAAGGATCTCTCCAAAGATCTTTTTATACCTAGGCCTGTGACCAGGACAAGGGGACATCCTCTACGCCTACAGGAGAGGCGATTTTACCATCAACATAGACAAAGGTTCTTTACTGTAAGAGCAGTGAGACTATGGAACTCTCTACTACAGGAGGTTGTTATGGCGGACTCTATGTACATGTTCAAAAGAGGCCTGGATGCCTTTCTGGAGAGAAAAAATATCACGGGTTACGGGGATAAAACATTTATTTAATTCTTAAAGGTTGGACTTGATGGACTTTTTTCAGCCTTATATACTATGATACTATGATACCACTTAGGCCACTCTTCATTTGTCCCCTTTCTATTGGCATTACAGCAGGCTGCTCTCTGGAATCCTTGTAGCTCTGTGGATCTGTGTATCTACTATAATCAGCAGATGGTATCCCTGTTGTAAGAATGTTCTTCTTAGCGATAGAAGGTTTTGTTCTTCAGCCTCACTTTCTAGCAGATCCAGATGTATCTCAGAGCTTGGCTGTAGACAATGGATTTCTTGATGTGTTTTGAATGAAAACTGTTCCACTTTAAGTATGCTGGAAGACCTCTGGGTTTTTGGTAAATTGTAGTTTGTATGCTATTGTCCATAATGTATATGGTTGTGTCCAGAAAAGGTACCTTAGATTAAGAGTAGTCCAGGGAGAGTTTTATGGTAGGATGGAATTTGTTAAAACTTCTGTGGAAAGATAACAGTTCATCTTCAGATCCTGTGCAGATAATAAGCAGGTCATCAATGTAGCGGAAGTATGCTAGAGATTTAGTGGTGCAGGTTGTTAGAAACTCCTCCTCCAGTTTGGCCATGAACAGGTTGGCATACTGTGGTGACATTCTGCTCCCCATGGCACTTCCCGTACCTGATAAGCTGTAGGACAGGTTCTGTGGCCATGTTGTTGTTCCTGCGAAAGTATTTACAGGGAGCTATACCATCCTCATGTGTGATGTTGGAATAGAGGGATTCAACACCCATAATTGCCAATATTGTGCCATCTGCTAGTGAACGCAGGTTAGAAAGCTTACGGAGGATGTCGGTGGTGTCTTGGACATAGCTGCGTGTCTCCTTCACTAAAGCTTTTAAAATGTTCTCCACCCAGCCAGAGATACCTTCAGTTAGAGTTCTAACACCAGAAATGATAATATTTTTTTATACAAAAGTATTTACAGCAGATTTTTGATAAAAATGATTGGACAGTGTCTTGACGGATTTGTATAGGGGTTTCTCCACTGGAAGATTTGTGCCCAATTCTACCACGTGTAAGTGGCAAAACAAAACGCTCTTTGAAGAAACTAAAATAATACCGGTAATGCATTAACCATTGGTAATGTTGTAAACAGACTGACGAGAAATGCTTGTATTTCAGATTTAATCAAAACATGCATTTGTTTTTTGGGAAAAGAATGTTGTTTTCTACCAACTTTCTTTGAAATGTAGATACATTTGATTCCAGCGGTTATATTATTAGAACAGTGTAATAACTTGCACAGTAGTGAAATGTAAAATAATGATTTACTAAGACATTCCCAAGAAGGAATTCAGGTATTTCCGCTCATAAAATTACACTCAGAAAATAAATCTGCAAATATCAATTACATAGACAATATAAATCATGCAATCTGCTCTGCACATTTCTCATGTATGAAAATCAATCAGAATCAATGCTATTGTGCACTATTGTTCTTATTCACTTGTTTCCATCTCCTGTATGTTATGACACTTTATATGAACAGTAGTATATAAAGAGCCAAAAATGTGCAAATATATCTATTGTAGTGCTGGTATCTATGTATGACTGGTAGAAGTATAGACAGTACTTATCAACGGGTACATGCATCCTGGTGACCCTGGTTCTACAGATCCAATTCTATAAATCCAAGGAAGAAGGCAACAGCACTCCAGAGTTTGAGGCCTCATGCACACGAACATGTGGAAGCCCGATATATCGGTCCCCATTGACACCTACGGCACCCGGTCACGTTGTCTCACGCCACACGGTGACTGCGCAAAGAAAAATATAGAACATGTCCTATATTTTCCATACTACACCGATGGCCGCTCGCTTCTCTATGTAGAGGGGAAAGTTGATCAGCATTTGACCCAGCTACGGCAAGGGGCCTCAGTGTGAAAAAGATGTAGTTCTTTATTCACCCTGCATATACCGCAACGATTTGACTCACAATTGACTCGTGGGTGAATTAAGGAATTCATCTTTTTCATGCTGAATTTCTGGATTGCTTGTTCAGTTCTTTCTTGGGTCTCTATGTATGATCAAATGTAGTTCTGGCAATGATTTTGGAATGTTTACCATGGAAAACTGTAGAAAAAAGTCCCCCATTGACTTCAATGAGAAACCATGGCATCTGTTAAAATAAGAATTTTAATTTAAATGGTTGGTAAGAAGTAGAAGTTATTAGTGGTGAACATTTTGTGTGGATTTAATGCAGATTGTGCACTACAGTTTCACTTCTGATAAGAGACTAGAAAGACTTAACAAAATCTTCCCAAAACTTCTATAAAACCTAGTCAAAACCACATAAAAAACTCAGCATCATTTAAAACCTTTATTACCAATTCTGTTTGTTTGTTTTTCAAAACTTTATAATCTTTTAAAACTTGTATTTTTACTCCAAGTCTCCTATTGAGCCTATGACATGTTAATATTAAGCCCTATGAGTGCTATAAGCATAATAAACCAAGGACACTCATAGATCCAGGCACTGTGATTGTGATAATCCTCTTATATTTGTCGTCCATGGCCTCCTCCCTTCTAAAATCAACTTTTGAAATTATGCTAATGAAACAGAAGCTTGGAAAGGAGTTTAGTTACCAGAGCCCCACCGTGCTGTAGCTTCACAGGTTGTTACTGTGTCTCCCAATTCCCCTGGCACCCTGACTCCTATTCTACCTCTGCCTAATGTAACAACCTGTGATGCTGAAGCTATGGTAACACCGCTCATTAGCATGATTTTTAAAGTTGTTTTGTAGAAGGAAGGAGCCATGGATTATGCATAGAAGAAGATGATTACCACAGTCACTGTTCCTGGATCTATACTTAAGTATGCCTGGTTTATCATGATGGATTATGATGGATTTCCTTTAAAGGGATGCTATTATGGCGGGCTGGAAGATTTTGCAAGCCTTTGGCTGCCATGACAACTGAACAGCACCCTTCTGGCTAACTGGTCAGATGCTGCAATGGCTATCACTAGGATCACTATGATGGATGTCTCTAATAGGTTTAAAAAACACCAATAACCTACAACAATAAACAGCTACATACAGGCTATAATACATGACACAGAATCCTGAAATAAAAAAGAGTAACAACATATCTGTACTGAAAAGCAAAGGAAAATAGCAAAAGCTAATTAAATTCATTTAGTTGAATTAACTAATTAAGTGATAATGTAATTTACAAGTTGTGGGAGCAATAAGCATTGAGAGCATATATAAGACTAAAACCCTTCAGCTAAGTAATGAAAACATTACTGCCATTAAGTGTAATCACCTGAACAAAGAATTAAACTAAAAGGGTGGGATGTCGGCCATATTGTAAATTAAGAGACTATTTATTAGAGGTCACCTTAAAGGTCAGACACAAATTTCAACATAACATTTGCCCTCAAAATGTTGAGTGAATGAGTTGCTTCAGATTTGGTATTTACCACCTTATCGACTCTGGGGTAGGCAGTCTACTGGTACATGCACACGGCATATGTGCGCCCAGGCCAGACATGTCCTATGTTTCACCGCAAGGGAACGTGTACTCACCGCACAGTGGGCAGGTGCCATAGACGATAATGGGGACTGATTTACGGCTGCAAATGGTGCGGCCACACATTGGCCCTACGTGTGTGAATGAACCATAAGGAAAGCTCTCTGGTCACTCACAGATTCAAAGACAAATGTATTTGTTGCATCATAGATATGTTTCCTCCTTTCTAAAACCAGCACATTAAAGATTTACAGTGGTTTAATGCAGTAATAATAATGCATAATAATATAATTTGAGCACGCAAGTTGATCCATAATGATGGATCAAAACAGTCATAATTTCCTGTTCCTTGCACATTTCCTGCATCTTGCACATTTTTTCCCTCTGTCTACAAACTAGGGATCGTAGTTCTCTTTTTAAGTCATCTGTTTTTTGCAGATCCACAAAGAAATCCAGAAGGCTGCTGTACATGATGCATGAATGGACGGTCCACAGATGACGCCTTTGTTTTTCAGTATTTTTATACAGCACAGCCTCATAGACTTCTATGGGGGAGTAGACCAAAAAACACAATCAAGAACAGGACATGGGTTGTTTCAAAGGGGGACTATGCTTACACATGGGGCTAAGGAATCCTCAGCTGTATGTATGATAAAATCCATGGTGAAGTAAGGTACCCGCAAAAACGGAGGCTAGGATACTGAACAGAAAAATGTTTGTGTACAAGATGTCTTAAAAAATTTCCCATGTGTCAGCCACAAGACATGAATAATATCACATCTAAAAACAATATAAACAGTGCATACACAAAGTCCACATTAAATATTAGTCCTCATCACAACCGCACAAGCCGATCTTTAAAATAAAACCCCTTTTTTTTCATTTGAAAAAAAAAACAACTAAACAAAAAGTATGACCACCGGAAATTTCTGTGTAAATTAGCTCATACTGGTCAATGGGGGAGTAACCTTTCACTTTCTTTAAGGTGTGTTGCTGTGTACTATATGAAAATATAGAGCTACCACCCAATTGGTTACTTTGAGTTCATTGACATATAATCTTCCTAGGGCCACATCTAGTAATGAAAGTGTTTATTTACTGCTCTAAAAGACTGCTTCTTCACACTTGCTGGGAACACAATCTATCCTCAAAATCACAGGGTCTAGTCCCGACTCACTGTGGACAACTGTGGTTAACTTTTGTTTTATATACGGCCACACCTTGGTCAGGGTTTGCGTTAGACTCTTCAATTTAGAAGAGTATAATAGAAACTGAGAATAGAAGGTGAATGTAAAGTCTACCACTTACCTTCCATTTCCTTATTGACCTCAGTGTATGGAAGGTTGCCTTCCCTTACAAGGTTATAATAGGTTTGGGTTGCTGCACTATTTTTTCCTCCTTTTCATAACGCATAAGGGAATGGAACTGCCAGTAGCTGAACTCCGGTGTTGGTAAATGTTTACTGGAAACCATTTTCAAGCCTCATTTCATCCTATCTACCAGCTTCAGCTATTTGCATCCTTTTATAGGCGGTGCTCCACAGATTCTAGCAACGCAACAATATTTGTTACTCTCAATGTATCTTTAAAAAAACCTTGTCTCACCTCCACCAACAAGTGCTCCTCCACTGATTCCGAAGCAGCTGACATTTTTTCTACTGTTGCTGAGGAATTAGTGCTATTAGCTTTGGCACCCAATAAGCTAATATATTTCCCTACTGTCAGATGGGAGGTACCAGGCTGTCTACTCCCAGCTAGGACGGTAGGCAGTAGAGGTAAGGAAAAAATGGCAACTGCACTATAATCGGCGCAGGTGACTATGGATACATAACGTAACAGCTGTCAGAGGTGGTTAAAGGTGATACAGCAAAAAATTGGGTGGGGGCAGGACCTAGCCTTTACGTAAAGAATAGGCCTTTAGAATATGTTTTATATTTTCAAGCACATCCCAGTACAGACAGTCAGAACTGTATATTTTATAATTGTAACACCACCCAGAATTTTGGTCTTTGTGACAATTGGATTTTTAAAAAAGTTGGGTTGTCATAAGAACCAGGATTAACAATAAAGCTTCATTACAGACACCTGTGATAACTGGTTGAGCTGTTTATTGCAGTCTAGGACTAAAGTACAGTAAATTACCAAAATCCAGAGGTCCGTTTGTAACTAGGGGTCGTCTGTAAGTCAGGTGTTCTTAAGTAGAGGGCTGCCTGTATCTTGTTTATGTGCCCAGACACTTTGTACTTCTGCTCAGCATTGATACGTTTGTTTTATTCTGTTCTTCAATATGACTTTCCCTAGGCTCATTCACCCCATTTGATTATCGGGGTGTGGGGTTTCTTACCTTCAATGTCGTCTTCAGGATTTTCTCTTTCTGCAAATAGAATGGAAGAAGTTAATCATCAGTCAGTTCTCCAAATGAATAATAAGATGATAATGAGCTGAGAATTCACGACACTTTACATTATCATTAGAGAGCTGAATCATCAAGCCACTTTCTCTTTGGAGCTTTCAATGGAACATCAATTTGTCCCCTTGTAGTCTAGCGATGGCTCGGAAACGCTAATCAGGGGATTTGTAGTTTCCTAGTTTCAATTTCACATTTGTGTCACGTCCTTTCCAATAATGTGTTCATCTGCTCATTCTCAGTCCATTCAATGACTGGACTAGCGCAGCTTCTGGTAACACGCATGGCTTTGTTTCTTATATTCAATCTGTGAATGCAATCTAAAGACTATTGACCCGCTAACATTGAATTAGCTATCAGTATATGCACTGGTCATCACATTGGCTTGTGTACTGATGCAGGAGGCAACCCTTATCAGTTTTGTAGAGTGTCCTTGTCAATCACAGGATTTCAATCCTACAGCTTATAATGACTTCCCAATAAGCAATAGGGAAACCACTGGAATTGGGACAGTTGGAATCAGCAGAGCCTCCGAGGGGTGCATATATAATATTGTCCCTCCGTGTACCCACTGCATCCTAAATAGACAACTTTATTAAAAGAAGATGGACAAATATCCTTATTAGGATATTCTGTCTGCCTACAGCCCCAAATGTATGTGGTATGTAATTTACAGGTATAGTTAGTAGGTAGAACAACACACAAAGTTTTTGCCAAGCTACTAAATCCAACAGGTGAACCAAAGTTCCAGTATGGATAAGTATCTCACCGCACTTTTCAGTGTGAAAAAAGGCCAACACAAGACCTCTTCAATCCACAATCCTCTTCCTTGTGCCACTAGATACGGGTCTGTACACGGGAGCAACTTCTATGCTATTCCACTCCTCACGTTGTTGGATTTTAACTTTGTGAGTTTGAAAAATAATTTTAAACAATCCAGTTATCTGACTGATTTGCACAATGGATCCTCTCCACTTCATTTAGCATCTATAGGGGACTGGAGGCGAGAAGTGGAACAATGTGGAAGTTGCTCTGCTTCTGTTTGTACTAATCCTATCAAGTGGATTGTGATTTTTTCACACTGAAAAGTGCGGTGAGATACTTATCCACAGGCCAGGATACTGGTCAAAGCCCAGGTGGGCCCTTATCATAAGTCACCATCTCCTGCCTGTGTCTGTGCAGGTACATTCAGCTGAGGCTGGAGGAGGGGGGCAGCAGGGGGGACTATGACATCCTGCAGGAGGGAGAGACAGGTTCTCTGCTCTTCCCACAGCTGCGCTGGGGCAGTGAGTAAGACATTTCCCCCTCCCTGCACTGAGCACCTCAGCCCCTGCGTCACTGCAGGAGAACATGGCCCCTGATTCACTGGAGGAGCAGACAGTGAGCTGTCACTAATTACAGACCAGAGGACGTGGGCCCCCTAGTTGTCACAGTGGGTCATGACAGACATCAGGGGCCACCAATCAGCTAGCAGCTGGAGTGTCCTCCCCCTGGCACAGCACAGGCTGCCCTCATGTGCAGGAGCTCAGGATGGATGAGGAGCTGCTGCTCCCCCCATGATGGCTTCCAGCACAAGAAAAAGGTACAAAATAAAAGTGCATCACATTTACACACACACAGTGCACCTCATTACATCCCTGCAATGTGTACATACATATAGAATAACAGAGGACTCAAGAACTGCAACTCCCAGCAGTTGAATGAGATGATGAAAGTTGTAGTTCTTCAATTGACTGTATTAAGTATTGATGTAGAATAAGGAGTGATGTCACACGTAACGCTGACTCTGTTTAGAAATGGAATTAAAGCGCACAGGGGCCGGATGCGCTTCTATGCAAACACATGTGATCGGTAACCCGCACCCGGTGTCTTGTATTGTCCAAATGCTGAAGGAATCCAAGCGTTACATGTGATCCCGTGTTACGTGTGACCACAGCCTCAGTATTACCAGCATACCCTGCGTTACGTGTGACCGCAGCCTCTGTATTACCAGCATACCCTGCGTTACGTGTGACCCCAGGCTCAGTATTACCAGCATACCCCACATAACGGGTGACCCCAGGCTCAGTATTACCAGCATACCCCGCATAACGGGTGACCCCAGGCTCAGTATTACCAGCATACCCCCCATAACGGGTGACCCCAGGCTCAGTATTACCAGCATACCCTGCGTTACGTGTGACCGCAGCCTCAGTATTACCAACGAAACCCCACACCCGTCATGGTGTCCAAAATGCAGATTCATCACCATTTCAATGCACACAAAGATTTGAATAAAAAGTGATGAAAAGCTTCTTCACTTCACATATCACTGAAAATGTCAGCTTCTCCAGCTCCGTACATCAAAGTTTAAAAAAAAGTAAGAGGTGTGTGAAAGATGTAAAACTGAGCCTGTAATAAAAATAATGCAACTTTTTTTGTCATTTATACCACATTTGGAATTTTTCTCCAGCTTCCTAGTACACTGCACGTAAAATTAACCCTTCAAGGGTTCAGACCATTTTCATCTTTGATTTTCCATTTTTACCTCCCCGTCTTTAAATATCCATAACGGTGTTATTTCCATGTACAGAGCTGTATGAGGCTTGTTTTCTGCATAACAAATTGTACTTCTTAGTGATGGTATTTTATATTCTATGTCACGGACTGGAAAGCAGGAAAAAATCCCAATGCGGTAAAATTAACACAAAAAAAAACGCACTTATGCCATTTTCTTGTGGGCTACATATGTATGGCTTTCACTGTATGCTCCAAATCATACCTCCCCTTAATTCCTTGGGTAAGTGTGATCACGAGAACACCGAAGTCATAAAGCTTTTATTCAGTTTTTATATAAAAAATGAAAACCTTTGGTACAAAAAAAAATGTCTTAAAGGGGTTTTCCCACGAAGACGGGATAGGGCCTAACTTACTGATCAGTGGGGTCTCAGTGCTGAGGGATCCGACCGACCTTTTTTTACTGTATTTTTAGACCGTAAGGGTTTCTCGTTCCTACCATTTACTGCAATATAACTGCATTGTAATATGTGGCCACCAGGATGAAAGCCTGTATGCAAGTGAGCCTGAGGGGTTCCAGGCTCCTCCACAAGTGTTAATGGAGCCTGGAGCCCCTCAGGCTTATTTTCTTACAGCCCTTCATCCTGGTGGTAGATGTTCTTTTACTGCTCACAGTGGCATTTTGTAGGTTAATACCTGTGATTGGTACCAGCAATCCATTTAGGGGGATAGCAGCCGCCAGGCAAAACCATACCAGGTCCATCCTGGTATAATTTTGTGTAAAAACAGCAAACAAAAGTTTGCAGGTTTTTCAAAATAATTCAGGCACGCCCCGCACCCAGCCTACACCCCTTCACGCCCACATGTCATGGAGGTGGCGTTGTTGCTTTTATAATCGCAAATTCTTCATACAACCCCCTAGTGCAGTGATGGCGAACCTTTTAGAGGCCGAGTGCCCAAACTACAACAAAGACCCGCTTATTTATCGCAAAGTGCCAACACAGAAATTTAATTTGTGATTTATACTCCCTGCTCTGTCACAGTTTTCATTGATACCAGCACCTGAGGACACCAATAAAGGAGAAAATAGTCCCAGGTTGAGCTGTAACTTTAATATAGCTCTGTGCACAGCAAGTCCTGGGCTGTTTGGGACTGTAGGAAGATACCTGGAGTCCTCTCTGGTGATGGCCTGAGTGCCCACAGAAAGGGCTCTGAGTGCCACCTCTGGCACCAGTGCCAAAGGTTAGCCATCACTGCCCTAGTGTATATGAAGAGGACGCATCCTGTGAACCTTCTTCATATACAGGCAGTCCTTGGGTTATTTACAAGATAGGTTCCTTAGGTTTGTACTTAAGTTGAATTTGTATGTAAGTCGGAATTGTATATTTTATAATTATAAATCCAGACAAAATTTTTTTGTCCCAGTGACAATTAGATTTTCTAAATTCTTTGCTGTAATGAAACCAAGGATTAATATCAATCAATAAAGCTTCATTACAGACACCTTACAGCTGATCATCTAGGACTATAGTAACATCCAGAGACTTCACCATAGGTCACAGTGGGCAGAGGGGTCCGTCTGTAACTAGGGGCTGTCTGTAAGTCGGGTGTCCTTAAGTAGGGGACTGCCTGTACCTGAAACCTGTTAAGGACATACATGTACCATGTGCAGTCCTTAAAGGACATCTATCACCAGATCAAGGATTGTAAACCAAGCACAATGACATACTCATGTTTGCCCCCTCTGGCAGGATCTGCTCTTCTTTTAGTTTCTTATTCCCTTGTTTTTACCAAAAAAAAAGTTTTTAAATTATGCAAATGAGCCTGAAGGCTCAGGCTTCATAGGCCTTAATGGAACCTAGAGCCCCTCAGACTAATTTGCATAATTTTGAAAGCCCTTTTTTCTTAAAAACAAGGGCATAACTACCTTAAAGAAGAGCAGATCCGGCCAGAGGGGGCACACACCAGTATGTCTGTATGTTTAGTTTACAATCCTTGATCTGCTGATAGATGTCCTTTAAGAGGTTAAATACTGATTCTAGGGAGTTAAACAGTCCGGCAGATAACAAGCCTCAGGCCCCATTCACACGTTGCAGTTCTTGATCTGTTTTAATTTAATTTAAAAACGCAACAGGGAGGGGCTCATTCCAGAACAAAAGTGTTTCAGTAGAAAGACATGTGTTCTGGCAAAGCCCCTCCCTTTTGCAGTTTCCAATGCAGTTAAAACTCATCAAAAACAAAAAGTGTGACCGCGGCCTGAGGCCTGTTTTCTGCAGGACTGTTGTACACGTCCCCATTCACTTCTGTGGGCTCATGCACATGGCTGTGAATTTCACAGCCCTGTTTATGAGCTGACTGCCTGAGCTGCAAATGACAGAGCAGGTCCTAACCATGTTTGCGGTTCAGGCTATTATTATGTACTTACATCCAGATGACAAGAAAGCCTCAAACAATGTTCCATGGGACCATTGTTTCCATCCCAAGAACTGCACAATTGGAGTGTGCAGAAAGCCCGAGGGCGCGTTCACACGTTCCGCTAGCGCCGCATTCATAACGCGACACTAGCGCACAGTTTGGGGCGATCGCGGGAAACGCATATGCGATCGGCCCGAGCCCCGCCCACTGTGCGCTAGCGTCGCGTTATGAACGCGACGATAGCGGAACGTGTGAACGCGCCCTCAGGCTGCGTTGACACATTACGTTTTTTTTGTTGCAGAAATTTAAAGTTTGTCTGCTGAATGGACATGCATTCAAATGGAAGAGGAACAGATCGTCTTTCCAAAGCATTGAATATGCAACAAAAAACGCAATGTGTGAACATGGCCACAGGCTCCATTCACACCTTGCATTTGCTGCATTTGCAGCACGTTCAGAAACGCAATGAAAATATACATGGGGGTGGCTAGCACGTATCAATGAAGCAGCTGGTGGGCCCCCAGATTTAATTTCACTGGTGGGCCCTTGGCACCCCAGTCCGACCCTGCTTATCCATACTGGAACTTGGTTTCACTGTTGGAAGTAGTAACTTATGAAATTATGTGTGCTCTTGGAATTGTTTGGGGTACTTGGACTCCAGCTCCTTCCTAGAACTTGCAGTAAACATGACATATTTTTGTGCATATTTGATACTTAGAAAAATGTAATATAGAAAAATGGGAAAAAAGGAAAGGCAACAAAGTAGTAGAAAGGCAACTTCAATAGTTTAACAGCCCACGACATAAAAAGCCATTTGGTAACCAAAGGGGGTATAACAATGATGGGTTAGAAGGCTGTGATTACCATCAATCATGAGAATGGACCCCCAATACACAAGAACGAGGTTCTCACTGATTGAATGAAGCTGCAGGTCAAGCATTCATCCTGCAGCTCCATTCGATACCACAGGAGTGCTGGATGTTTCCAAGCACAGTGCACGCCTAAAGCTAGGTTCAGATTGCATTTTTAGAATCTCAAAGTTTCCTTACAAAGGAAGGCTAAGGCGTAAAACAGTTGCTTCCATCCCCCATAGGCTATTATGGTCCCCACTGTGTGTATACGTAGGGTGGAGTCCCAATTGAGATTATTGTATACGCATTTATAAACTACATGTTTGTAAGTATATTTTATATTGAATAAACCGTGACTATTTAGAACGTACTACGCTATCCCATTGCAACCTTCTTCCAGAATTCTACTCCAGACATTAGTGGAAATGGAGGATGATAGAGCAGAGCGGTGGTTGTCTGAATAGTGGCTTATTCTAATCAGAGGATCTTTCAAATTGTCGGAAAGTATCTACCCAATCTGGATCATTGAAGGAGAAAAAAACATGCTGACTTATATGTAAAGGAAATAAAAGTCAGAGTAACTTTTTATTATCCTTACAAAGGAGGGCTAAGGCGTACCCACTGTATGCTCATACAGTGGTATATGTCCTCTGGTTTGCCTGATGACGTTTTTCAGGGTGTCTTCTGATGGATGTAACTGTCCTTGGACAGCTACATCTCTGGGGAAGCACCCAGTATGCATGATCAGAGGAGAATACAGATTTACGCAGTATAGTTGCTTCCATACCCCATAGGCTATTATGGTCTCCACTGAGTGTATATGTTTTTCACCCAGTGTTTATGGATTGGATGCAGTTTCTATGGATGTGTTTAGCCGGTATGTCAGAAGCTTTCCTGGCATACATGCTAAACCAGAGCTTAAAGCAACTTCAGCATGCCAATAGTATTAAATGGAGCTACAGGGAGAATGCTTGAATGGATGCTTAAGAGAAGAACCCCTCGTTTTCCAGACTGCTGGGGGTCCATGATATTTATGTAACAAAAATGAATCCAAAAAATTATTTATAAAAACTATATGCATACTTAAATTAGTAGCCAGCGTGCATATTAGCACTATAAATAATGAGAACTTATTTAAAGGTGTTAAAAGGTGGACATTCCCTTGGTGGGCATTTTTTTAGGAAGATGAGTAAAAGTAACCATATTCCAACTTGCCTGTAGCAAAAAGTTCTCTTTTTGTGCTGCCATCTTCGTGATTTTCATCTAGCCACCTAAGCAGTAGTTAAAGAAAAAAATAAATAAAGTTATTAAAACATGTAAAGTTCATATAAACCACAACTAAACATCTGAAAATATTGCTGGCGGAAAGTGAATCTTAAAAACGTAAACTTTTATTCCTTCCGAGTAGGCAATAAGCACTATTGATTTTAATGACGTTTATTGAAAGTCTTGTAGGAAGTACTAATTACTTGCTGCATTTCACCCAATTTGCAGATTAACCATGTCATTTCATAGTGCTCATACGATCTTCACAGAGCCAACAGCTCTCAATATGAATAACACTGCTATTTCCGAGTCCTGTACAGCAACACATTTTCATTTTCAGTTCCACCCACTCAGAAAGTGAGCAGCTTGGTAAATGCTTTCCGGGCCCTTGTGATAGCAGTAAAATGCAGTACTCAACTTTAATTACAGCTACCTGGACTTTCCATTTTTTTCTGTTTCCTCAGATCACATGTCTATACCGAGGCATTTCTGTTGCCTTCGTATATCTGTGAGATCTGCTGTACAGAGGTTAAACAGTACGGTAGAAAGTCCTCAATTTTAAATATAATTTCTATAAACAGATTATATACATCAGTCACGTAGAGAAAACGTTGGACTATTATGGCAAAACTACCTCCACTACCAATCATAAAGACCTAGGGGCCTTTTTAACAGCGGCTAGATGACTGTCTTTATTGAATCTTATGCCATAAAACTATACTGGCTGCATATTTAACTATATAAGGACAGGTTTCCTTAATATACTTATCCAAAATTGGCCAGGGGTAGTAGTTAGGGGCGTTAGTTTACTGGATTGGCTGTTCAGCAGCCAATCTGGAAATATGCCTAGGTAGTGCAGAGCATACTCAAACCTCAAACCTGCATGGGAAGTTCAGGTCAGCTCATCTCTATTTACAACTTTACAACTTAGACGTTTTTTTACATAAATTGCCCATGTGCTTTTACTGGCTTAATAATAATAATCTCTGAATGCTCACCAATTGATTAAACATCCCTGATGCTTCCTTTATTACTGTGTGCAGACTCTCTGTGCACTCTGTAGGATGTTTGTTTACATGTCTGAACACTAATAAATAGGAGGGACTTGCAGCAGAAGATTATGACTACTCCTGCTCCCCCCTCTCTCCCTGTGTCTGTCAGTGAGACGGACTTCAAGAAGAAAGACCCACTCGAAGCTGTCATTACGAATGTACTGAGGAGTGAGAAACAGGAAGTTGTATAGAGATGCGAAGTGCAGCATGTGGATAACAGGAGGCAGGAGGCAAAGACACAGGTATATCTACATGCAGAAACCTGTCTAATGGAACAGATTTATTGAAAAATGGCCAACCCCTGTAAGTCCCCCCCTAAACAATTCATGAACCTTCCAGCCCTGCCTCTAAACCGAATTGAGCCGTCCAGTTTCGGTGAGGTCTCAGAAGACCTGCCTATTTTGGTATTAGGTATATGCCTCAATTTGCCAAGACTTGGATGATTTGATCATGTATGTCATGTATGTCATTATTACATTATTATTCTGGCTCCAAGATGACAAAGAAAAAATAATGAACAAATATATTTCAAAATAGCTCTGCACTACTTTCTCTGAAATCCGTGACTCCATGTTGTACTATATAACTTCATGTTTTCATCCCTTATCAATCATAGTCCCTCAACTTGCTTGAGGCCAAAAAAATGATGCGATTTTCTGTCCTAGAATTAAAGTCTTCAGTTAGTGCTGAATAAATTCCTTCCGACAAGAAATTTTTACATTGAACGGCACTGACTTCATTAGGTATACATCTCTTGTGAGGCGTCTCACAAACTCTGACAGCAGATAAGCAACTGCCTTGAATTGACCATTTAACATCTAAATATAACCTACTGATTTCCACACTTCATGCACGGAGGTCGCTACAATAAATTCCTTTATTCCATGCACTAATGAAAGTATTCATCTAAAACAGCAAGACACGCAGAACTCGATAATATTTGGAGAAGGAATGAAATTAGAAATTCCTGTATACATGTGACACTAGTAGGATAATGGCACAAATGTCAAAATAACTGGATTTGAGACTTAGTCTTTGCCCCACGTAATGTGGAAATAGTGATATTACACTGACAATCCGGCCACCTGCAAAGAATAGTATTTCCTAGTATATACATTAAAGGTTCTTCCCATCTATGTTCTTGTGCAAACTCTGTTAACCTTGTGCTGACAAGTATATATTACTCTCTGTAAAAAGGCGTTCTTATTCTTACAAAGTCAGGAAGATAACGTTACATCATATAATTGAATAGAAATTGAGCTCAATAAAAGAAAAAGTGAAAATATATATTTCTCCCGATGGAGAGGTGGAGAGGTTGTGTGCGGCAGGAGCTTGCGCTGTGATGATGTCATCATGCCTGCTGACTAAGAAAAGAGGATGGCTGCTGTGGGGAAACGGGGAAAGGTAGGTATTGCATTTTTTTTAAATAATTAAACCACAAAAGGGTATAAAGTGGGACATGAGGGGTGAACAGAAACAGGGAGTATAAGGCTGGGGGAGGGCTACAGGAAGGGCTACAAAAAAAGGAGGCATAAGATGTGGATGCTACAGAAGAGTTAGTTAGGTATGGGGGGGTGCATAAAGGGAGGCAAAGGATCCTCTAATCCCAATATTAAGGGGTTTCCCGGTTTGGTAAAAAACAAGACTGCTTTCTTCTAAAAATCGGACCAGTTCCGACCATGGTTTGTGCCGGTATTGCAGCAGCGCTGAGATGAATGGAGCTTACTCGCAGCACTAAGCATTACCCATGGTCAGGAGATTACCATTACCAGAGGCCCCTACTTGCTGTAGCTTCACAGGCTGTTACAGTGTACAAAGAGAACTTCCCCCCTCGCACTGTTTGCTGAAACTCCCGTTACTTAAGAGAGTTTAAAGCAGGTGGGGAGAAGTACTGAGGGTGCATGCAGAGGCGAGACAGTGTAACAGCCTGTGAAGCTGGACTATGTTGCCGAATACTCTCCTCAGCCAGACACCACTGAGACCAATGATGCTGCAGCAGTCATTTGCCATAGACATGAGGTGACAGCCGCAGCCTCTGTTTAAAACAGCATCTGGTGGTGATGGGAACCTCACTGGACCCCAGCTTAGAAGAAGGATAAGTATGGATTCTTTTGTTATTAGTTAAAGTGTTATAATATCATTGTTACAGAATGTTTTTTTATAAAACAATTTGTGTTAAATTTAAATGTTTACATTTTTAAACATACCTGCTGCATGGAAACAGAACTTTGTGCATATTTTCATTTTCTGTATAGTTTATGATCACTTTATCCAAGAACCAACCGTTCCCTGTGTTTCAAAACAACAAGAAATGTAGATAAATCTTTAGCAACAATTCACATGTAGTAAATCCTGCAACTGAGTTTTTTATTTACTTTAAGAGGACCTGCCACCTCCCCTGACTTAGTTGGTTCAGTTAATCGTTGCATTCTCCATAACACAACACATCAGGGTCATCTTGTCATGTTGTGCCATCCCATTGCTATTCATGAAAATGTACATGAATAAATGACCATCTGGGTGTTTCTAGTGTGTCTAATTAGTAACACCCATTTGGAAATCTTATAAAAATTCTTATAATCTTCTTATAAACTTAAAAATAATAAAGTAAAATGTTATGCAATAATAGCTACACCAACACATTTTTTCATAATTTAATATTGATGCTGTAGTCTGTAGTGTCCCCATCAAATCACGCGAACTGGGCTGAACTGTTATGCATCTTCAGTAGCAGACATAACTGAAGATTGGTGATGTGCTGAAAAAAAAAATAAAACAAGAAAGGACCTTTTTCTGAAAAACCCGTATTTTGGATGAGTAGAGGGGGGTTTATACCAACTTTCAGGACAGCTGCTGCCACGCCAAGTTTGGGCTCAAACCGAATCTTTTGAAAAATTTGACAAAGCTTCTACAAATCAAATCTTGGATGACTCTTCTGATTCATGTTCCACGTGCCATGTTTAACTATTTTTCTGTTTTTCCATGTACAGGCAGTCCCTGACTTAAGGCTTACAGACAGACCTCTCTGTCCACTGTGATGCTTTACTTTAGTCCCAGGCTAATCACAATTATAAAATACACCAGTTCCAACTTACATACACATTCAACATAAAGAAAACCTGCCATAACATTAATCCCTATCGCTTTTTTAATTAATCATTTAATAAAGTGTAACCTGATAAAATGAAATCTTTGTGTTTATGTAAATTAGCACTGGAGGCTACTGGGGAGTGAAGTAGCCGTGCCATGGAGAGGGAGTATAACCTGGTAGGCACTAATTTACATAAACATAAAGATAACACTTTTAAGGAGTTACACTTTATTAAATGATTAAATAAAAAAAAAAACAACAGAGATTAATGATATGGCAGGAACCTACCAGTGAATCTACCTTTTTAGGTAGCTCCCTGATGGTAAGTTTCCTTTAAAAGGACATCTACCACCAGGATGAAAGACTGTATGCAAAAAAGCCTCAGGGGTGCCTGGCTCTTTTATCAGATATGGAGCCTAGAGCCCCTTAGACTCATTTGCATATAGTCCTCCTTCCTAGTGGTAGATGCCCTTTAAGTACAAACCTACAGAACGTATCTTGTACATACACTCACCGGCCACTTTATTAGGTACACCTTCCCCAAATGCTCGTTAACACTTAATTTCTAATCAGCCAATAACATGGCGGCAACTCAGTGCATTTAGGCATGCAGACATGGTCAGGACAATCTCCTGCAGTTCAAACCGAGCATCAGTATGGGGAAGAAAGGTGATTTGAGTGCCTTTGAACGTGGCATGGTTGTTGGTGCCAGAAGGGCTGGTCTGAGTATTTCAGAAACTGCTGATCTACTGGGATTTTCACGCACAACCATCTCTAGGGTTTACAGAGAATGGTCCGAAAAAGAAAAAACATCCAGTGAGCGGCAGTTATGTGGGCGGAAATGCCTTGTTGATGCCAGAGGTCAGAGGAGAATGGGCAGACTGGTTCGAGCTGATAGAAAGGCAACAGTGACTCAAATCGCCACCCATTACAACCAAGGTAGGCAGAAGAGCATCTCTGAATGCACAATACGTCGAACTTTGAGGCAGATGGGCTACAGCAGCAGAAGACCACACCGGGTGCCACTCCTTTCAGCTAAGAACAGGAAACTGAGGCTACAATTTGCACAGCCTGAGTATTGTTGCTGACCATGTCCATCCCTTTATGACCACAATGTACCCTGTAACATCTGATGGCTACTTTCAGCAGGATAATGCGCCATGTCATAAAGCTGGAATCATCTCAGACTG
The DNA here is from genome assembly GCF_040894005.1 of Engystomops pustulosus. Classification (NCBI taxonomy): domain Eukaryota; kingdom Metazoa; phylum Chordata; class Amphibia; order Anura; family Leptodactylidae; genus Engystomops; species Engystomops pustulosus. The sequence continues at coordinate 48,631,918 of NC_092415.1, forward strand.
GTTTCTTGAACATGACAATGAGTTCACTGTACTCAAATGGCCTCCACAGTCACCAGATCTCAATCCAATAGAGCATCTTTGGGATGTGGTGGAACGGGAGATTCGCATCATGGATGTGCCGCCGACAAATCTGATGCCATCATGTCAATATGGACCAAGGATTGAATCTATGCCACGAAGAATTGAGGCAGTTCTGAAGGCAAAAGGGGGTCCAACCCGTTACTAGCATGATGTACCTAATAAAGTGGCCGGTGAGTGTATGCTGCCTATATAGATGTCAGGGCTTTAGGAGCATTATCATTTATGTATCATTGACGTAAATGCCTTAACATCCCATATTTTTTGTTTTTCCACAAAGTTGTCATAGTTTTTAAACAGTTACCATTTTTACTTCCATCACAGCTCATCTGGATTTTCTGCAGGGTCCCCAATGAAACTGCTTGAATACAAAATACATCAACCTAAAAAGTGATTGATGCATGAGATAGATTATTTTGTATTTCTGCACAAAATGTATTAATGAATTAATTGTATTAAAATGGTTTACGATTACATATTACATGGATTATGAAAATTACTCCTTATTTCTCCACATTATTTGTGTTATATGAAATCCTGGGGGCAGCACAGATCCCTCCAACCCTTCTATTTGTACGATAGAGAAGCCACTATGAAGAGGAATTACGTTTCAATAAACAATATAGTGCTGCTTATTGTAGAACTGAGAATATGCTATTCCCTTTTAGTCTAAATTCAGGTACATCCTTTAGGTTAATATTATTATTATTAAATGTTACATATTTTACCTGCCCTTTCTGGAACTTCACAGTTTGGAACTTGGATTTATGTAACTTCCGTTTTCCAGAATCCCCTCTGGTCCCAAATACATGGATATAAACATTGGTATCAGCACCAGCATCAGATATGCTACCTGTGTAAACTTCAATTTCATAGTCCAGCACTAAGAACAAACAGATAAAAGATATCTATTTTAATATATTTTATATGAACAACATTTGCTGAATTTTTCAGTTTGCAGCCGTGGAATATTCAACCAAATAATATTACATGTAATGAGATACCTCTGTTTTTTATTAAAATTTAAAAAACAATAGCTGTAATCAAGTTATGATTTATTTATTAGAAAACCTTTACCCTCTTAACATACTAAACATCAAAACATCCAAATTTCTATATAGTATACGAATATCAAAGCAAAATACATGTTATCGGTTTAAACACATTCCTGGATTTCGGGTCTATTAAACTACAATGTTATCTGTTCTGAGAGGATTTTTTTCTTATGTCTTTCACAGAATTGCCTTTTTGGCACTTTGCATAAAACCAAAAATAATTAGGAAAAAACTGGATGTGTTCCAGAATATATTTGATCATTTAAAACTGACTTACATTACAAGCCAGGAATCCAGAGGTATTCAGTCATGCTGCAGTACTGGCCATCCAGTCATGTAGCTAGACACCCAATGCAAACTTTGGGCCCCATATGCGTAAAATTGTGCTGACTTCCACGCACATTACTCTCAAAAATACACATATATGCTACACCGATATATAGTCACCGCAGCACAGTATACACCTTATGTGTAGTGTCCTCTCTTATTTAGATGTCTTGCAACCCCCCCATTACTAAGATGTCCAGCAGCAAACTCCACTCAATGAAGAATCCAGCAACAGCCTCCACTCAATAAAACGACAAGCAGCCTCCTCCAATTTTAAACTGTCCATTAACATACCATAGGGCGCCTTGTCGCATAAAAAATAAGCTCAGAACCCACCTCCCACGCAATGACTTCCCCTTCTCTCCATGGCGTCCTGTGCAGTAGCGTGGGCAGAGACGCACCTATGTGCTCTACCCACCCACACTATATGATGTCACACAGTGTGCATGGACAGAGCGCACAGACATGTCTCTGCCCGTGTGCTGTGATAATCATTGTATGCATGTCTTACACACATCCATTTTCCTGTCAGGGTCTTGCAATCTGCCAAGCTGTGAGCTTACACTTCCATTCCCGGGTTCTGACTGCAACCTCTGCGACCATTATGCCGCTGCTGCCATCTGATATTTGGGCTCGATGGAATTGCCTTGGTTGCATTATGGGCAAGACTATCCCTGCTGAAGATGGCAAATCAATTTGTTGGTTTGTAGATTCGGTAAGAATCTGCCAATTTTCAGTCACCAAATCCGAAATCAAATGTGTAAAAACAAAATAGCAAAGCTGGATAGAGCTTTTCCTAAAATTATTGTGTTTTAGAGGATTAGAGGGGTTTATATACTAATTTCATGGAGCTTCAGTGAAGTAAGCAAATCATGCAACATTTTGGCCATTTTGGAACTGCAGGTCTCCAATGGTTGAATAAAATATTAATCATTTTTCATCTGAATATAGTAGTGCCGACACTTTTTATACCGTTCTGCTTTCATCAGGGGACATTAATCAGGACTTGTGTACCAGTTGTCTGCTGTTGAAACCCTGAAATAATTGCAATGCCTCGTGAGCTGCTAGGCCTTGTGACTATTTACACCTTAACACCATCTCCACGCTTTGTGGGCACAGAGGGATGTGAAGGGGGCACAGCTTTCACACTGGCTTCAGCCAGCACCTGAACAGTTGATGGTACATCATTTACCCAACTGTACGCCAGCTCATCTGCCCTACTGAAGCCTCCTAGTGCATCAGGTGGTGCAGGATAAGCAGGGTCATCTTGAATCTCCCCCATTGTTGTTATTGCTAGGTAAATAAATAAAAACATAGGTAGGTAGTTATTCGGCATTGGCTGAAGGCTACAGGATCATACTTGTAGGATATGTGATATGCGAGATTATGAATTAGAGGCGCCTGGGTATTTTTAACTATTTGTTGTATGTACACAAATGAAAGCAAAATGCTATGAAATTGATGTACACTGGTTTTATTTAGGCTGCATTTACGCAGCCATATGGGGGACGTATATACGGGCGATGTATATTTGTCCCCCATAGACGGCAATGGGGGCCCTACGGGAGCGGTACAGTGCTCAACAACTGCGGCACCATACCGTTCCATACCCCGTGTAAAGATAGGACATCTACTATCTATTCGCGGAACACGTCGCCGTGTGCAATGTTCCTCTATTGAAAGGGTGGGAGTGCGCAGCAATACGGTACGGCGGACACACGTCAATGTGAATGTAGCCTTACACAGTTTTGTAATATATGATGTACAGCCACTGTAAATCCACTGGTAATTACATTATGATGATGTATTATATGAACTTGATATATGAATATGATGTCACTGTAATAAACTAAGCACCTCCTATATGTATCTCTGCTCAACAAAGGCTTCAGAGTTAAGAAGCTTGAAAGGTAGCCATGGTATTAACCACTTGATCTTCATTCGAAACTTTTTTGAACTTACATTTTTGTTAATTAAATGAGCTTTTCCTGTACTTCGTTGGCTGTCACCCGTTTTTTCACAAATATAGATGTCTTCAGTGCTGCTCTGGTCTCTTCATCAAGCCTCTTTCACACGAATGTCTGAAAATGGCCATATGCTACCCGTACCGGCTTCATATGGGTAGCATATGGCCACTTTTATTTCTATGGGCAATACGGCCATCTATTTAAATGATTGTATTGTCATAGTAACATTATATACCACTGACACATATCCTCTAGATCCCTTAATGGGCATATTGTCCACAGTACTGTACCATGAGGCATACATGGTTACATAGATACATAAAGCAAAATAGACATTAGTAAAATATTATAGGTAGCTAGATATTTAGATACACAGATTGATACAAATCTATACAAAATTATACACATGTATGACAGCTGTAATCCACTTCCCTGTAGTGTTTCTGAAGAAACTGCATATTTGACATTAGAAAATGCGTTAATAGAAAATAGATTGCTATTTGGCACAGCGCTTTAAAACGTCTCCGGGAATGACATAATATCAACATCAAGCCGACATGTAATATATGCTGAGAAGAACATGGGATGAAACGGACTTAAGATGAGAAATAAAATCTGTGATATACCGCACACAGTAATTACTCTTCAAAATAAATGTTGTGCATCAAATGGCAGACTTGGGCTCTTAATAAGGAGCATGTGTGACAGGGAGGCATCATTCTTCAAGTGTAAGAGGCGCCGCAGACAGGCTTTATGAAACATGAAAGGTATTAATATATCCTCTTTCATTCTTCTAGGCCCTTGCAATAAAAATGCCGCAAGTACTGCAGACACTTACGCCAGCTGCTGACTATATCCTTGGAATAGGCAATATGTCAGTACATAGATCTACTACAGCTAAGGGCATCCTCTGCTAACCTATAGCAGGTATTACATATAGTACATTTGCAGGCCCCCAATTTTGGGTGCTTATTCTGCACATTCTTTCTTATAGCAGCATTAGGTTAATAGCCGTTCGAATTTGGTTAAATTCTGCAGCACTGTTTGAAATAGTCCAGGGACACATAAAGGCATGTTTATCCAGGCATGTAAATATGTCAGATGTCTCCCGTATGAATATATGCTGTGAAGTGGGAACTTATCCCATTCTATATGTACTAATACATTTAAAGCACATCTACCAACAGTTTTAATTTTTTTCTTTATGAACTAATTGGAACAGTTTTAAGTGCATAAAGAAAGGGTATATTTGGTACAAAAATGACTTTTAAAAAATATGTAAATGAGCCGGAGCAGCTCGGTCTGACGTCAACTGAGCACCTCTCGGCATCGCTGGGTTTTAATGCACCCCCACCTGCTGTAATCCAATCTCCTGCTCTTTCCAGGGCCGGCGTTAGGGGTGGCGGCAAACTGGCCAATTGACCTGGGCTCCCTGTCCTAAAGGGGCCCCTTACATATGGATTTTTGTGGGCAGAGGATGCATTGCTCCTTTCATACCCCTTGGTTGAATGCCGGGGTGAAGGTGCTTATATGTCTAGTTATCTATCTACTATAGTTTGTCTATTCCCCATCTATATATTTGTCTTTCCATTTATCTTTCTAGCTTTTTGTCTATCTATGTATCTTCTACACTCACCGGCCACTTTATTAGGTACACCTGTCCAACTGCTCGTTAACACTTAATTTCTAATCAGCCAATCACATGGCGGCAACTCAGTGCATTTAGGCATGTGATGCCATCATGTCAATATGGACCAAAATCTCTGAGGAATGCTTCCAGCACCTTGTTGAATCTATGCCACGAAGAATTGAGGCGGTTCTGAAGGCAAAAGGGGGTCCAACCTGTTACTAGCATGGTGTACCTAATAAAGTGGCCAGTGAGTGTATATCTCTTATCCAGTGTCGGACTGGCCCACCAGAGTACCAGAGGATCCTCCGGTGGGCCCTGGCTCAACCCAATACTGAACCCCAGAGGTCCATCAGAAAAAAAACACAATTTGGAGGCTGCTAGAGTATATTTTCTGCGGGATAATGAAGAGTGGGCCCCCAAATTGATTTTCTCTGGTGGGCCTATGGAAACCCAGTCCGACACTGCTCTTATCTACTATCTGTCATATCTATCTCCTATTATCTATCCATCTATCTATCTATCTATCAATTAATATTCTAATGTATCAATCTCTCATATCTATCTTCTATCATCTAGCTATCTATATTTAATCTACTTTATACTTATGTATCTAAAAATCTATCATCTATCAATAAATCTATATCACTCTCATATTTTTCTTCTAGCATCAATCAAACCTTCATCTGTTTATCTCCTATAAAATTCTCCTACAGTCCCATATTACAGATACTAACCATACTACTGTGTGTAACCTATAAAGTATTATTATTGTGCAGGGCTAAAGGAGCCTCTTACTGTGACTGTAACAGTATGTGACTGTTCATAAAATTGTTATATTTTGGGTCCCACTTTTAGTATTGCCCCGGGCCCCACGTTGTCTAAAACCAGCCCTGACTCTCTCCTAGCTCCTTGGTCAGGAGCAGGGGGTAGTATTGCAGCAGGGTAGGGGTGCATAGGCGTCATTAGCCTGTGCGCCTCCAGATCATTTACATCGTTTTTAATAGTCATTTTTGTAGCAAATATATTCCAATTAATTCATAAGGAAATGAATGTGAAATGCAGGACAAAATTAGGCATTTAGAAACACTGGTTAAAGTTGCTAAGAGTAGCTAAGGGGCAAAAAATAAATAAATTAAAAAAAAGGGCCTCCCTTAGTGAAAATTGCTTGAAACTTGTACTTGCATCGGCAGCAGCCTGACAGTACTGGGAGGTGACTCCTGTCACACAATGAAGGAGACAATTCTATTCAAGCAGAATAACTTATGTTTAATGACAGTAAATTAAAAACTGTTTATAAAATAACTTTTACTAACAAACACTTAGATGGAGGACCCTTGTAATAGTTGTAGTCCTCATTCTCCGGTTTATGATGTGTGTGATGTAGAAAATGAGAGTGAGCAGCACACGGGTATCCTGACAATACATACCGGCTAATGGATCTTCTGTATCTGATGACAGAGGAAGCTCTCTCCATGTGTCTCCATCGTCATGTTTCTCTCCAAGCCATCTATTTACTGGTAGGTAGAACTCTTGATCAGATGAAAAATTATACAGCCGGACTTCCTCTAAATACCAGTCTGGATTGTCTCCTGAGTTGTCATGCCCAATCCGGATTTTATAGGGCTTGTGCACATCTTGTAAATTGATCTTCAAAAAAGAAAAAATACAAGTTAGCGCCAATTTTTAGCTCACTATATCTCACTGTATGCTAGGCAAAAGACTCTTTTACCAAATTTTACCCCATTAAAGGGAACCTCTTACTAGGAGACCCATTTTAGCACCCCCCTAGTCCCTATAGTTTATACAGTGCCAAAGAGATTTTGTATAAAAAAAATAGGTTTTACAGAAAAAATGTTATGTAATATAGTACCTTTCAATGCCATGTGCTCTGTGACTAGGCCATTGCTGAACATTGCTTGATGACATCCACAGGGGAAAAAATGTTATGTAATATAGTACCTTTCAATGCCATGTGCTCTGTGACTAGGCCATTGCTGAACATTGCTTGATGACATCCACAGGGGAAAAAATGTTATGTAATATAGTACCTTTCAATGCCATGTGCTCTGTGACTAGGCCATTGCTGAACATTGCTTGATGACATCCACAGGGGAAATACTGCAGGGGGCGTCACTTAGCCGGTTGATGGGCATTTTATATTTGAAATGACAAACAGAGGAGCGGTTTCCCAAGGAGGGGGACCCATGGTGACAGGTTCCCTTTAAACTACTAGCTCCCTCAGGTCCTTTCCAGAATTCCCTTTTATGTGAAATCTCACCCTTTTACCTATAAAAAAATTCTCCTCCAAAGCCATGTGAAAATGAGCAGAGAAGAGTCATATTTGGCTGAGATGAATCAAGTTTACAGGATGCAGGGTGAGTTCACTTCAGATGACCCCTTATCTTCAGTTCCATACTACCTTTTACCTTAGTGTCAAAGATTGAAAATTGATGATTTTTTCTTTTTAATTTTGTACAATAGATTCACTATAACTAGTAATGCATTTTTAAAAATATCGGTCCACAGTCCAATAGGTGGTCCTAACTAATGAATGACAGTAATGACTGTCTCAGCGGAAAACAAAAATCCATCTCACATAGGAAATCCCAAGAGCGGGTAACAACATTAGCCGAATTCAAAAACTAAATTCTGCAAACTGTGGTAATTATATGAGAGCAACGGGTCTCTCCAGTCTGTGTATTCTTTACTAATCCTGCAGTGGGATGGAGAGGACAGATGGACATACATATCAGCTTATAGTCTGGCTGCCAGTGGATTTTAGAAATAGTCACCTAGTGAAGTATCAGTGATTTATAAAACTTTTTATGTAAAAGTTTGAAAAATGTTTTGCAAAAAGTCAACATACATATCTTATGTAATCAATTATTATTAAAGAGTTATTCCAATTTTTTTTTATTTTGATTCCCAAACAATATGTTATGGGGTTAGGACTAGCACTATAGTCTATAGTACTGCCAGGCTATTGCCAGAACTGGTGGGTCACATGCTTGATCTGCTGCATAATTGATTATGGAGAATGTGACCCCTGATCTTTTGGTCAGTGGGGGTCCCAGTGGTCACACATTCACAGATTAGATGATCCTAGGGAAGGGGGAGGGGGTCAGGCAACTGCTTATCTTCTATTATTCACCTATCCTTAGGATGGGTGATAAATAAAAAAAATTCTTTAAAACAACTTTTTTAAAAATGATAAATATTACTCATAATAAACTATTACTATAAATGAAGTATCTCAGAATACGGAATAGGACACATTACTTTTAGATGTTTAGTGTGCAAGCAGCTCCTAATACATCAAGGGTGATATACAGTGATAGAGACAGCATCAAAAATACAAAGAAGGAAACTCCTAAGGGGATCACATCTGCATTGGCAGCCATAGCTGAGGCCACACAGAAAAATAATAGCCTATAGTAAATGGAGTCAGTCTTCTCAATTACTTTCCTGAATGATCTCATTCTAGGCAATGTGTGAAATCTGATCTAGTGTTTTCACTAGAGCTGGTTGTACTCTGATATATTATCTGGCACTATGGGCAGCCATAGCCTTAAATGTAAAGATCTTACAACAATAGCCATTACGAAAATTCATACATTTATCTTACACACAGAAGCGTGTGAAACATGGATGGCAGCAATGAAAGACTTCAGGGATGCCACTTAAAGTTTTGGAAAAGTTAATGACCTTTTAAGAAAACTTTAAGGGAACCTGCCAAATAAGGGCTCCCAAAATAAATACTTCATTAAAAAGTGTTTCCCATATGCTTAAATTGTTCCTTTCTATGGCTGCAATGTTAAAAAAAATCCGTTTCTAAACTTATGCGCAACTCACCTTATGTTAGTTCAATGGTATTAAAGGGGTAGTCCCATGAAGACAAGATTCTTGGATATACCCAGGATAATAAAATAAAACATTTTCTAATTCACAGTTATTAACAAAAATGCAGCATTTCACAGATATAATTCCAACCTGTCTCTATCAGTCCTGGTGTACAAAATTTATTTGTCCCTTTATCTGACTGTAAATCTTCTGGCTATAGTCAGATAATTCCCTCAAGCTTATCTTGCATTGCAGGAGAAGGGGAAGGAGTAGGAGACAGGCAGCACACTACAGACACAGTGGGGCAAATTTACTTACCCGGTCCATTCGCGTTCCAGCGGCGGCTTCTCCGCTCTGGATTCGGGTCCGGCCGGGATTTAATAAGGTAGTTCTTCCGCCGTCCACCAGGTGGCGCTGCTGCGCTGAAAGTAAACTCATCGCGCCGGAATGCACCGAGCTGGACCAGGTGAAGGTAAGCGGTCCTTATGCGACACATTTTCGGTTTTTAAATGCGGCGGTTTTTCCGAATACGTCGGGTTTTCGTTCGGCCACGCCCCCCGATTTCCGTCGCGCGCATGCCAGCGCCGATGCGCCACAATCCGATCGCGTGCGCCAAAATCCCGGGGCAATTTAAGTACAAGCGGCGCAAAACGGAAATATTCGGGTAACACGTCGGGAAAACGCGAATCGGGCCCTTAATAAATGACCCCCAGTATCTTCCTGGTTCAACCGCAGAGTGCTTATACACAGTACTCTGTACTATAGAGGACACTGCAGCTGTTTGTTCTACAAACAAGATAAGCTCTGGATCCCAGGGGAGGGGTGACTGTGTTGTATTGATAAAGTGAGGCAGCAGAGTGTGTCTTTGTTTCTTATATCCATCTCATGAATCTGATCTGTCTTGTCTCTCTTTTTCTATTTATTAGAAGACAGATCAGAAGGTAAATAAAAGTGTAGATAAACCCTGTACCCTGATAATCTAAGCACATTGTAAGCACACTACATCTCAGATAATAGATGAATAATGAAGTGTCCCCTCAGAGAGTCCCCACCCATACTCTGGAATATTACACTGCCAATCTCTGAGTTATAGGAGCTAAAACAGCAATAAAACTGAGTAACATTGCATGACTAGAGGATTACAATTTGAGAGGCAAACCCCTTTAATATGGACCTGCATATGCAGTGATCACTGCACTGCACCAGTTCTCTCTTCCCTAATTGATAGATCTCAATGCTACAAACATGCTGCTGGTATGGAACTGGTACTGAGGGATTGCCAATAGTCAGATATGTACAGCTACCTATACTTTACCCTGCAAGGGTTGTAGGAAATTCTACATAATCCCTAACTGGAATGTTGAGAGAGAGACAGACAAGGACTGTGTGTGACTCAGCAGTGCTACATTATTAACCACTCCCTCAAAAAGGTGGAGCTGAAAGAGACCAGACTATATGAAGAGAAACCATCCTTATGCTGCCCTCAGAAATAGTCTTCAGAGAGTCACTGATTTATGAGGGGGCTTGGGTAGTAGTGTCAGTGAGGAGGTACAGTTACTGACCGTATACTGCAGCTCCCTGCCTCCATAACTGGAACAGAGGACACCAGTAAACGTCTTTTTTAGAAGAATGGTGTCTCTAATTCCATGGAATATGTATAAAGGCATCTAAAAGTTACTGTGTGTGGTTTGTGTGTGTGTGGGGGGTTGGATCCCTGGTGACAGGTTCTTTTTAAAAAATGAATTAATAAAACAACTGAACAGCAGAAAAGTTCCATAGCTCTTATCAGAGTAGAGGGCTCCTTCTGCCACTAATGGCTTTTATTATGTTTCCCTGTTCCTCCCCAATAAGCTTTTGAATCTGAATTCTCTTCCTGAATTCCATCTTGCCATCAAGACAGGTAGAAGCTCACCAAGGTGTCAGATTACTTGGTGCAGAAGTAGTTGGGGGACAGTGAATCTCAGCTATAAGGTCCCCAACTACTAGCACAGAGAGGAGAACAAACTATGGAATACAGAGTGCAGAAAGGAGAGTTGCTTAAAAATAAAGATTACAGTCACTTCTGGACTACCGATACAAGCAAGTTTGTTGAAAGGTAAGGTATGCTTAAAGGAATACAATAGAAATTCAGGCAAAAGGCACCAAATATGGTTGGCTATAAAAAACAATCCATGGTAAAAGATTGCATTGATTTCTCCAGACTAAGCAGAGGAATCAGTGTAGAGAATTTCCATGGACATTACTCTCATCCCTATCACTGTTTTAACTTTCACTATTTGTGTATATGGAGCCGTATATTATGAACATAATAGAAAGTCCACTATTATTTCCTCAAAAACGTCTCCTCTCTAGGCACATAGCTTAAAGCTTGCTTGTTGAAGTTTGAGAATTTTTATAATTATCTCTTCAGTTTTATCGGTGCTGAATGATAACCATCTGTTTATGTAAATCTGGTAATTACCGGACTGTAAACAGATACAATTTTATCCACATACCTGGAACGTGTCTGCACTGTTCACATTAAACAGTTGATGACTCCCTGATCCCAATATTATGGGGCCAGAACTTCCTTCTGTGCCATACACATGAAGGAATACTGTAGCATCTGTGCCAGCATTGGGGGAATTGCCAGTTACAAGCATTATCTTCCAATCTCCTTCTGTGAAGATAAAAATCATGTGTCAATATTCATTCACTTGTTCAATTCATGCCCCCGTCAGATTTGTGCAAAAATTTGAAGAAATATAAAATAAGAAAATAAAATACATTTATTTGTCATTTAAAAAAATGACTTCATACTTGCATTAACACAGTAAACATTTATTTCTGGAAGTGTAAACTTGGCCTAATAGGTCTCACCATTGGCTTTGGTATGGTGTCCCTCTTCAGGAGCCATATCGATGTCTACAGAAAACAGATAAGATATAAAAGTATCAACCTAGGGTTGAATGAAATTTGGATAAGTTTCTGACTTTTCCTCCCTAAATGGTTTAATATCACCCAATGTAAATCTTTGGAAAGGCTGCTGCCTTTTTGCTGTGTGTTAACATTCTAGTATTTTACCAACCCGTATACAAATAAGGAGTGCAAAATGTACTTTACCCCTCTCGACACTCTCACTATTGCATTTTAGTGTTTACTGCTGTTTACTTAACCCCCATAAGGAATGTAAATGGGGTATAGGACTTATTTAGAGGTACATATGTGGTTGAACTAAGCTATTGTCCACTAAGGATGCAGGAACTTGTAGCACACTAATAATTATGAGTCTTTCTTGGATAAGGTTATTTGTATACAGATGAAAATTTGTGGTTAGGCTATATATATTAAATGCCATGGATTTACAACCCAAGCAAATACATCATTTTCTGTGTAGAAAATATGTACAACCTGTTGATGACATTTATAGCAGGATCACACTACATTTGCAATCACCTTTACATATGTACAATGCACACTTCACAATTCATTTCCACTATTCAAAGACATTATACTATAATATTTTCATTTGTAAAGCACTACAGAATTTGATGGCGCTATTTAAATAAAGATTATCATTACTATTATAAAACCATTTTTACCTAGTCTGGGTACGTTTCTTCATTCTCTTCGGTTATCTGGCAGCAGCCCAGAGAAGCCCATGAAGACAGAGATATATTCTTCAGGGTTCATGCTCTTTTTGTAAACATGACCCCTAGACATATAATTTGCTTGTCATCAGTAAAGCGGCATTCTAAACTATTTATAGACCAGATATAGCTGCTGAGTAAAAAATTGATTTATGGTACAGGACAGGCTAGAATAAACAGGGTTACTGAAGGACCCCACCAGAATCAGCTTGACTGGGGATGGTTGCCAGCTCTCTCCCTTCCATTTTACTGTGTAGAGCGAGTCTACCCTGACTCCAAACAGTACTGGCTCTACTTCACATGCTAACTAGGTGACTGCGAAACACGCCAGAGGGACCCCAGGAGTGAGGCTGGGGAGGGAGCAGGTTAGGCACAATCATGGATTCCCAGGCACCACAACGGTTGTGGCGATGAGCACATAAGATGCACGTTTAAAGGAAATCTACCAGGATAAAGGATAGTAGACCAAGTACAGTGACATACTAGCAGGATCCGCTTTTCCTTTAGCTTCTTATGTCTTTGTTTTTAAGAAGAGAAGACTTTTAAAATGATGCAAATGAGCCTGAGGGGTTCCGGGCTCCATAGATGTTAATAAAGCCTGGAGCCCTTCATGATTATTTGCATAATTTTTAAAGCCGTTTGTGCTTTGTGTAAGTGTGCTTGGTTTACAATTCTCTTCCTAATGGAAGATGCCCTTTAAGTACAGTTGTAAACACACAGTAAAAGGGCATTTATTTGTATAATGAATTGGAACATTACTGATTTCTTGGAATATGCATTGTGATAGGTTATTTATGTGGTCATCTAGTACAGGAAGATATATATACACAGTATAGGACAAACCCACAAGGAGAGGGGGGATCAGACACTGGCGATGGAGGAAAAATAAAGCACCAGAGGGAGAAACCAGCCCCAACGAAGGTGATGACGAGACGAAAGGACAAACACTTGTTGTAAATATTTCATCCAAAATTCTTTCCCCTGCACAGACCACACTACTGAATAAGGGATTGTCGTTCTGTCCATCGGCTCCGATGGATTGGTTTAATGTTGAAATCGATCTACAAAATTTCTTCAGATCTATTAAACTGAAGGTTTGGTTTATGGAAAGACCGATGTTTCCGAATGTGAGTACCGTACCTATGTCACCTTCATTGAAACTGAAAGATTTTAATTTATATGTCAAAAGTAATTTTTCCCCTAATGTCTCGAATACTGCGGTTGATTCTTTTATACAAAGTGTGAATATGGGCATTAAGAAATTGAGGGCGGATAATGTCTCTGGTTTGTTGAAAAATCCAAATATTACTAGCCAGGAATGGCGAGCATTGCAAGATCTTATCCATGACACACAGGTGTATCTACGAGAGGTAGAAAGGCAACTGACGGACGCTACAGTATACAAAAAAGTCAATAGTGATCCCAAGTTCGAATTTGGGAAGAGAATCAAATGTGCTCTTGACAGAGCCCGAGAATGTAACCTCATGGATGAGGCACTATACAACTATCTGATTGTAGATCACCCAGTAACACCAGTGTTGTACTTGCTGCCCAAAATCCATAAATGCCTTACTAATCCACCGGGGAGACCCATAGTGGCAGGTATGGGTTCGATCCTCAATACAATTGCCATTTTCTTGGACAAAATTCTGAGACCATTCGCTACTAATACCCAGTCATGTATTAGAGACACGTCGGATTTTTTTAAAAAATTGGAAACGGCGGACATATTGGATAGTTATGTTATTCTAGCCTCTTTTGACGTGGTGAGCCTCTATACTTCTATATGTCATGAAAGGGCTTGGCAGCCGTTAGGAGAAAATTGCTTAACTCTGATTACAGTGATGTTGTCACAACGTTTATCATGGAATTACTTGAGTTGGTACTCACCTGTAATTATTTTCTCTTTTAGGACACGTTTTACGTACAATTGAGGGGTACGGCAATGGGGGCAAATGTAGCCCCCACATATGCCAACATTTTTATGTGCGATTTTGAGGAGATGTCGGTCTATGTGTCCCACCACTTCGGGAATGTACTGAGGTGGTGGAGATACATAGACGATATCTTCCTCATATGGAAAGGTACACCTGACAAACTTTTTTTGTTTAAAGACTTTCTTAATGGAGCAGACAGTAACGTACAGTTTACGCTAGTGTGGTCCACAGAGTCGATACAATTCCTTGATGTGCAGGTTATACTGAGTCAGGGCACTCTACAAACAGATTTATTTGTGAAACCCACTGATAAAAATAATTTGTTGTACTTTAAAAGTAACCATCTGAAAAAAATACAGCCAATTTCCAAGGGTCCGTCGCATTGTCTCTAATGAGCTTCACCTTTTGATACATTAGCTGTCAAATTTAAGGAACGAGGCTATCCCAAGTCTCTTATAGCCGAACATAGGGATAGAGTCCTTAACACACAGAGACATGAGCTCTTACATCCTAAGGCTAAACAAATGGAATTCAAACGCATATCTTTTGTCTCCACATACACGGCAGCCAGCACTGAGATAGGAAGAATCATTAGGAGAAACTGGCATATCCTTACTGACGCTTTCCCCAGTATTACAGAGTTTAATGTTCCACCTCTAATGTCCTTTAGACGCACCCCAAGCCTTAAGGATAAACTTCTTAGGGCCGATGTTGGTTCCAAGAAAAAAGGCGGGACAAACCTTTCTTGCTCCTCAAAAGAAGGGCAGCTTCCCATGTAGACAATGTATAAATTGTACCATGATGCTCAAAGGAGACAAGTTCATACATCCAGTGTCCCATACTACATATGAGATCAAACATTACCTCACGTGTGACTCTGATTATGTCATCTATTTGCTACAGTGTCCCTGCGACTTATGGTATATTGGAAAGACTACTCTGGACTTTAAAACTCAGATGAACCAACACAGGTATACAATTAGGGCTGGAAGAAAAGATCTTCCAGTCCCTAAACATTTTCACGATTGTAAACATAGAGAGGGAAAGCTGAGATTTCGCCTGATTGATAGAATTCCGCCTCTTAGGTGGTGATAGGATGAAGCTTTTAAAAAACCGGGAACTTGAATGGATTTTCAAGTTGAATACTCGTAAACCCAATGGGCTAAATGTGGACTTTAAGACTAGTGGTCTCTTCTGAATACTGACTTGCCTCATTTTTGCTCCTCTGTTCCTTGTTGATTGTAACTTTCCGTGTAGGTTATGCTGTTTACCAGATGATACTAATTGTACTTTTCTCTTCTTTTTTAGATCACTACTGGCACCAGTGCACTTAATCACCATTACACTATAGTGGACACCGTCTGTGTACCCCTCCTTTGGCTCTAAAAATTTATTTTTCTATAATTTTTTCTTTTGTTTTCTCTATATATTGATTAAAACCGCCTTCTTCAATTTTTTTGTGTCATGTATTGGTGAAGCAGATCTAAGGTTCATCTGGCCTCATTTTGTGCATGTAGCACATCTTCCTGTATACCTGATGGTGTGGTTAGGACTCTTTTTATTATTATCTCGCATTCCTTTGAGTTTATGGGTTTAAGAGATGATCTATGTGATATTTACCTGGTTTCCATTCGACATTTCTCCTTTGGTACATATTTACCACTAGGGCTTCGCTTGATGTCTGTCTACTAGTGGGCGGGACACACCCGACCTGGGGGTGGAGATGGACACATTTCCACCGCAAGGTGATGGGATTCTCCCTGCGTACATGAGGTACACTGTAATGAGCACATCGTGTAACGTTACCCACACATTATGTGACACAACTCTTCTCTTTATTAGTTAGCCCATATTTTGTGGTGGTGCGGTTACCATGGCACCTATACCTGAGTACCATTTATTCTATGCACTGTTAATCCAGGTTCTCAGTGTCTGAGATTAGACCCTACATGTATTTTCTTAGATAATATGCTCCATTCCCTGTTATACTGGATTATTGGTCATATACCAGCCAGCGCTGACTGTATTTCCTCTTTCTACACTTACGGCAATAGCTCCAGCTGATTGGATATTGGGAATAGGGGGCCCCTCTTCTAAGATGGTGCACACCGAAGCATCTATAGACAATGCGCATGCGCCACATGCGCACATCATGACCTTCTAGGCAATTCCTTCTCTATTATGGCGCGTATTGAAGCACTGATAGCTTATGCGCATGCGCGATAAGCGTATACCCTGATCTGCTCTCCAATACTATTCACTGACATGCGCAGTAGCGCCCTAGAGAAGCCGTTTGTTTTGAACCATGCCAGGAGGTGGACCCCACACAGGTGAATATTACCAGTAGAGATGAGCGAACATACTCGTCCGAGCTTGATGCTCGTTCGAGCACTAGCGTACTCGAAACTGCTCGTTGCTAGGACGAATACTTCGCCCGCTCGAGAAAATGGCATCTCCCGCCGTTTTGCTTTTTGGCGGCCAGAAACAGAGCCAATCACAAGCCAGGAGACTCTGCACTCCACCCAGCATGACGTGGTACCCTTACACGTCGATAGCAGTGGTTGGCTGGCCAGATCAGGTGACCCTGGGATAGACTAGCCCCTGCCCGCGCTGCTCGGATCATTCTGTGTCTGGATGCCGCTAGGGAGAGAGCTGCTGGTCAGGGAAAGCGTTAGGGTGTTCTATTAGAATAGTGTTAGGCAGGAGTGATTCTACAAGAACCCAACAGCCCTTCTTAGGGCTACAATAACGTTATACTTTTTTTTTTATTATTTGCTTGTGGCTGGGCTTGCTGGCACTAGTAGTGCAGCTAGTACCATATTGTGAGGAATTTGTAGGGGGACTTGCTACCGTTGTGTTTAGCTCTTAGTGACACGCATATCCACCTCAAACACCGTAGTGGGACAATTTATTAGGGGTTTGATTAGAATTAGGCAGAGTCTGCTGATTTATTTTTTTTTTTTACCTTTATTTCATTTTATAGCTCAAACTCATCTTGCAAAGCAGTGTGCTCTCATTGTAGGCTACAAAATAGCCAAAGGAGAACCCCAACGGCTTACTTAGGCCTACAATAGCGTTATATTTCCCTTTTTTTGTTTGCTTGTGGCTGGCCTTGCTGGCACTAGTAGTGCAGCTAGTACCATACTGTGAGGAATTTGCTGGGAGACCTGCGACCGTTGTGTTTAGCTCTTAGTGACACGCATATCCACCTCAAACACCGAAGTGGGACAATTTATTAGGGGTTTGAGTAGAATTAGGCAGAGTCTGCTGATTTATTTATTTTTTTTTACCTTTATTTAATTTTATAGCTCAAACTCATCTTGCAAAGCACAAAATCCAGTTGTGTGCTGTCAGTGTAGGTTAGAAACTAGCCATAGCAATAGGATAGCATCGTTTTGTTAAAAAAAAAAAAAATAAATAAAAAAAAAATAAACACAAAAAAAAAAATTTTTTTAAAGTTTACACTTTAATTTGGAAAATGTTTAACCCGAGGGCTAGGGGTAGAGGACGAGGGCGTGGACGCGGGCGTCCAACTACTGCAGGGGTCAGAGGCCGTGGTCCTGGGCGGGGTGAGACACCACCTGCTGATGAGGGAGCAGGGGAACGCCGCAGAGCTACACTCCCTAGGTTCATCATGTCTGAAGTTACTGGGACTCGTGGTAGAGCACTGTTGAGGCCAGAACAGTGCGAAGAGGTGATGTCGTGGATTGCGGACAATGCTTCTAGCCATTTGTCCACCAGTCAGTCTTCCACGCAGTCCACCCATGTCACCGAAATCAGCACTCCTCCGGCTCCTCCACCTCAGCCTCCTTCCCCCCAGTCTGCCCCCTTCCAGCTAAATTTGGCATTTGAAGCGGCATACTCTGAGGAACTGTTTTCTGGACCCTTCCCACAGTCACAAACCACTTGTCCGGTTGCTGCTGAGCAATTTTCCGATGCCCAGGTTTTCCACCAGTCGCAGTCTGTGGGTGATGATGACATTATTGACGTAGTGGAAGAAGTGTGTAAAGAGGTGTCGGACGATGAGGA
Source organism: Engystomops pustulosus (assembly GCF_040894005.1). Classification (NCBI taxonomy): domain Eukaryota; kingdom Metazoa; phylum Chordata; class Amphibia; order Anura; family Leptodactylidae; genus Engystomops; species Engystomops pustulosus. Next base: position 48,650,410 of record NC_092415.1, read on the forward strand.
GACACGGTTGTCAGACAGTGGTGAAGTTGTTGTCAGGGCAGGAAGTCCGAGGGGGGAGCAGACTGAGGGATCGGAGGATGATGAGGTGACAGACCCAAGCTGGGTTGATAGGCCGGGTGAACACAGTGCTTCTGAGACGGAGGCGAGTCCTATAGCAGAACAGGTTGGAAGAGGCAGTGGTGGGGCCAGACGGAGAGGCAGGGCCAGAGCTGGTGCATCAGCGCCAAATGTTGCCCGTAGTCAAGCTCCTGTGGCGAGGGCTAGATTTTCAGAAGTCTGGAGGTTCTTTAAAGAAACACCGGATGACCAACGGACTGTGGTGTGCAACCTTTGCCAAACCAGGATCAGCAGGGGTTCCACCACTACTAGCTTAACTACCACCAGTATGCGCAGGCATATGAATGCTAAACACCCCACTCAATGGCACCAAGCCCGTTCACCTCCGGCCGGGCACACCACTGCTCCTTCCCCTGTGTCATCTGCTAGTCAGCCCCCTGCCCAGGACTACGGCCCAAACACCTCCCGTGCGAAAACCCCATCTTCGCCTCTACGATCCTCCATAGCATCCACCAGCGTTCAGCTCTCCATACCCCAGACGCTGGAGCGCAAAAGGAAGTATAGCGCAACCCACCCACACGCCCAAGCCCTCAACGTCCACATCTCCAAGTTGCTTAGCCTGGAGATGCTGCCCTATAGGCTGGTAGAGACCGAGGCCTTTCGAAACCTCATGGCGCCGGCCGCCCCTCGGTATTCGGTCCCCAGCCGCCACTACTTTTCCCGATGTGCCGTCCCAGCCCTGCACAAGCACGTGTCAGAGAACATCATCCGTGCCCTGACCAACGCCGTTTCTGACAAGGTCCACCTGACCACGGACACGTGGACGAGTGCTGCCGGGGAGGGCCACTATATGTCGCTGACGGCACATTGGGTTAACTTGGTGGAGGCTGGGACCGAGTCTGACCCTGGGGCTGCTCATATACTGCCAACGCCGAGGATTGCGGGGCCTACCTCGGTCCAGGTCTCAAAGGCCTACTATGCCTCCTCCTCCTCCCACCCCTCCTCCACCTCCTCCTCCTCCGAATTACCATCCGTGGGCATGGCGCCATCAGTCGGTAGCTCTAGGCACAGCAGCAGTGCCATTGCTAAGCGACAGCAGGCGGTGCTCAAACTGCTGAGCCTAGGCGATAAAAGGCACACCGCCCAAGAGCTATTACAGGGCATCACGGCGCAGACTGATCTGTGGCTGGCACCGCTAAACCTGAAGCCAGGCATGGTTGTGTGTGACAACGGCCGTAACCTGGTGGCGGCTCTGCAACTCGGCAGACTGACACATGTGCCATGCCTGGCCCATGTGTTAAATCTCATAGTTCAGCGTTTCCTCAAGACATACCCCAATCTGTCTGATTTGCTCACAAAGGTGCGCCGCATCTGTGCGCATTTCAGGAAGTCCAGCACAGATGCTGCCACTCTCAGGGCAGCGCAGCGCCGCCTCCAACTGCCCGCTCACCGACTGTTGTGCGACGTGCCCACGAGGTGGAATTCAACATTAACCATGTTATCCAGAGTTTACCAGCAGCGCAGAGCGATTGTAGACTGCCAGATGTCAACTTCCACCAGAACTGGTAGTCAGGTCAGTCAGCTTCCTCAAGTCTACAATGAGGAGTGGACGTGGATGTCTGATATCTGTCAGGTGCTGAGTAACTTTTAGGAGTCAACACAGATGGTCAGTGGCGATGCCGCCATCATCAGCCTCACCATCCCGCTGCTTGGCCTGTTGAAAAACTCTCTGGTCAGCATGAAGTCGGAAGCTTTGCGCTCGTCACAAGAGACGGGGGAAGAAGATTCCCTTGTTGATAGCCAAAACACCCTTAGGTCTGTTTCTCAGCGCATATCGGAGGAGGTGGAGGAGGATGAGGAGGAAGAGGAGGAGAATGTTGGCGAGACAGAAGAGGGGACCATTGTTCAGTCCTTCACTGTTCAGCGTGTATGGGCAGATGAAGAGGAGTTGGAGGAGGAGGAAATGGGCAGTCAGGCCAGTGAGGGGAGTGAATTTTTGCGCGTTGGGACTCTGGCACATATGGCAGATTTCATGCTAGGCTGCCTATCCCGTGATCCTCGCGTTCAAAGAATTTATTCCAGCACCGATTACTGGGTATTCACTCTCCTGGACCCACGGTACAAGCAAAATCTTTCCACTCTCATCCCTGGAGAGGAAAGGAGTGTGAGAATGCATGAATACCAGCAGGCCCTGGTGCACAAGCTGAAACAGTATTTCCCTTCTGACAGCGCTAGCGGCAGAGGGCGTACTTCTGCGGGACAAGTAGCAAGGGAGAGTAGGCGAGCTGGCAGCTTGTCCAGCACTGGCAGGGGTACGCTTTACAAGGCCTTTGCCAGTTTTATGTCACCCCAGCAAGACACTGTCACCTGTCCCCTGTCTCGGCAGAGTAGGGCTGATCTTTACAGAAAGATGGTGAGGGAGTACGTAGCTGACCATACCATCGTCCTAAATGATCACACAGCTCCCTACAACTACTGGGTTTCAAAGCTGGACATGTGGCACGAACTGGCGCTGTACGCCTTGGAGGTTTTTCCTGCCCTGCCGCTAGCGTGTTGTCTGAGCGGGTTTTCAGTGCAGCTGGTGGTATCATCACCGATAAGCGTACACGCCTGTCGACTGACAGCGCTGACAGGCTGACGCTTATCAAGATGAATAAAGCCTGGATTTCTCCGGATTTTAATTCTCCAACAGGTGAAAGAAGCTCAACCTGAATAATGTATGCACTCCTCCTCCTCATTGTCCTCCTTCTCCTCCTCTTTGTACACTAAAGTATAGGAAACTGGCTATTTTTTGCCAGGGCCAACTGGCTCTAGCTATAGTACTCTATGCATTTAATTTTTCTGGAGGGCCACCTACCCGGTCCTCTGTTTTAAGCAATTTTTGGGAGTGCCACATACAGGCACTAAATCTATTTAATTTTTCTGGAGGACCACCTACCTGCTCCTCTGGTTTGAAAACTTTTTTGGACTGCCACATACAGGCACTCAATTTATTTAATTTTTCTGGAGGACCACCTACCTGCTCCTCTGGTTTGAAAACTTTTTTGGACTGCCACATACAGGCACTCAATTTATTTAATTTTTCTGGAGGACCACCTACCTGCTCCTCTGGTTTGAAAACTTTTTTGGACTGCCACATACAGGGACTGTCCAAATTAAATTGTCTCCATAGCAGCCTCCACATGTCGTCTTTTTAGCTGGCTCCACACGTTGTCTCCATTGATACCTCCACACATCATCACCATAGCTGCCTCCAAAAGTCGTCCATATAGCTGCCTCCATACATGGTCTCCTTATCAAACGAACTGTGTCAGGCAGAATTTTGGGTTGTTTTCATGGATTCCACATCAAACTTGTTAACTTTGTCGCCACCCTGCTGTGTAATCCACAAAATATACTGGCAAACTTTTATCATTTACCAATATTATTTCAGCGCTTCTTGCGCATCTGTTTACATTCCCCTCACCCGCCATATCCTAAACTTATAAGAACGCTACTACACTTGATCTTATACAAAAGGTTCTTAGAAGTGCTGTTTGGGGAGTAGCCTAGAGACAGAGGCTTGGATTGGCGAAAGCTCGCCTGGCAGCGGAGCGCCATCTCCGTCTCAAGATCCAACTAACATAGTTTTAACTGCAGCACCTTTAATCTACTTCTAGTTCACCGCCTCCATACATCGTCCCCTTATCAAACGAGCTGTGTCGGGCAGAATTTTGGGTTGTTTTCATGGCTTCCACATCAAACTTGTTAACTTTGTCGCCACCCTGCTGTGTAATCCACAAAATATACTGGCAAACTTTTATCATTTACCAATATTATTTCAGCGCTTCTTGCGCATCTGTTTACATTCCCCTCACCCGCCATATCCTAAACTTATAAGAACGCTACTACACTTGATCTTATACAAAAGGTTCTTAGAAGTGCTGTTTGGGGAGTAGCCTAGAGACAGAGGCTTGGATTGGCGAAAGCTCGCCTGGCAGCGGAGCGCCATCTCTGTCTCAAGATCCAACTAACATAGTTTTAACTGCAGCACCTTTAATCTACTACTAGTTCACTGCCTCCATACATCGTCCCCTTATCAAACGAGCTGTGTCAGGCAGAATTTTCAGGTGTTTCACCAGATACATAGTGGAACGCGGCCATTCCGTCGCCGCCATGCTGGAGACCTGAAGTTGCAATCATAGCAGCGCAATATGGATGCCCCATACTGTCGCTCTTAATCATGGAACCATTTCCGTAAAAACAATTAAAAATAGAACCACTATGCTATTCCATTATTCCTAGGTGAAATATTCAAACGACCCGTCCTGCTTTGAAAATTATAATTTTTTCAAAGTAAACGCTTCTGGCCCCCAGGCCCATTTTGGGTGGGGAGGAGCCGAGAGACAGGGGCTTGGACAGGCGAAAGCTCGCCTGGCAGTGGACCGCCAGCTCCATCCCAAGATTAGGCAGCCTCAGAGGCATCCATGCATGCTGCCCCTGCTGTTTCCTGTCCATTTTGCCTCCACGATCCTCCACAGCGTCCACCAATGTCTCATTTCAACTCTCTATACCCCAGACGCTGGAGCACGAGAGGATATGCAGCACATCATCCCCTTATCAAACGAGCTGTGTCAGGCAGAATTTTCAGGTGTTTCACCAGATACATAGTGGAACTCGGCCCATCTGTCGCCGCCATGCTGGAGACCTGAAGTTGCAATCATAGCAGCGCAATATGAATGCCCCATACTGTCGCTCTTAATCATGGAAGTCGTCTCCATGGCTGCCTCCACATGTTGTCCCCTTATCAAAAGAGCTGTGTCAGGCTCATTTTTCGGGTGTTTCACCAGATACGTTATGGAACTTGGTCACTATGTCGCCACCATGCTGTGTTATCGACTAAATATACCGTCAACCTTTTGTTCACATAGGAAATCATTTCACCTCCTTTGGTGAAACCTGAGTCCATTTCGGGTATGTCGCCATGAGACTCTCTAGCCTGCCACTGCTGCCTCTGCCTCTGCATGCCGTCCCCTATAGTGTTAGGGTCAATTATTGGATGTTTTAGATGCTATCTAGCCTCATTCGGTCACTCTGTCATGGCCATGCTGTTGCCCATAATTTTGGCATGATGGTGTGATTAAGCAGCCTCAGAGGCATCCATGCATGCTGCCCCTGCTGTTTCCTGTCCATTTCTGTGGTGTTTCCATCCTTTTCTGAGGTTCCCAGGTGTTTGGCCAAGCTTCCCTGTGCAGAGCCTTGGTCCCCTTGAAAAATGCTCGAGTCTCTCATTGACTTCAATGGGGCTCGTTATTCGAGACGAGCACTCGAGCATCGGGAAAAGTTCGTCTCGAATAACGAGTACCCGAGCATTTTAGTGCTCGCTCATCTCTAATTACCAGTAATAATATGAATATATATATTGATACACTATGGCACATGTTTACATGGTATTGTAAATGGATCACTTTATGATTTGCTTATATATTGTCCACATATTGCTTAAAAATGGATTGATGATGCACATGATTGTATATTTTCTATGTATATGCAATGTTTGCTTTTATGTATGATGTCATTACACGGCGACTATATATACTTGTGGATATCCTGACACACATTGCTTGACAAAGGCTGAGAGTACAGCCGAAACGTTGCGGGAGGTGGAATAAACACTCAAGTTTTTTCACTACTTTGGAGTGCTGCCTGTCTTCATTTTTTGGATACCTATTGAACTGAGGCTGGTGAAAGTGAGGATAGCACCCATAACATTCTGTTCTAAGGACTGTGCTACTATTTTTTCTTTCTTTTTAATATATATATATATATATATATATATATATATATATATATATATATATATATATATGGAAAGCCTCTTCCTCATCCTATATAGTATCTGATGTATTTCTCAGCTTTCAGGCTCTGATTGCTTTACACTCCAGCTCATAGAGCTTTGTGGTGCTTTCTCAGCTGTCATTTACAATGACCTCACTCTGCACTGCTCAGCACAAGGTTTCACACCACATGGGTGACACGTCATCCCCATATCTGTGCATTTCACAATACTAGGAATAGTCAGATTACAGATAGTTTAATTAAATACATTTAGTATACCTTATACATCATTCATTTGAATGTCTGGTTATGACAGCGATTGACAGCTGTAGATGTTAATAATTAGGACTGTCTACTGGACTCCACAGCATGTGTTGAAGTGAACCTGCCACCATTTTAAAAATGCCTTATGACTCATAGTCATAACACCAAAATAACTTTATAACTAACATTTACCAAATGTCTACTTTATGTCCTTTCATTTTTGTAGGATTTTATGAGTCATAGAACATAGGTGCGATTTTTCAAATTTTCATAAAAAAATATGAAATCATGCTTTTGAGGGACCTGGTCAGCTTTTTCAAGTGACTTAGGGAGGCCCAAATAATAGCTAAACCCCACCATTTTAGAAACTTCATCCCTCAACGTTTTTTAAAAAAATGAAGTTTATAAAACCTTTAGTTGTTTTACAGGTGTTAAAACAAAATCAGGAGCAATTTTAAAATTTTAATTTTTTTTGGCTAAATGAATGTATTTTCCAAAAATTTACAAATTCTCAGTTGAGTGAGAAATACCACAACGTTCCACAAGATTTGATATCCAATGTCACCCGAGTATAATAACACCCCATATATGGTGGTAACCTGCTGTATGGGCACACGCCAGGGCATTGAAGGGCAGATTATGCATTGTCCTTTTTTATTGGCTTTACAATCTTAATTTTTTTTGGCAATTTGGACATATAAGAGCTTATTTTCTGAGAGATTAGATGCACTTTACAAATACTTTACTTTAGCTTACTGATGAAATTTGATTAACTCTTGAATATATGGAGTAAAAGAAAATCATTAATTCTGGTTTCGGATTTTTTTGCATATTTTTGGGCCGTTCACTGGACCATAAAATAATATGTTAGCTTTATTCTATGAATCACTAGGATTATGGTGATTTCAGTTCATTTATATAGTTTTTAATATATCTTTAGAATTTTACTGAAGAAAAACTAATATAGAAAAAATCTAATTTGTTTTAGTATCATCATGTTTTCCGGGAAATAACTTTGGTATTTTTCGGTTGACAGAGCTGGTTTAGGGCTTATTTAGTGTTGAGTTGTTCTTTCATTGGTGCCATTTTGGCGAACATAACTTTTTTTAATCCATTTTTGGTTCATTTTTGTGAAGGGCGACTTACCCTGATCATAAGCCACCGATAAAAATTCCTTAAACTACATAATAAATAGCAAAATTATATTCTCTATTTGAAATGTTTACCTTGCTTCAACAATTCAACCTCAGAATGAAGAGATCCTTGAGACATATATGGAAGCCACCTATACAAAGAAGAAATGATACATTTTACTTACGGCTGTGAGAAAAATGTATAACCTTTTATAAGGTGTAAATAATAATAATAATAATCTTTATTTATATAGCGCCATCATATTCAGCAGCACTTCACAAATATTAGGGGTCATATACAAATATAATATTACAGTACAAACAGTCATATGGAACAATAGGAGTGAGGGCCCTGACAAGAGCTTACAGTCTATGAGGATGAGGATGAGGGGGAAACACAAAAGCTTACAATCTATGAGGATGAAGGGATGACACGAGAGCTAACACTCTATGAGGATGAAGGGATGACACAAGAGCTTACTGTCTATGAGGATGAGGGGGTGACACAAGAGCTTACAGTCTATGGGGATGAGGGGTGACACAAGAGCTTACTGTCTATGAGGATGAGGGGGAAACACAAAAGCTTACAGTCTATGAGGATGAGGGGGTGACACTAGAGCTTACAGTCTATGAGGATAAGGGGGTGATACGAGAGCTAACACTCTATGAGGATGAAGGGATGACACAAGAGCTTACAGTCTATGAGGATGAGGGGGTGACACAAGAGCTTACAGTCTATGAGGATGAAGGGGTGACAAAAGAGCTTACAGTCTATGAGGATGAGGGGATGACACAAGAGCTTACAGTCTATGAGGATGAGGGGGGAAACAAGAGCTTACAGTCTATGAGGATGAGGGTGACACAAGAGCTTACAGTCTATGAGGATGAGGGGGGAAACAAGAGCTTACAGTTTATGAGGATAAGGGTGTGACACAAGAACTTACAGTCTATGAGGATGAGGGGGTGGCACAAGAGCTTACAGTCTATGAGGATGAGGGGGGAAACAAGAGCTTACAGTCTATGAGGATGAGGGGGTGACAAGAGCTTACAGTCTATGAGGATGAGGACGTGACACAAGAGCTTACAGTCTAGGAGGATGAGGACGTGACACAAGAGCTTACAGTCTAGGAGGATGAGGACGTGACACAAGAGCTTACAGTCTATGAGGATGAGGACGTGACACAAGAGCTTACAGTCTATGAGGATGAGAGGGTGACACAAGACCTTACAGTATATGAGGATGAGGGGGTTACACAAGAGCTTACAGTCTATGAGGCTGAGGGAAGACATAAGAGCTTACAGTCTATGAGGATGAGGAGGTGACACAAGAGCTTACATTCTATGAGGATGACGGGGTAACACAAGAGCTTACAGTCTATGGGGATGAGGAGGTGACACAAGAGCTTACAGTCTATGAGGATGAGGAGGTGACACAAGAGCTTACAGTCTATGAGGATGAGGGGGTGACACAAGAGCTTACAGTCTATGAAGATGAGGGGGTGACACAAGAGCTTACAGTCTATGAGGATGGGGGGTTGACACAAGAGCTTACAGTCTATGAGGATGAAGGGGGGACACAAGAGCTAGTTTGATAATTGATACTTTCCGCCTCGATTCCTTATGGTTTCCTTCTCTGCTTACTGTCATTGTTTATTTCCTGTGGATAAAGACCGGTCCATAGTCATGTCATGTCACACAGGTGTGCGGCTCGTTATATCACAGAGAGTAATCAGAGTTGTGTAATATTACGAGCTGTGCACCTGTGTGACATCACATGACCAGGGACAGATTTCTATGCATAGAAAAAAGCAATGAAGCTTCCTGTTTAACCCTTCAACGCATTCCAATGTACATGTACGCCATAATGCCTTAAGGATGTATGAAGAGAGCTCACAGGCTGAGCCCTCTTCATACATGGTGGGTGTTGGCTGCATTATGCCAACATGCAGCTATATAATGTTCGCTGTGGTCCCGTAGTAACCATGATGATTGAGCCATATTGTGCACATGAGAATGAAGCATTAGAAATGCAGTTTTGGGGTACTTGATGTACTCTTTGGGTACTTGACAATCCTTCCTAACAGCTGAGGTTTGCTATACTATTATGTATAACACTGTGGGTCTCGGCAGGGTTAAAATGGAAATTTTTATTCTGAGCTTAAAAAATAAATGTGTTGAAAGAATGAATGCCCATGTGACAAGCCGAAAGATCTTAAGGAAATGAAAGTGCAAATACTACTGAAAACCTGTATTGTGACACACAGGCTCTGGAATATTGGTCGGTTCAGATTCCATAAAACTGACATCAAACATATAAGTATCCTTGAGGGAATACAGATATACAGCATTTAGAAATGCACAAAGTAGAATTGTGATGGTATGAATAATGTTACCTCTCACAATTGAAGATATATTCAGAGAGTTGGCCCTGCTCCCTGATGATTACTTTCTCACAATACCAGTACTGTGACTTGTGATTGGCCCGGCAGCCGAGGAGCGCTCTCTGGAGCTTCCCGAGTGACACAGCTTCAATTTCAAACACATCAACCTAAGAAACAAGAGCAAAGTCGAATGTGAGGAACCACTGCATAATACATCCACTGCTCATTTACTTGTACTACCATTGTCGGCTGTATTATACTGCTGTGTCGTTCCGTGAGAAAATTGATTTTTCTACATGTCTGTTTGTGAAAGAGGAACATCAACCTTAAATTATTTTTCTTTCATGTTACTGCACTAAATCATTTGACTTTGAAAAAAAGCCTATCGATAAGGCATATTTAATGCCTTGTAACCATTTTCATGACTTAACCCACTCAGGGAGGTTGTATTAAGTTGTCTGGAGGCTCATTCATTCATTTATGACGTCTAAACACTATACATTTTGCATATAGACCCATTGATTTCTAGGGGTCTAATCACATGTTTTTTAATGGCTGTGTGGACTGTTTTAGGATGCGCTATTTCTTCATGTGGACAATGGACATTTCTCACATGTGGACCACGTCCCCCTGAGGCATCAATGGAAGGGAGAAGAACAGGCTAAAATAAAGTCATCCGGAGAGAGCCCAGGGTACAATCGCAAAAGCCTTTGAGGAGGTCTGACATAACAGATGCCTAAAATAATTTGCAGCCATCTCTGCAAACAACACTCTCCCATTACACAGCACAATCATACAGCAAGAGAGCACAGTAAGCAACCGCTACCGCCAGATGTGCTTCCCCACTTCTACATTGCATAACTCCTCCATCCCAAAAACAATCAAGCTTTAAAACCAAATAGTGGCTAAAACTAAGTTCCAAATATAGTAACCCCCCCACCTCAATCCAACCCCCCCCAGAAGGATATTACTGTACTATCTGTTCCTGTTCTATTGTAATATAATGTACTGTTTATTTTCTCTGTGATATAAATGGTGTCAGGAACCTTGAGGTACAAATAATTTTCCATTGGGATAAATAAAGTTTTATTTATTTATAGAAGTCAATGGGGGGCATTGATCATGGCCTTTCAAATGTAAAGCTGGCAGTGTTTTTTCTGGCACTTCTATATTTCTGATACGGTTTTTAGCGCTTTTTTGGGCAAAATAACAGACCAGCTAAACGCTGGCCTAGGGAGTTGTATACAGTTTAGTCCGTTCGCCAATTCATTAATCCCTTGCGCCACAAACTTATATCCCACTAAAAAATATGGAACAGTTCTAGCGCCACCCTGCGCTAAAAATAATAAATGTAACTCAATGGGGCAGATTTATCAAGCAGTCTGAAAGTCAGAATATTTCCAGTTGCCCATGGCAACCAATCACAGCTCAGCTTTCATTTCATCAGTGCTCATGAATATTTTAAAGGGGAGCTGTGATTGGTTGCCATGGGCAATTGGAAATATTCTGACTTTCAGACTGCTTGATAAATCTGCCCCAATATGTCTGCAAAAAATTGGCACACTGATGACATCCGTATGTGGTCAGTTTTCTCAAATGTTTCTAAGCAAAAAACTAGGCGGGGCAGAAAGTAGATTAGAAACCCATCAGTACTTTTTGATGACATGAAAGGTGAAATCTCACGGATGTCCCCGCGATCCATGCCGCAGATCGCGGGTACACCCGTGCCCCTCTCGGTGCCGCGGTCCCTATTGCCGCTGTCCCGCTCCCCGGCCCGGACTCACCTCTCCATGCTCCTGGATGTGCTCCGGCCTCCCGACTAGGCCGCGCGCTCCTGCTCCTAGAGTGCGCATGTGCTGGCTCTTCAAGATTTAGAGGGCCAGCGTCCACCTGATTGGAGCTCGTTAATCCGGCTAGCCCTTATTATCCGGCACCTCCCTTCACTTTAGCATTCTCTAGGAACTTCCAAGGTTTCCAGACCTCACTTCCCAGAGTCTTTCCAGTGTTCCCAGACACTTCTGCATCTGCATTTTCTGCTAGTGAAAGCCCTCCAGCCTCCCTTGTGTTTCCAGTGTTCCTCTGTGTTCCTGCATTGCCATAGTTTCTCCGTGTTCCTGCTGTGCCTTCCAGGGTTCCTGTCCAATGGTATCTTCAGTCCGCGCCAGTGTTACACGTGTTCCTCCATGTTTCCTGCTGTCATCTCAGGTTTGGACTGTTTTCTGCATTTCCTGCTGTAGTACCTTGGCTTCCACCGCGGGCCTAGTTGCAGTCGTGGAACGACCTGGTGGCACCCCGCTGCAGCAAGACCCTCCCGCTTTGCGGTGGGCTCTGGCGCAGACCAGGTGCCACTTAGACTCCGGTCTCAGGTTGTGACTAGCTCCATCACCTCCCGCGGTGGTCCAGAGGGGCCACAGACTCTTTTCTAAGAGACTCTCTGACAGTTCACCCCCTCCGAACTGTGACATGAAAAAATCTGATGCGGGTACAACATGGACTGCACATGTATATCACACTTCTGCATTTTTGTAGGCATGCCCGTCTAAATGAGCCCTTCTCCTGATTGGTTGAGGGTAGGACTTCTGGGACTGGAGAAGGACTCCATGAGACTGCTTCTCCTCCGATAAGTATTCCAGCTTAGTCAAAATCATAATATTTTAGTGAATGAGAAGTGGCTGAGTGGTGTGGTTGGCACCCATAGAATTCATGTTCGACCTGTCACTCCATCGATTAGGGAGAACGACACCCCCATTCTCCAGATCACTGGGATGGGGGGCATTCTTCAGAAAGGTGGGGATCGAAGAAATCTGACCATTACTCATCAGCAAACTTGATAAAACCCCATAAAGTAGTTTGTAAAACAGATTAGCTTGGGTTAGTGGGACCTGGTCTGGCTTACTCAATAGGACGTGGTTTAAGAGGTAACAGGGTGCTCTGAAATTGCGGAAGAATGTTAGGGCAAATAATAGGTGGCAAATACAAAGCTCATGACAAAAATTGATCCAAGGCTTTGTCTTAAACCCAGCATTTTGGTGGTAAATGAGTTGAAAAAGTGTGGTTTTGAATATGCAGGGTTTCTGATTTTCAAATGTAAAAATATTTTTGAAGCACTGATTTGAGCGCTGTGGTATTGTGACAATATATTGTATGCCCACTTTTTTGGTTTCATTTGGATAATGCCTGTTTTAACTTACAGAGATCCCAATTTATTAAAGTGACTGCACCAGTTTTGTGTCTGCCTTTACACTAGAACAAATGTCTTTGGCGCTTGCACATGTATTTAATAAGTGTCTGCTCCATAATTGTGACGCAGGTGCCCTGTGCTGAGAAAAAACAAACCCTTTTTATTTTGGTACTGCCTAAATTTAACAATGGAATCCATAATAAATCATATACAGGCAGTCCCCGGGTTACATACAAGATAGGGTCTGTAGGTTTGTTCTTAAGTTGAATTTGTATGTAAGTCGGAACTGTATATTTTATCATTGTAATCCCAGCCAGAACTTTTTTGGTCTCTATGACAATTGGATTTTAAAAATGTTGGGTTGTCATTAGAACCAGGATTAACACTAAAGCTTCATTACAGACACCTGTGATAACTGTTACAGCTGTTTATTGTAGCCTAGGACTAAAGTACAGTAAATTACCAACATCCAGAGGTCCGTTTGTAACTAGGGGTCGTATGTAAGTCGGGTGTTCTTAAGTAGGGGACCACCTGTATTGGAACATAACTAAAGAATTTACTTACCTGTCCTTGTTGGAAAGGACTTAACAAGTCAGGTCTGAACAGAATTCTTTTTCCTGAGTCTCCTCTTTCTCCAAACAGACAGATATAAACCGGAGCCTCAGTTCCTGCTTGTTCTAAATGTCCTGTATAGACATTGATCTTGTATTTCACAACTGGAAAACAGACATGTATCATCAGTATACAATCTATCTACTACAGTATGTGTAAAGACTAGAAATCTAGGCTAAGAGACTGACACAAGCAGTTATTATAGGGGTAGCAGAAGATGAGCGTAGCAAATTCCTTTCCTGATCCGCAGGTTAATCTGTACATCAGATTCATTGCAGACTTTGTGCTGGATTTTTCAACACATTCTCTGAAGATTTATTTAAGAGAGAAACTGGGTTATTTAGGAATTTTGGCAAAGATCTGTATTTTTGGTGCACAAAACATATCAGAATTTACTCTGGGATGTTAGATTGTGGTGCAAGGAGTTAATGAATTGGTGCATGATGGAAAAGGTTTAGAACTGTCTCCACATTCATGAAGGTGAAATAGAACACCAGCTTCTTGCAGCTCTAAGCGTGCGCCAAAAATTGTGACAAAAATAGTGTTGGGAAACTAGAAGAGCAGGAAAAGTGTTTGGGATTTCTAAGCTGTGCTAAAAGTGTGCAATTAAAAAAAAGAAATGGTGTGAGTGGCGGAAAAAGTCAAATATTGCTGCACCGACACTTAATAAATAGTAAATAAGATGCAGTAAAGACAAAATAAAAAACTAAACACATCCAGTTTACTGGTGGAGAGGGAATAATAAATGCCCCCCAAAATATTTAGGAACAGGGGGTGGATGCGGATATTAATAACACAGAAAACTGAACAACTTGGAACAAGTAAGGGATGCAAACCCCATCCACCCTTCCTCCAGAATTCCTTCTCAAGCATTAAAAAAGCATCTTTTAAATAATATGCTAATTAAATTTCCTGTAGCTTATCTCAATGAAGTTGGCCGGTATAGACATTGATGCCCCTTGGAGTCCTATTAGTGCTATTAGTCCAAAGACTTTGGGAGATAAAGATATCCCTATACAGGGATGTCAATCAAAGCAAATATACGGAGTGCTCGACTTCAATGCTCTCCACCTCTGTGTCAATGTGGAACTCATGAATATTTTTCAGTTTAGCAGGTGGCTTTTTAGGGGTTTGTACTGGTTTCCTAGTTTAGTTTATGCTGGCACGTTCACTTTCACAGTTGCTTCTGCCATAGACATTGAAAATAAGGCACTTACAGTCTCCCTTAACCTTACTGTTTGCACAGTTTTTGGAGCAAATTAGAACAGCTAAAAGCTGGTCTCAGGAGTTCTATTTAACCTTCAGGAATGGGGAGACATTTCTTATGCTTTATGTTAGTTGTTAGTGTTTGTTATTATTCCCTTGTGCCACAAAGCTATATATGAACCGATATAAGCTGCTAGCTGCTATTGCTTCAAATATAGGTACTGTATATACTCGAGTATAAGCCGACCTGAGTATAAGCCAAGATCCCTAATTTCATCACAAAAAAAATGGGAAAACCTATTGACTCGAGTATAAGCCGAGGGTGGGAAATTTACTGGTTAAAGCCTCCCCAGTATATAGCCAGCCAGCCCCCAGTATTATATAGTCTGCCAGCCCCTGGAGTATATAGCCTGCCAGCCCCCTGAAGTGTATAGCCAGCCAGCCCCCAGTAGTATACAGCCAGCCAGCCCCCTGTAGTATATAGCCAGCCAGTATGTAGCCTACAAAAAAAGCAAAAAACAGTGCACTCACCTTCTTACGCCGCCCTCCCCTGGCATGTCCTCTTCAAACGATTGATGCTCTGGTATCTTCTCTGTGTCTCTGCGCCGTCCATCGCAGGGATGGTGATGTCAGCTGCTTGCTGACATCATACTGTGCGCCTATGCCGGCACACAAAGTAGAACGTCAGCAAGCTGCTGACATCACGATCCCTGTGACAGATGGCACAGGGACACGGAGAAGATACCGGAGCATCAATCGATTGAAGAGGACGGGGGTAGAGGTCGGGGGGGCGGGGGATGCATCAGAAGGTGAGTACACGGTTTGTTTGTTTTCTTGACTCGAGTATAAGCCAAGTTAGGGTTTTTCAGCACACTGTTTCAGCACATATACTCAAGTATATACAGTATCTGGGATTATCTGGCCTAGAAATAAGGTTAAACAGTTTTTATTGTACCAATACCGTTACACAATAATATAAATAATAATATAAAAGAACAACACATCTGGATACTTGTGTTTTGCATTTGATTTTCAATCACTGTTTTCACTTTTTTTAAAAAAAACAATATATATATTAATAAAAGTTAAGTTTTATTGAAAGTCCAGATATGGGTTTCTTGAGTGGCTAAGGTATTTTCTGAGAATATGTACAGACCCCGCCAGGACTTTGGTCCTCTGATCATAAGTACAAAAAGTGTCTGGAAACTAGATTTGCAGGAAAAATCTTTGGATTCAAAAGCTGCGGCCAAATTGAGTGACAAAAAATAGAAAATGGTGTGTGGCAGAAAGGAAGCTAAATTGTGGTGCAGCCATGTCATAAATATGGTGCATAAAACGCAGAAACAAAAAAAGAAAAACTGTCGGAAAGCAAATAAAAAATGCCCTCCCTCCCCAGTTCTGGTTGGGTTGCTCAGTTTTCGGGTTCCTGGTGGTAGACTTCCTTTAAGAGGTTGTTTTTGAATGTCTCAGTCCATGCAGCCACCCGGCACTTTATAAATTACAAGCTGCAATTACTGTCTTTTCTTTGGTTTGTGTTACTGTTTAGCAGGCAGAACCACAGCTACCAGATCTAATATGAAGAAATACAAGAATTCTAAGCTGATTTGTAATACATTCAGTCATTTCTTTCCAAAAGCGGATATTAACAAAAGAGTCTCAAATTAAATGTGAAAGGAAAAGCAATTCTAAAATGTACCTTTCAGGGCACTGAACAGATAAGGAAGGCTTCATTTTATTTCGGACTGAAATATTGTAAGGTATTGGGTGATTTTATGGGGCTACGGGCTCAACAATGAAATTGAGAATAAGCAGCATAACATAAATGTAGGAACTAAAACAGTAAATCTAAATAAATATGAAACTATATCAAATGTAAAACTCTGCGTAATGCTTTTCAGTATTGAGAGAGTGTAGTGCATTCAGTATCAAGGTGTTAGCTTTGCCCAAATCTTGTATGTTTCTGCTTATGGTTCATAGATACAAACATAGATAATAGACAGACCCTTCTTATGCCAAACTGTATCATAGTCAAATATGGTCATGTTTAACCTGACTTTGATAACACGCTGTACCAGGATCTTACACAACGAACACCATTGAAATCAATGGAAAATGTTTCCTTTATGCTTTAGCCGTCATGTTAAATTTGGCAAAACCTGTAATAGTGATCCATGAAATGTATTAGTTCAGGCATAAAGCAGTTGCCACAAGTTTCACTGTCATCCCTTATCCACAGGATGGTAATAAAAACCTGATGGGTGGGGGTCCGTCCGAACTTCTCCAATCATTAGAATGAGTCCCCTGCAGTTCGCAAAAAGCCAATTTTTTGCTAATTGGTGGAGCCAATTCTTACTAAATGATGGAATGGCAGGTTGAACATGTGCTCTCCATCTCTATGCACTGCCTATGGAGTGCTGTGCTTGCCAATTTCCGATTTTCCCATAGCATTAAATGGAGCGACAGGAAGCATCATTTAGTGAGAACATGATCCCCCATTCTTGTCCATTCTCATGATTGGGGGTGGGTCCCAGTAGTTGGATTGCCACAATCAAATAGCAAAGAAAGCTCATACATATCTATATAGAGCAGTCCTAAGACTTTGGGGTTGGAATAACACTGTTGGCATTAATATATATATATATATATATATATATATATATATATATATATATATATATATAATCAGTTCTGTACTTTTATATCCTTATTATAAAAATGGGGGGATTTTGTAGAAATATATTTGAGGTAATTACCCCACTATGGTTTATATTATGGCAATCATTATAGCTTACACAAGATTGTTTGTAGAGATGTAAAACTCAAGATTTGGTGACGTTTCGCCAAAGTTTTTAAATATTTGGTTTAGATCTGAATCGAATTGTTCTGAAGTATATATCACCCATTAGTTCTCTTAAACACTGATTTTTTTTTTTTTATAAAAAGTTCCTATCTCATTTAGTTAATTTTCTCTTTTTATCATTAGGGTTTGGGTTAGAATTAGGACTAGGACTAACCCTAATGATAATCCTTCCCCTGACCCTAATACTAACCCTAATGAAAAAAATCTGCAGAATGTTGGCAGATTCATACCAAATCTATTAATCGATTATTTAATTTGTTCATAATGTGAGCCAGGATAGACAAAGCTTTGAAAGAAAAATGAGTTTATGTAGAGATAAAGGAGAAAATATGTCAAAAATCCTCTCCCAGTGTGCGGATTCATATCGGGGGGTGAGATGCTGCAGCTGCAGCCCCTTTACCCTCCTTCTACACTCTATCTATTACTAGTGTATAGTTCAGTGTTGTTAGAAGATAATGGAAATTCGGTAACAGGAAATCCAGAGAGCAAATATAAAGTGAGAAAAAAAGAGAATGTTTTTCTTTAACAGCGGCACATATAATGTTACTGTGCTGTGAGACCCAGAACATATAAATGCAGCTCATTAAGGGAAGATTAGAAATTGGAGTGAGCAGAAATTTTTATTAGCCTCATAAACAACCATTCAGTACTTAATAAGCAAATGCAAAATAAAAGTAAAATGCAGCATTTATTGTAGAGGAATTGTTATGGTTGAGTGAGCAGCATAGGATAAATCACATGTAGGTTATACAGTCGTATCCGCCAGCAGATCCTCTGCATACAGACTGTAGGAGGAAGGACAGGTCTTAGTCATGTCTATGATATGTACCTGGATAAATCCCAGCTCCGTTTTCAATGACTGGAAGCTCGCACATCAAATCTCCATTTCCACGATTCTTTGATAACCATCTGTTGGCTTCAAAAGTAAATGTTTTTCCATTTTTCATATTGTGAAGAATGGTCTAGGAAGATGGATTAGACATTTTTAAATGAGGAAAGTTATTTTATATGATTTTTATTTTATTCTACTGGTATTGTAATGAGACACAGAACAATGGCTGATGTAGGATGGTTGTATTGGGGCACAGTATTAGGCTTCATGCGCAAGGACATTGCCATGACCCTCTGCAGGCAGGCTGGGTCGCTAGTAATTAGGGTCATGACTAGAGATGAGCGAGTATACTCATCCGAGCTTGATGCTTGTTCGAGTATTAGCGTACGACTCGTTGCTCTGACGAGTATTTTGCCTGCTCGAGAACAAGCTTTCACTTAAGGAAACACAGTGAACACAGGATCATTTAAGGATCATTAAGGATCATTTAAGTGAAGAACACAGTGAACACAATGAACACAGTGAAGAAGACATTGCAGATGTTTCCGTACATCTGATAACTTATCAGAAGACATAAATGCAGAAAGGTGTTCTTCACAATAGTATGTGAAGAACAATATGTGTGAAGAATCTTTTCCTGCCTGGCTTGGACTCCTGTGTATCCTGCCATCCCTGCTTTAGACTTCTGTTTTTTGCCATGCCTGCCTTGGAAACCTGTATCTTGCCATGCTGACCTGTCTTGGACTCCGCACTTTACTTTTGTTGCTTGTTCTTTACTTTTCAGTTTGTTTTGTTAATAAAGGTTTTTTGTTATAAAAACATGACAGACAGAGTATAATGTGTAAGAAACTGCGGCTAACTCGCAGCCCCATAGTGTTCTATTGAGCATGTTCACGTTGCGGAGGGATAATCCTCATGCTTCGTGCCCCCCTTTTTCTGCTGTAAAGTCATCATTTCCTACGAACATCTGCAGGGTGAGTGTTGCTCCCCATATGATGTTAGATGGACCACATGTAAAGGCATGGACTATGGCTTGCAGACCGAAAAGTGGCCCTGCTACTAAAGTGTGAGCGCCAATATGACATGTCCATACTACAAATATATCAACTGAAAAAGCTGAGCACTATACTAGATTTTCAATATGACAGGATTTGTTTTGCAGGAGAAAGCTCTGTATTGGACATGAAATGGTTGATTTTAGTTGCAATGGGGTGAAGAACTGGTAGATGTATGGAGATAGGGTTAGATAACAAAACATATAGCGTAGTTATCAGTGTAGATCCCCTGCTACCATTGATTCTGGTGGCTCCCAATATAATCCTGGGTGAATAATATCAAAACCCTGGAAAATTAAATCAAATTATGGCGACAGGGGCGTTGCTAGGGTGGTAAAAGATCCGGGGCACGGGCCCCAATGCATGTGTATTGCACTTTCAGTAATGCCCCCTCCTGTACATAACCCCATCACATGTGGTTGTGCCAATAACAAGGTTACTTCTGGTATATACAGCTACAGAGAACAAAGGAGAAATCCCCATCACCACATCTTATGTTCCTCATTGTCCCTACATCTTGGTTCCCGGGCAGTGTTATCCTGCTGCCGCCCCTAACAATCTCTCCATATACTGTAAGGCTGCGCTCACACGTTTGTCTTGCATTTAAACAAAACCAGGAGCGTGTTACCCATCACATGTGTATTACTGGAAAATATATGTGATCAAACCGAGGCCTGTCCTAGTGCCATGTGTGAACACGCTCCAAGAAATGTCCCCCACACAGCCCCCCAGTAAGTAATGTGACCACACAGTCCCCCAGTAAGTAATGTGCCCCACACAGCCCCCCCGTAAGTAATGTGCCTCACACAGTCCCCCAGTAAGTAATGTGACCACACAGCCCCCCCAGTAAGTAATGTGCCCACACAGCCCCCCCATAAGTAATGTCCTCACACAGCCCACCAGTAATGTCCTCACACAGCCCCCCAGTAACTAATGTGCCTCACACAGCCCCCCAGTAATGTCCTCACACAGCCCCCCAGTAATGTCCCCACACAGCCCCCCAGTAAGTAATGTGCCCACACAGCCCCCCAGTAAATAATGTGCCTCACACAGCCCCCCAGTAAATAATGTGCCTCACACAGTCCCCCAGGAAATAATGTGCCTCACACAGCCCCCCCAGTAAATAATGTGCCTCACACAGCCCCCCAGTAAATAATGTGCCTCACACAGCTCCCCCAGTAAGTAATGTGCCTCACACAGCCCCCCAGTAAATAATGTGCCTCACACAGCCCCCCAGTAAGTAATGTGCCTCACACAGTCCCCCCAGTAAGTAATGTGCCTCACACAGCCCCCCAGTAAGTAATGTGCCTCACACACAGCCCCCCATAAGTAATGTGCCTCACACAGCCCCCCATAAGTAATGTGCCTCACACACAGCTCCCCAGTAAATAATGTGCCTCACACAGCCCCCCAGTAAGTAATGTGCCTCACACAGTCCCCCCAGTAAGTAATGTGCCTCACACAGCCCCCCAGTAAGTAATGTGCCTCACACACAGCCCCCCATAAGTAATGTGCCTCACACAGCCCCCCATAAGTAATGTGCCTCACGCACAGCCCCCCAGTAAATAATGTGCCTCACACAGCCCCCCAGTAAGTAATGTGCCTCACACACAGCCCCCCATAAGTAATGTGCCTCACACAGCCCCCCATAAGTAATGTGCCTCACACACAGCCCCCCAGTAAATAATGTGCCTCACACAGCCCCCCAGTAAGTAATGTGCCTCACACAGCCCCCCCCAGTAATGTGCCCACACAGCCCCCCATAAGTAATGTGCCTCACACAGCCCCCCATAAGTAATGTGCCTCACACAGCCCCCCATAAGTAATGTGCCTCACACAGCCCCCCATAAGTAATGTGCCTCACACAGCCCCCCATAAGTAATGTGCCTCACACACAGCCCCCCAGTAAATAATGTGCCTCACACAGCCCCCAAGTGAGTAATGTGCCTCACACAGCCCCCCAGTAAATAATGTGCCTCACACAGCCCCCCATAAGTAATGTGCCTCACACACAGCCCCCCAGTAAATAATGTGCCTCACACAGCCCCCAAGTGAGTAATGTGCCTCACACAGCCCCCCATAAGTAATGTGCCTCACACAGCCCCCCATAAGTAATGTGCCTCACACACAGCCCCCCAGTAAATAATGTTCCTCACACAGCCCCCCCAGTAAATAATGTGCCTCACACAGCCCCCCAGTAAATAATGTGCCTCACACAGCTCCCCCAGTAAGTAATGTGCCTCACACAGTCCCCCAGTAAATAATGTGCCTCACACAGCCCCCCAGTAAGTAATGTGCCTCACACAGTCCCCCCAGTAAGTAATGTGCCTCACACAGCCCCCCAGTAAGTAATGTGCCTCACACACAGCCCCCCATAAGTAATGTGCCTCACACAGCCCCCCATAAGTAATGTGCCTCACACACAGCCCCTCAGTAAATAATGTGCCTCACACAGCCCCCCAGTAAGTAATGTGCCTCACACAGTCCCCCCAGTAAGTAATGTGCCTCACACAGCCCCCCAGTAAGTAATGTGCCTCACACACAGCCCCCCATAAGTAATGTGCCTCACACAGCCCCCCATAAGTAATGTGCCTCACACACAGCCCCCCAGTAAATAATGTGCCTCACACAGCCCCCCAGTAAGTAATGTGCCTCACACACAGCCCCCCATAAGTAATGTGCCTCACACAGCCCCCCATAAGTAATGTGCCTCACGCACAGCCCCCCAGTAAGTAATGTGCCTCACACAGTCCCCCCAGTAAGTAATGTGCCTCACACAGCCCCCCATAAGTAATGTGCCTCACGCACAGCCCCCCAGTAAATAATGTGCCTCACACAGCCCCCCAGTAAGTAATGTGCCTCACACACAGCCCCCCATAAGTAATGTGCCTCACACAGCCCCCCATAAGTAATGTGCCTCACACACAGCCCCCCAGTAAATAATGTGCCTCACACAGCCCCCCAGTAAGTAATGTGCCTCACACAGCCCCCCATAAGTAATGTGCCTCACACACAGCCCCCCAGTAAATAATGTGCCTCACACAGCCCCCAAGTGAGTAATGTGCCTCACACAGCCCCCCAGTAAATAATGTGCCTCACACAGCCCCCCATAAGTAATGTGCCTCACACACAGCCCCCCAGTAAATAATGTGCCTCACACAGCCCCCAAGTGAGTAATGTGCCTCACACAGCCCCCCATAAGTAATGTGCCTCACACAGCCCCCCAGTAAATAATGTGCCTCACACAGCCCCCCAGTAAGTAATGTGCCTCACACAGTCCCCCCAGTAAGTAATGTGCCTCACACAGCCCCCCAGTAAGTAATGTGCCTCACACACAGCCCCCCATAAGTAATGTGCCTCACACAGCCCCCCATAAGTAATGTGCCTCACACACAGCCCCTCAGTAAATAATGTGCCTCACACAGCCCCCCAGTAAGTAATGTGCCTCACACAGTCCCCCCAGTAAGTAATGTGCCTCACACAGCCCCCCAGTAAGTAATGTGCCTCACACACAGCCCCCCATAAGTAATGTGCCTCACACAGCCCCCCATAAGTAATGTGCCTCACACACAGCCCCCCAGTAAATAATGTGCCTCACACAGCCCCCCAGTAAGTAATGTGCCTCACACACAGCCCCCCATAAGTAATGTGCCTCACACAGCCCCCCATAAGTAATGTGCCTCACGCACAGCCCCCCAGTAAGTAATGTGCCTCACACAGTCCCCCCAGTAAGTAATGTGCCTCACACAGCCCCCCAGTAAGTAATGTGCCTCACACACAGCCCCCCATAAGTAATGTGCCTCACACAGCCCCCCATAAGTAATGTGCCTCACGCACAGCCCCCCAGTAAATAATGTGCCTCACACAGCCCCCCAGTAAGTAATGTGCCTCACACACAGCCCCCCATAAGTAATGTGCCTCACACAGCCCCCCATAAGTAATGTGCCTCACACACAGCCCCCCAGTAAATAATGTGCCTCACACAGCCCCCCAGTAAGTAATGTGCCTCACACAGCCCCCCATAAGTAATGTGCCTCACACAGCCCCCCATAAGTAATGTGCCTCACACACAGCCCCCCAGTAAATAATGTGCCTCACACAGCCCCCAAGTGAGTAATGTGCCTCACACAGCCCCCCAGTAAATAATGTGCCTCACACAGCCCCCCATAAGTAATGTGCCTCACACACAGCCCCCCAGTAAATAATGTGCCTCACACAGCCCCCAAGTGAGTAATGTGCCTCACACAGCCCCCCATAAGTAATGTGCCTCACACAGCCCCCCATAAGTAATGTGCCTCACACACAGCCCCCCAGTAAATAATGTTCCTCACACAGCCCCCCCAGTAAATAATGTGCCTCACACAGCCCCCCAGTAAATAATGTGCCTCACACAGCTCCCCCAGTAAGTAATGTGCCTCACACAGCCCCCCAGTAAATAATGTGCCTCACACAGCCCCCCAGTAAGTAATGTGCCTCACACAGTCCCCCCAGTAAGTAATGTGCCTCACACAGCCCCCCAGTAAGTAATGTGCCTCACACACAGCCCCCCATAAGTAATGTGCCTCACACAGCCCCCCATAAGTAATGTGCCTCACACACAGCCCCTCAGTAAATAATGTGCCTCACACAGCCCCCCAGTAAGTAATGTGCCTCACACAGTCCCCCCAGTAAGTAATGTGCCTCACACAGCCCCCCAGTAAGTAATGTGCCTCACACACAGCCCCCCATAAGTAATGTGCCTCACACAGCCCCCCATAAGTAATGTGCCTCACACACAGCCCCCCAGTAAATAATGTGCCTCACACAGCCCCCCAGTAAGTAATGTGCCTCACACACAGCCCCCCATAAGTAATGTGCCTCACACAGCCCCCCATAAGTAATGTGCCTCACACACAGCCCCCCAGTAAATAATGTGCCTCACACAGCCCCCCAGTAAGTAATGTGCCCACACAGCCCCCCATAAGTAATGTGCCTCACACAGCCCCCCATAAGTAATGTGCCTCACACAGCCCCCCATAAGTAATGTGCCTCACACAGCCCCCCATAAGTAATGTGCCTCACACAGCCCCCCATAAGTAATGTGCCTCACACAGCCCCCCATAAGTAATGTGCCTCACACACAGCCCCCCAGTAAGTAATGTGCCCACAAAGCCCCCCAGTAAATAATGTGCCTCACACACAGCCCCCCAGTAAATAATGTGCCTCACACACAGCCCCCCAGTAAGTAATGTGCCTCACACACAGCCCCCCAGTAAGTAATGTGCCTCACACACAGCCCCCCAGTAAGTAATGTGCCTCACACACAGCCCCCCAGTAAGTAATGTGCCTCACACACAGCCCCCAGTAAGTAATGTGCCTGACACACAGCCCCCAGTAATGTCCCCACACAGTCCCCCAGTAAGTAATGTGCCTCACACAGCCCCCCAGGAAATAATGTGCCCACACAGCCCCCCCAGTAAATAATGTGCCTCACACATCCCCCCAGTAAATAATGTGCCTCACACAGCCCCCAGTAAATAATGTGCCTCACACAGCCCCCCCAGTAAGTAATGTGCCTCACGCAGCCCTCCAGTAAATAATGTGCCTCACACAGTCCCCCCAGTAAATAATGTGCCTCACACATCCCCCCAGTAAATAATGTGCCTCACACAGCCCCCCAGTAAGTAATGTGCCTCACACAGCCCCCCCAGTAAATAATGTGCCTCACACACAGCCCCCCAGTAAATAATGTGCCTCACACAGCCCCCCAGTAAATAATGTGCCCCACACACAGCCCCCCAGTAAATAATGTGCCTCACACAGCCCCCCAGTAAATAATGTGCCTCACACAGCCCCCCAGTAAATAATGTGCCCCACACAATCCCCCATAAGTAATGTGCCTCACACAGCCCCCAGTAAATAATGTGCCTCACACAGTCCCCCCAGTAAATAATGTGCCTCACACAGCCCCCCAGTAAATAATGTGCCTCACACACAGCCCCCCAGTAAATAATGTGCCTCACACAGCCCCCCAGTAAATAATGTGCCTCACACAGCCCCCCAGTAAATAATGTGCCTCACACAGCCCCCCAGTAAATAATGTGCCCCACACAATCCCCCATAAGTAATGTGCCTCACACAGCCCCCAGTAAATAATGTGCCTCACACACAGCCCCCCAGTAAATAATGTGCCTCACACACAGCCCCCAGTAAATAATGTGCCTCACACAGCCCCCCAGTAAGTAATGTGCCTCACACACAGCCCCCCAGTAAGTAATGTGCCTCACACACAGCCCCCCAGTAAATAATGTGCCTCACACAGTCCCCCCAGTAAGTAATGTGCCTCACACACAGCCCCCAGGAAATAATGTGCCTCACACAGCCCCCCAGTAAGTAATGTGCCTCACACACAGCCCCCCAGTAAGTAATGTGCCTCACACACAGCCCCCCAGGAAATAATGTGCCTCACACAGTCCCCCCAGGAAATAATGTGCCTCACACAGCCCCCCCAGGAAATAATGTGCCCCACAATGTTCTCCCCCTTCCCTAGTCCCTGTCATGTTTCTCACCTCACAGATGCATCTCTCTCTCTCTCTCTTTCTGTGCGCTGCTTTCCCCTGCAGGTCATGTGATCATGACATCATCATAGGTCCTTGAGCCTCTGGAACTCCCGGAGGCTAGGTCCTTGCAGGGGAAAGCAGCGCCTGCACTCGTTCTCATCACGATCTGAGGACACAGATCGTGATGTGAACGAGAGGGAAGGAATCTCCCGGGCAGATGATCTGCTGACCCGAGGAGATTCGGGGCACTGGCCAAAAGATCCGGGGCACGAGCCCCGGATCTTTTGACCTAGCGACGCCCCTGTATGGCGATCATCCATGCATTTTGCTTAAAGGAAATCTACCATCTGGAATCTACCATTAGGGTAGATCTTACAGTGTGTTCCTAGTAACATCCTGAGCCCTAAACTGGCTTTCCCTAATACTATAATACTTTCCAGCCTTATCTACACTTTATCTAGCTAATATGCTAATTTCTGCAGATGCTACAGAGGCATGGAGTCGCCTTTCTGGATTGTGGGAGCAAATGGAAACTCTACTCCCCAGTAGCCTCTGTTGTCCTACCTCCTTCTGCCTTCTGCTTCTGTCACTATGGGGCTCATTTACTAAGGGCCCGAATCGCTCATTTTAGTCAGGTTTCCCGAAAATTACCGGTGTGCGCCGAATTACCCTGGTTTTTGGCGCACGCGATCGGATTGTGTCACATCCGCGCCGGCTTGCACGTGACGGAAATCGGTGGGTGTGGCCGTCGGAAAACAGGACGGATTTGGAAAAAACGTGGTATTTAAAAAAGAATTTGTGTCGCTTGACACGCACTTACATGCACCAGGAATAGGATGGTGAACTCGGTGCAGCAGCGACACCTGGTGAACATCGGGCGCATGACCTTAGTGAATCACCGGAAGACCCGAATCCTCGTCTGAGAAAGCGCCGCTGGATCGCGACAGGACTGGGTAAGTAAATGAGCCCCTATATGTTTATTTAGCTCTAAAATGTATATGTAGGATAAAATGAGAAAACACAACTTAGATTATATTATGCAGTTTCTTGAGTCTGGCAATACCCTACATGTACTGTAGATATAAACAACTTTATGGGCCCATAACAGATGACAGAAGGGAAAGAGCGCCATCACGCTTTTGGAGGGCCAATTTTGTTGAAACAATTTTAAGGTGCAATGTGGCAATTGCTGAGCCTATAAAATACCAGAACAAGAGAAACCCCTAAAAAATAATCCCATTTAAAAACTAAACCCCTCAAGGAGTATTGTTACACTATTTTTGTGGTGGCGTTACCCCATTAAATACGTTTTTGTTTTATACACCATGGGGCACATTTACTAAGGGTCCGCAGCCGCGAATCCGTCGGGTTTTTCCCGAATATTTCCGCTTTGCGCTGTATTTTACAGGATTGTGGCGCACTTTTGCGCGACTTTCGCGCGACAGAAATCGGGGGGCGTGGCCACCGGACAACCCGAAGGATTCGGAAAAACTGCAGAATTTAAAAAGCCATTTGTGTCGCAAGATCAAGCACTCGCATACACCAGAAAAAAGCAGGTGAACTTCGGCGGACCTCGGCGCAGCAGCGACACCTGGTGAATATCGGCGCACGGACCTTAGTGAATCCCGGCAGAACCCGAATCAGCGTCGGAGAACCCGCCGCTGGATCGCGACTGGACCGGGTAAGTAAATGTGCCCCCATATATATCATGTTATTTATGTTCTATGCTTCAGCACGATTACGATGATATCTCTTTTATATAGCTGTTTTATGTGTGAATAATTTTGTATAGTAAAAGCTCATTTGGAGAGGTATAACATTTTGATTTTTTTTTCTTGATTCAACTGTATTAGGGCTTATGTTTTGCATGATGAGTTGTACTTTTTTAATAGAATCGTGGTGTAAATGTGACTTTTAAATAAAAAACCAACAGCTTTATCAATATTTTCAACCAGCATGAACTAGGTCTAGTATAAACAGACATACAGGGGGTCATTTACTTAGAACCCGAATCGATCTTTTTCATCGGATTTCCCAAAAATTACCGGTTTGCACCGAATTGCCCCAGGTTTTTGGCGCACGTGATCGGATTGTGGTGCATCAGCGCCGGCATGCATGCAACGGTAATTGGGGGCGTGGCCGTGGGAAAACCTGATGGATTCAGAAAAACCGCAGTATTTTAAAAAAAAATGTGTCGCTGGACACGCGCTTACCTGCACCCAGGATAGGATGGTGAACTCCGGCGAACTCTGGCGGACTTCAGTGCAGCAGCGACACCTGGTGGACAACGGGCATACTACCTTAGTGATTCGCCGGAAGACCCGAATCCTCGGCGTACAATGCGCCGCTGGATCGCAACAGGAACGGGTAAGTAAATGTGCCCCACAATCTCAGCCCAATGGGCCTCTTTACATTTACAGGTAAATGACAAATGGACATAGCATTTGAGATTTTTTTCCATGCTGGATTTACAAGTAATAATATTTTCTTGTTCTTCTCTGTCCATTTGATTTTAGATTTACCACAAATTTTCTCTGCCCCAGCAAGGGAGACAAACATTCATTAAATGTGACATTTTGATCAATTTTTTATTTCTTTTTTTGTTTGGTTGGATGCACAAAAATTCAAATTTTTGGCATTTTTTTCAGTGTTCACTGTATGGGCTTAACAATGATTTTATTTTATTGTATGCGTTGTTACGGACATGGCAATACGTTATATGTACTGTTTGTGTGGTGATTTGCACTTTTTATTTTAATATGTAGGAGTTTGAGGCATTTAGGAGACTTTTATTACTTTCAATTTTTTTAATTTCCAAATAAAAAATTTTAATGTCCCACTCTGGGACTTGAACAAGTGATCATCTGATCACTTGTTCAAAGTAATACACTGCCATACAGCATGACAGTGTATTACAGTAGTCAGCCTATGCAGATAAATAGACTGACACACACTCCTGTCTCTGACAGGATCTGTCATCATTCTGCTGGCGGCAGCTCTGGAGCCCTTGTCCAGACAACGGCACTGCCATGGAGATGATCAACGCCCCCCACTACCCGGCACCTTGGGCACCAATGGTGGGGGCGGGAAGGTACAGAAGCCCTATAGATGCTGCGGTCATGTTTAATCACCATCATGATCCCAGCTGTTACATCAGAGTCCCGGCTGGCGCATGTTGCCTGGCTCTGGCACTACTGTCACTGTTAACAATTGTGAAGGTGACAGCACTGCAGGACGAAAATGTACGTCCGGGGCGGCAGTTACCCACCGACCTGGACGTACATTTACATCATACGTGGTCAAGGGGTTAATATCCTGATGGTAGGTTTCCCTTAAAAATCAGAAGCCATTCTCAGTGATAATTTTGACTGCAATTTATACTATAGAATATATTGTTTCCTCTTTATTTCATACACATGTAAATGCAGTACTAGAAATCTTTCGATGATGAGTTTCGCTGAATAATAGCTACATTCTATTCATAAATATGCAAATTTTGATAATTTTCATTTTTAACTCTTATCAAGTCTGACATTCATTATCTATGGCTTCGGCTGTATAAACCATCTATCAATCTAAGGATCCCAGATGAAAGCTCTAAGATCTTCTCCAGGCAGAATATCTATTGTATGAGTTACATGCAAAATAACAGATTAAAGCTCAGGGAGTGCAGAACTTTGTGTTAAGACGTCTAGTGCAGACAGTGAAGGGGAAGACAGGAGAGTAGTGAGGGGGTTCTTTCAGTGATCAGCACATTAAAGACGACTGTGACAGTTCTGTTCATTGCTGCAGCAGCCTCCAGCAGAGAGAGCAGGCAGTCCGCTGCCACAGGTGACATACAGGAGTCTATAGGAGAAGTGTTCATTACTAGCAAGTGCCTAATAAACACAAGGCCTGGGAAATATCACCTCTCCGAGACTCCTGATCTTCTTTAGACACAGTTTTATGCCATTGCAACATCCCCCACCAGGGCCTAACCTTTTCCTTGGGGCCTGGAGGCAGCCGGGGCCCAGAATACCGGAGTGGCTGGCGGTTGTGGCCTAGGCACGCTGTGGCCACGGTCCTTGGTATGGGGACCGGAGGGCTGTCCTACAGCCTGGCAGGTCTCCAGCAGGTGGTGTGTGCAAGAAATATGGAGGGAGAGGCTGGTGGACTCCCCAGGTCAACCCCTGAGTATCCGTAATATATGTCCCTGGGTGATGGATGGGGAGCCATTGGTGGTACAGCCTTATCCAGGGAACAGACAAGGGGACATAGTGCAAAATAACTCATGGTTCTTTATTAGAACAACTGCAGGCACAGATTCCGGATTACTGGAGATTCCGGATTACTGGAGATTTCAGATTACTGGAGTGGGCATTGAGAGTGGTCCTCAGGAATTGGGTCACCAGTCTGGTAGCAGATGCAGACTGGGATGGAGCTGTGTCCAGATGTGGAAGCTGCAGCTTTAATCCTGGGTTTAGCTGAGTGTTAGTGCTGATGGTGCACAGACAATGGGGCAGATTTACTTACCCGGTCCGTTCGCGATTCAGCGGCGTGTTCTCTGCGGTGGATTCGGGACAGGCCGGGATTCATCAAGGTAGTTCCTCCGCCGTCCACCGGGTGGCGCTGCTGCGCTGAATAGCATCTGAACGCACTCAACTTCACCAAGCCGGACCAAGTGAAGGTAAGCGCGTCCCAAGCGACACTTTTATTGTTTTAAATGCGGCGGTTTTTCCGAATCCGTCGGGTTTTTCGCTCTTGAGGCAATACAGGGAAAATCGTCGCAAATCGGAAATATTTGGGTAACACGTCGGGAAAACGCGAATCGGGCCCTTAGTAAATGACCCCCACTGTTTCTCTCCTCTATGACAGGATGTGCTCTATAGTGAGAGCTGAGGCCTAGGCGGACTGTGGTAAGAGCATATGCTCTAAGATCTGACCTCTCTGGTAAGAGGTGGCTGGGAAGAGGACTTGCCCCTCCCTATCCAGGGGTTTTCTTATCCTGGTCAGGTGGTGGCTTACTCTCCAATCACACTTCAGTGTACATGGTGCAATACAATTGCTAGACAGAACCATTGCCTGTTCTGGTAGAACCTACAGCTGCTGAATACCTAATAACCCAGTGCTAGAACGTACTAGAATGTTCATGACTCCTTCAGACAGCTCCTAACCTGGAGAGGGCGCTGTTCTCAACTACTCCTCTGTCCATGTATTGGCAGGGATGTTGCACCATGTTGTATAGATATCACTGATGTGATGCTCACCCTTCCAGTGTTTTTTTCGAAGTTTAGCCATTCATTTTAACCCCTTAAGGACAAAGCCTTTTTTTGGTCATTTTTTTGCCCCCCACCTTCAAAAATTCTTTTTTCTGTGTACAGAGCTGTGTGAGGGCGTATTTTCTGCCTAACAAATTTTACTTCTCAATTACATTATTTATTATTCCATGCCATATACTGAGAAACCAAATACCAAAATGTGGTTTAATTGGTCAAAAAACAAATTCGCGCCACTTTCTTGTGAGCTCAGTTTTTACGACTTTGTTTCGCCATCTTCTGACCCTAATAACTTTTTCATACTTCGTTGTATGGAGCTATGTGAGGTGTCGTTTTTTGCGAGATGAGCTGACATTTTCATTGCTCCCATTTTGAGGATTATGCGACCTTTTGATCACTTTTAATAAAAATGTTATGTAAAATGGTGTAAAAGTCACGTTTCGGGCATTTCAACACCATTTTCAGTTATGTGGTTCTTTGCCGGCAATAACCGGCTTTATATTTTGATAGATTTTGGCATTTTGGAACACGGTGATACATAACATGTTTGTGATTTTTACTGTTTATTTCGTTTTATATCTGTTCTAGGGAAAGGGGGGTGATTTGAATTTTTTATATTTTATAATTTTTTTTTAACTTTATTTAAATTAAATTTTTATTACTATTTTTTAGACCCTCTAGGGCAGTGATTTTAAACCTGTGTGCCGTGGCACACTAGTGTGCCGCGACACATGGTTTAGTGTGCCGCGGGGAAAGTTCCCCGAACTATGGTGCCCCTGTGTAGCGCTGCCGCCGTGCCCCTGTGTTTCGGCCCCCATACTTACCTACAAGCCCCGCGTCAGCGATCCGCCCATCTTCTGTAGCTCCTGCACCGCGCGGCCCATATCACGTGACTGACCTGACGTCAGGTCGCGTAAGTCACGTGACCAGAGGCGCACGGTGCAGGAGCTACAGAGGGTGGGCGGATCGCCATTAGGAGTGAAGGTACGCGGAAGAAGACATCAAGGGTAAGTATATAAGGTTATTATTTGTATAGGGAAGGCAGCTAGGGTCTTTTTTTATTAGTAAAGGGAGGCTGGGGCTTTTTATTAGTTAAGGGAGGCCTCTAGGGCCTTTTAATTAGTAAAGAGGGGCCTCTATGGCCTTTTAATTAGTAAAGGGGGGCTTCTAGGGCCTTTTAATTAGTAAAGGGAGGCCTCTATGGCCTTTTAATTAGTAAAGAGGGGCCTCTAGGGCCTTTTAATTAGTAAAGGGGGGCCTCTAGGGCCTTTTAATTAGTAAAGGGGGGCCTCTAGGGCCTTTTAATTAGTAAAGGGGGGCCTCTAGGGCCTTTTAATTAGTAAAGGGAGGCCTCTATGGCCTTTTAATTAGTAAAGGGGGGCCTCTAGGGCCTTTTAATTAGTAAAGGGGGGCCTCTAGGGCCTTTTAATTAGTAAAGGGGGGCCTCTAAGGCCTTTTAATTAGTAAAGGGAGGCAGCTAGGGGCTCTTAATTAGTAAAGGGAGGCCGCTAGGGGCTCTTAATTAGTAAAGGGCGGCCGCTAGGGTCTTTTAATTAGTAAAGGGCGGCCGCTAGGGTCTTTTAATTAGTAAAGGGAGGCTGCTAGGGTCTTTTAATTAGTAAAGGGAGGCCGTTAGGGGCTCTTAATTAGTAAAGGGAGGCCGCTAGGGTCTTTCAATTAGTAAAGGGAGGCCGCTAGGGTCTTTTAATTATTAAAGGGAGGCCGCTAGGGTCTTTTAATTAGTAAAGGGAGGCCGCTAGGTGCTCTTAATTCGTAAAGGGAAGGCCGCTAGAGGTTTTTATTAGTAAAGGGAGGCTGCTAGGGTTTTTTTTATTAGTAAAGGGAGGCTGCTAGGGGTTTTTTATCAGTAAAGGGAGGCCGCTAGGGGTTTTTTATTAGTAAAGGGAGGCCGCTAGGGGTTTTTTATTAGTAAAGGGAGGCCTTTTATGGCTGTTTTAGTGTCATTTTGTGCTATTTTGGTTGGTGGTGTGCCCCAGGATTTTCTAAGTATAAAAAGTGTGCCGCGGCTCAAAAAAGGTTGAAAATCACTGATCTAGGGTACTTTAACCTTAAATGGTCTGATCATTCCTACCATATACTGCAAAACTACTGTATTGCAGTATATGGCATTTTTTACAAAGGATTCAATACAATGAGCTGCTGGCTCATAACGAATCTTCAGAAACCATGCACCCTCCGGTCTGACGAAGACCCAAGGCTGTCATGGCAACCGATCGCCGGTAAGTGTCCCTGGTTTATCCATGACTGATCCTCATTCCTTTCAGGATGTAAACATTCATGTTCAGGGCATTTTTTGATTTTTCTATAAGTAGAATACAACCTCAGGATTTTTATATCCGTAGTAGAGTCTGAGCCAATGACCGACACTTAAAGACAAGCAGATTTTTTATCAGTATATCAGATGGATACCCACCACAAGATAGCAGCATCTTAAGTGGTGTTCCCTCTCCAGGCTTTTAATATGACTCATCTCAGCCAAACAATGACTCTTCTCTGCTCATTTGCATATACCTTTAGGGGCAATGTTTTAAATGGGAGAGTTTTAACATTAAAGAGAGGACTCTAAAAGGGACATTTCATATCCGACCTGAAGATGCTAGCAGCTTAGTGGGTGACAGTGTCCCTTTAAGTAATCAGTCCCTATTCCCGTTCAGAATGGCATCTCGTAATCTGATAATTCAACCTTAAAAAGAGCAATTCTCTGATGTGATAATATGATACCTGACAGTCCAGCTGTCCAGTCCAGTCCTCTTAATGCCTGTTTAAAATAATTTTGCATTCAGTATTTATCTAAACTAATTCCAATAAATCCGTGCAGTATGTGTACTTCACCTTTCCATTAACAAAAAAACACTCATCATTAGAGTGTGGATATCTTCGTCAGCCTAAATAAGACATCTAACAGCGCAGAGGATTAAAGAATGTTGATAAGAGGACATACAAATTGCAACTATTGTTCTAATTCCCATCTCTAAGATGTTTAATATTCACAGTACTTTTCCTTTGTGACCAAACCGATCAGAAACCAATGGAGAAAGCAGCTTGGAATGCAAAAGAAAGACGCTCCGCTACACGCAGAATATGCTCAGATTAATACCTTTAGAACAATGACAGTTTGATGGTATGATGGAAGCTCCGCCCCCCTGTCGCAGAAGATCCAACAGAATACTTAGACCAGCCCATCTGTCATAGATTTGCACAAAAACTGTGTAGTGCTCCCAGTATGGGAGGGAGTATAAAGGATGCAAAGAAATTAGTTGCAACTATCAGTTAGAGGACATGATGTGCACAAAGGTCTCTCGGCCCCACATATAGATCAGAAACATTATTGAGCAAACCCAAACTCCCCTGAACTCGATAACGAACTTTATTAGTTTCATATTACTTCCAGATTAGGTACCCAGTCCTGAACAGATTTTTAAAATTCAAGTGTAAAGGGTACATTCATTACCATTCAAGAACCAATTGCTGTAGGTTACTCCTCTGCAGTAAAGACTGTGGGGTGGTTTTCCCATGAGGTCAGATTTTCTGCAGTCCCTGTTCAGAGCTTGCAATGAATCTGGGGATGAACGGCTGCACTACACATGCATTAGATGTCCAGAACTTGCACAGTGAAGCCCAGAGGTTTTTCATCGCTGGCACACATCATGGAGATATACAATTCTTAAGCACTACCTCTTAAGGACTTGCTGGCGGTTAAGTGACCCAATTACAGGTGACATGCTCTCTTTAATGTTACATGCACACTAACAGGGGTGTAACTACAGTGGTAGCAGCAATAGCAGCTGCTATGGGGCCCGCAGTGTCAGGGGGCCCCCCATCCGACCGGACACACTAATATATACACACAATTATATACATATTGTGCTACATATAATATTTTACACAGCTGAATTGGGAGCTCAGATAAGAAATGTAGGGGAGAGGACAGCAGGACTTGGAGTCTCTCATCTCTAACTTCCTGCTATCTACCTCCCCCTAATGGTCTGTAGTTACTGGGACAGGTATGTTCCCTCAACCCCTCTGGGATAAGAGGACTGCCTGGTGAAGGGGGACCCATTCAGAAGTGTGCTATGTGGCCCAGCCTCTCCTGGTTACACTTATGTTGTTTTCGTCTCTGTGCCATAGTATTTTTTGTTGGATAGCAAAATGACACATTCATTTCAATGGACCCATCCACATCAATGTGTTTTTTTTTAAGGATCCGTAAGGCGGCTGTATAAAACTCAGAGCTTGTCCTATGCTAGCCCATGTTTGTGGAACAAGCCTTCCCAGTGTATGGGAATGTAAAAAATATGGGTGCTACACAGGTGTCACCCGTGTGATGTCCATATTTGCAAGTCAGTTGATATTTAACACAAATCTGAAACCTTGGTTGTATAAAAATGCATTAGACCATGGAATGCATCATACCATGAAGTTGAACTTTATTTTGTGACTTTTTGATTTGTTTCCACCCCCCCTCCTCAAGAATGTTTTAATATAGAATTCGATTTTTAGATTATAGGGAGTTTTTGTTGCTATAACTACCTGTACAGACAGACAGGATAAAAATAAAGATAAACCTGCAGCTGTAGCCTCCGTCTCTGAGATCTGCTCCATATTGTTACCGTATTGTAACATATCTTTTCTCTACAGATGAAACCTGTTTTTATTAGACCATAAAAGCCTTTAACAAAATTAATCAATTTATCTTTTCATTATGAACTTTGACAATTTCCTTTTAAACTTAAAATGTAACATACTTATTAAAGAGTATACTGTGCAAAGTATCTCAAGGTAAGTGACATTGTATCAAGCTTATGTATTAAGAAATTGCATTATATGTTGAATATTCTATTAGCAGAATACTACTTCTACAGAAGGGAATTGGTGGACAAAACCATTATCATATGTGTGTAAAATAAGAGTCAGACAGGGACATACCTCCCAACCATCCGGATCCAGTGGGACATTCCCAGATTTTGGGCTCTGTCCTGCTGTCCCCACCGGCAGGAGGTACGGCCCGAGACATTAAAGGAAACCTACCATTTCAAATGGTAGGTTTAAGCTGTAAACACCGAGCACCAGCTCAGGGTGAGCTGGTGCCGGTGCTTAGTTTCGTTAGTGTTAAAACCGCGGTATCGCGGTTTTAACACTTTTTAAACTTTATAGCATAAACTGCTTCGGCGCTGCGTGCCTACATAGGAAATGCCGCAGGCGTTGCGCGCGCACGGTCGCGCGCAGCGCCGAAGCGGCTTCTGCTATAAAGTTTAAAAAGTGTTAAAACCGCGATACCGCGGTTTTAACACTAACGAAACTAAGCACCGGCACCAGCTCACCCTGAGCTGGTGCTCGGTGTTTACAGCTTAAACCTACCATTTGAAATGGTAGGTTTCCTTTAACTCTATTGGTGTCCTCCGGTCACCGAAAGAGTTAGATGTATATTATAGTATAATTCTTTATGTTGTCATTTTGGTTTTATTTGTATACTTCAAATTGTAAAATTTGCTCTGGCCAATAACGCAACAAAATTAGTAAAAATTCCTGACAGGGAAAGGTATAACAGCTATGGAGCCCACAGTCTCTGAGGCTCATTTGCATAATTTATGAAGACTGTTTTTAAATAAAAACCAGGGCATAAGAAGCTAAAAGAAGAGCGGATCCTGCCAAAGGGGGCGCACACCAGTATATTAGTGCGTGGTTTACAATGCTTGATTCTGGTAATAGATTTCCTTTATATGGATGCAGGTTCTCTCAGACAAGGTGTTAAAAAAACGGGTTTAGAGGACCGATGACATGCAGGATACTGACTTGCAACCCTCATGGGCACTGTAAACTGTATTGGCGGCCTCAAGTTGCCAATAAAGTTTAAAGCTATTGCAGGGCAGGGGTGAAAGATTTGCAGTATAAGCTTTTTTGTTTTGTTAGAGCAACCCCTGTTTCTACTGAAATAATAATTCTGCCCAACCCTTTTTAGGACCTACAAAATGCACCGGGAAGGGGGTGAACTTTGGTGGACCTCGGTTCAGAAGCAACACATGCAGGAACTCGGGCGCACAATCTTAGTGAATCGCGGCCGAATCCTCGTCGGGCAGCGCATCGCAGGATCGCGACGGGAGCGG
Organism: Engystomops pustulosus; assembly: GCF_040894005.1. NCBI lineage: Eukaryota > Metazoa > Chordata > Amphibia > Anura > Leptodactylidae > Engystomops > Engystomops pustulosus. Next base: position 48,687,727 of record NC_092415.1, read on the forward strand.
CTAAGTAAATCTGCCCCAATATGTTTTTATCCTGAGTTAAAAAGACCAAAGACAGATACAAAGATCTGATATTTTATAATGTTTCCATGGTGAGATGTTGGTGAGAACCTTGTATCTTCTGGCTGCTGAGGCCCATAACACAAAACATTCAGATGCCCTCAACAAACCATCAATGTGTTAGGGTTCAGCAACTGCAAAAGGATGAGCTCATCCCTACAGAGACATTCACATTCACCAACATCAGAGACATCTAGTGGCCAGTTATATTAGTGCCAAGAGCTTATTCAAATATTAACTAGTAATTGCAGATTTCATAATAAAATGTAATTTTTGAATAAGGAAAGATGTGTGTTCCAGGAAGGTACAATCAGACAAAGCTGACAATTCTCCTAATTTTCCTGTTTTATTCAATAGCTGCATTCCCCTTGAAGTAACAATGTTAGGACATCTTCTCTTATCTCTTGCTGGGTCTCTGATCATTTATATATACACTGACAGCTCGTTTTTACCATTGCCCTTGTCTGACAGGTGCATATACTGGTAATTTCTTCATAAGCTTCTTGGATGAATGACAAAGGAACATAACAAAGTGAATAGGGTTGTTATTGTATCTTTATTTAGGGACGGAACTAGTAGAGGCTAGTCTTTATCGAAGACCTCTGCATGGCCCCACACCTTCCCTTAACCCCTTAAGGACGGAGGGTTTTTCGGCTAATTTCTCGCTCTCCAACTTCAAAAATCCATAACTTTTTCATTTTTACGTGTACAGACCTGTGTGAGGGCTTATTTTGTGCGTAACAAATTTTACTTTCCCGTAATGTTATTTATTTTAACATGCCGTGTACTGCGAAGCTGAAAAAAAATTCCAAATGTGGAAAAATTGAAAAAAAACCGCACATGCGTCACGTTCTTGTGGGCTCAGTTTTTACAACTTTCACTCTTCGCTCCAAATAACACACCTACTTTATTCTTTGGTTCGGTGCGATCGCGGTAATACCAAATTTATATAGGTTTTATTGTGTTTTAATACATTTTCAAAAATTAAACGAATGTGTACAAAAAAGAAAAAAATTTTTTTGCCATCTTCTGACGCTAATAACTTTTTCATACTTTGGCGCACGGAAATGTGTGAGGGGTCATTTTTTGCGAAATGAGGCGACGTTTTCATTGCTACCATTTTGAGGTCTGTGCGACATTTTGATAATTTTTTATTTAATTTTTTATGTTATGTAAAAAGGTGTAAAAGTCGCATTTCGGACATTTGGGCGCCATTTCCCGCCTCGGAGGTCACCTCCGGCCGTAACCGTTTTTATATTTTGATAGATCGGGCATTTTGGGACGCGGCGATACCTAATATGTCTGTGATTTTTACTGTTTGTTATGTTTTATATCCGTTCTAGGGAAAGGGGGGTGATTTGAACTTTTAATATTTTATTAATTTTTTTTATTTTTTAAACTTTTTTTTTTCTTTTTTTTTTCACTATTTTTTAGACCATCTAGGGTACATTAACCCTAGATGATCAGATCGCTCCTACCATATACTGCAATGCTACAGTATTGCAATATATGGCGTTTTTGCAGGTCTTACATTACAATGAGCCACTGGCTCATTGTAACGAACCTGCATAAACCATGTAGCCTCGTGTCAAGAGAAGACCCGAGGCTACCATGGTAACCGATCGCCGCCCCCCCGATGACGTTCGGGGGCGTGGCGATCGAAAAAAAGATGGCGGCGCCCGCGCGCCGCCGTCTTTTAAACGCCGCCCGCGACTTTGCGGGCGGCGTTTAGAGGGTTAATAGCCGCGATCGGTGCAAGCACCGACCGCGGTTATTAGCGGTGGGGGTTTTGTGCAAAATGCAAAAACCCCCACCTCTGTATGAAGAGGACTCAGCCCGTGAGCCCTCTTCATACATCCCTTATACCTCTGCGCCGTAGAGCTACGGCGCAGAGCGTTAAGGGGTTAAAATATATATTATGTTTTGTACACACATGTTTATACATTCACATTTATACAGTCATATATACACACATTTATATACTTATATACACACATACATTTTTGCACTGAAACACACATTTATACACTTTTACACACATACATATATGTATACAATTGCAACACCCTCGCCGATGCAAGGCAGAGAGGTGGTTGCGAATACGTCTCACCATGTAGCTTGCAGCCTGTGAAGGGTCTGATCAGCCCCACAGCATGTCACTACATAACAACTACATAATACAAATGAGCACTGCAGTGGTAGAGCCTGCCTGGTAAGGCAGGAGTTAATTGTTTTCTGTGATGTAATTCCAGCAGCCAATCACAGTTGTTCATATTTTGAATCTGTGAGCTGAGATGTAATTGGAGGAGTAGCCACCACCTGACCAGTGGGAGTAACAAAACCCCTGGTCAGGACACTTCTAGAGTTCAGTCAGTCAGATCCAGGAGTCTGCAGAAGCAGACTGGAGTTAATCCAGTACAGAGTAGTCTAATCTAGTTAGACAGGAAGACAGACCAAAGCAGGTGAGCCCAGCTCCCTGCCTGAAGAGTGGAGCTAAGAGCTAGTTAGTGAGAGGAAAGGGGTACCATCCTACCCTTAAGGGTGATATCTTAAGCAACCGAGGACAAGCTGAAGCTTCCAGGACACAGCTATCTTCCAGCCTGCCCATTGCATCCAGGCTGATGATCTCCATCCTGTGGCTCCCTCCAACTGCATGTCCAGCATTCTACCATTCTGTCAAGGCACGTTGCTACGGTTCCTGACGGTTCCAATAAAGAACTGTAAGTTGTTTTTGTTCAACGTCTGCCTCCGCCTGGTCCCTGCTACTACGGCTGTCACCATCACGGGCACCCTGTCCACCACACAGAGACTCATACTCCAGACCCCAAAGGGTTGCCCCAGGGAGAACCGATATAGCAGCCTCTCCCTCATCATTTCTTGCCAACACCACCCTGCTGGAGACCTGCCAGGCTGTAGGACAGCCCTCCGGTTCCCCATACCAAGCACCGTGACACTAGCGTGCCTAGGCCGCAACGGCCAGCCACTCAGGTACTGCGGGCCCCGGCTGACTCCAGGCCCCAAGAAAAGGCTAGGCCCCGGTGGGGGATGTTGCACAATCGTAAGGACACATTTATGCACTCATATATATATTTATACATACAGTATATACACACTCATACAGTATATAAACACATATATACAGTAAATAGACATCAAACATACAGTATACACAGCAAATATATCTTCATACAAACATCATATACACAGCAGATACACACTTGCTCACCATAAACACACATACAGCAAACTCCATCTTTCCATCCTTCTCCCTCCAGTTGAGCAATGTATATGCAGAGAAGAGCCTATGGGGGACAGTATTACACCCACTCCCGGACTCTGCTAAGCGTATGCTCTGAGAGTTCCCCCAGTAACATCGGTAGCAGCCAATCCCTGGCTACTGGCAATGTTTGTTCCTCCTCCCCCTTTTAGGGGACAACGTAGGAGCGTATACAGTAGGATACGTCCTAGCTAGAGATGAGCGAGCACTAAAATGCTGGAGTGCTCTTTACTCGGGTCGAACTTTTCCCGATGCCAATGAAGTCAATGGGAGACTCGAGCATTTTTCACTGAAAGAACACATTGAAAGAACACATTGCAGATGTTTGCAGATGTTTTCACTGAAAGAACACATTGAAAGAACACAGTGAAGAACACATTGCAGATGTTTCCGTACATCTGCTAACTTATCCGAAGTTAGTAGATGTACGGAACATCTGCAATGTGTTCTTCACTGTGTTCTTTCAATGTGTTCTTCACGTAAATAATCCTGTATTCACTGTTTTCATTGTATTCTTCACTGTTCTTCACTGTGTTTCGTTAAGTAAATGCTCGATCTCGAGCCGGCAAGATACTCGTCCGAGCAACGAGCCGTTTCAAATACGCTAATACTCGAATGAGCATCAAGCTCGGATGAGTATACTCGCTCATCTCTAGTCCTAGCCCTTTGCTGTGAGAATATGTCAGGAATCTCCTAACATATCCTTACAACTGAGGGCTAAACGTGATGTGAACACAGCCTTAATGTTATATTCATTTCACACGTTGGAATACTTCATTTCCTGTTCTGTTCTGCAGTTTTGTGAGGTAGAGTTGAAAGAAATGGCAGACAATTCTTCCGTTAGTAAATGCTATGTGGCAGTCATGACGAGATCTACTGATGGATGTTACCAAAGGGTTTTCTGTTAATATACTCTAGCTCAGCTGTAGAGGCCCACAGAAGCTCAGCCGTAGAGGCGCACAGAAGCTCAGCCGTAGAGGCCCACTGAAGCTCAGCAGTAGAGGCGTGAAGAAGCTCAGCCGTAGAGGCGCACATAAGCTCAGCCGTAGAGGCGCCCATAAGCTCAGCCGTAGAGGCGCACATAAGCTCAGCCGTAGAGGCCCACATAAGCTCAGACGTAAAGTCGCACATAAGCTCAGCCGTAGAGGCCCACATAAGCTCAGACGTAGAGGCGCACATAAGCTCGGCCGTAGAGGTCCACATTAGCTCAGCCGTAGAGGCCCACAGAAGCTCAGCCGTAGAGGCCCACAGAAGCTCAGCCGTAGAGGCCCACAGAAGCTCAGCCGTAGAGGCCCACAGAAGCTCAGCCGTAGAGGCCCACATAAGCTCAGCAGTAGAGGCCCACATAAGCTCAGCCGTAGAGGCCCACATAAGCTCAGCCGTAGAGGCCCACATAAGCTCAGCCGTAGAGGCCCACATGAGCTCCGCCGTACAGGCACACATTTACATGTATTAAAGTGTTTCTGTATGACTTTGCTCTGAAAAGAACGTGCAAACTTCTTGCACATATATTTCCAAAGTGTCCAGTTTGGTCTGGCGGCTGCCCTGTGTCCGACAAGATAGGAAAAATGTGCACCAAAAGGGGCTGTTACTGCTTAGTCAGAGTTCGCCCCACATTTAGTACTGACCTGCGCCACAATTGCACTATAAAGTGCACCAAAAAATAAAGGTGACCACTTTCCAAGCAGTGCAGGGAGCCCCAGATTAATGAAGACCATGGGGCAGTTTTGATGATTCTGGCGCCCCCTGCACACTCCACAGGCAACTGCACATAGTACAGACTGCACAAGTTTTAATAAGTGTGAGCCATAGAGTTAGTGATAAAAGTGAAACTCAGCTTGAGATGGTTTTATTAAAGAATTATGTTTATTAGTTAACCCTCAGCTGTAGAATATTTTATTGTTTCTGAATAGATTATCATTGCACTGTTATATTTTTGTATCTCCGTACTGTGACATCACTGTGTGTATTTTCCCTGTACTGTGACATCACTGTATTTATTATCCTTGTACTGTGACATCACTCTGTGTATCCACGTACGGTGACATCACTGTATTTACTACACCTGTACTATGACATTGCTGTATCTAACACATTTATACTTTGGTAGCACTGTGATATTTCTGTATCTTTGTACTGTGACATCAAAGTGTGTATTATCTCTGCACTGTGATATCACTGTGTGTATCTTACCTGTACTGTGACATCACTGTATTTACTATCCTTGGACTGTGACATCACTGTGTGTATTATCCCCTTGTTGTCACATCACTGTATTAACTACATCTTTACTGTGACATCACTGTATTTATTATCCCTGTATTGTCACATCATTGTAATTACAACACATGTACTGTGACATCACAGTGAGTATTATCCCTGTATTTTTACATCACTGTATTTACTACACCAGTACCATGACAACACATTTACTAAGGGCATTGCGCAGTTTTTCTGACGGACTTTGCACGTTCTTTTAGGTGAAAACTGTATGCAAATTGTGCCGCACGCTCTAAGTTAAAGGTGCACCACAAAAAAGTTGGTGAACTCTGTTGGGCCAGTGCAGAGAAACACCAGATTCATGATTTTCAGCGCATGTTCTTCATGAATCTGCTGCACCACGCTTTATACAGAGGGCAGAGCATTTTTAGTGACATTTCCTACTTCTCAGTAAATGTGCTCCTGTATGTATTATCTCTGTACTGTGAAATCACTGTATTTACTATAACTATGCTGTGGCATCACTGTGTGTATTATCTCCGTATTGTGACATGACAGGGAATATTATCCCTATATTTTAATATCACTGTGTATACTAAACATGTACCATGACATCACAGTGTGTATTATCTTTGCACTGCAACATCACTGTGTTAATTATCCCTGTACTGTGACATCACTGTATTTATTATGCATGTACTATGACATCACTGTATTTACTACACCTGTACTGTGACATCACTGTGTGTATAATCTTTGTACTGTGACATCACTGTGTATATTATCCCTGTAATGTGACATCACTGTATTTATTATACATGTACTGTGACATCACTGTATTTATTATACATGTACTGTGACATCACTGTGTGTATAATCTTTGTACTGTCACATCACTGTGTATATTATCCCTGTACTGTCACATCACTGTGTGTACTACAGCAGGTACTGTGAAATCACTGTATTTATTATCCCTGTACTGTGTCATCAATGTGTGTATGATCCCTGTTCTGTGACATCACTGTATTTATTATGGCTGTACTGTCCCATCCTGGTGTGAATTATCCCTGTACTGTGACATCACTGTATTTATTATGCATGTACTATGACATCACTGTATTTACTACACCTGTACTGTGACATAACTGTGTGTATAATCTTTGTACTGTGACATCACTGTGTATATTATCCCTGTACTGTGTCATTAATGTGTGTATGATCCCTGTTCTGTGACATCACTGTATTTATTATGGCTGTACTGTCACATCCTGGTGTGAATTATCGCTGTACTGTGACATCACTGCAAAGATCACTGCACTGAGCTTCTATGTGCACTATTTCCGCACTATTGATTTATATAAAGTTTATGGAAAAGTTAGAGACCATTTAATCAAGAGATATGAAGTGTCACTCATCAAGGTATATGGCACCAAAAAACTACGAGCAACTGTAGTTCTCTTATTTCCACATGAGCTGAGAAACCAAAATGTACATTGCAGCGTGCGGCCATTAGTCCCAAAGCAATGCGATATCCCCCGGCATCTCCTCCTAAGTTTCTCAAGTCAAGAATCTAGAAATGAAATCTGGTTAATGGCAAGTTCTCTTCTCTCTTTCCTCTAATTGCTTCCTCAAGCAAAGGGAATTCATTGACACCCTTCAAATTATCAGCCGAGATTTATGGCATGTGGTAATCACACGGACTGTGGAAAATACAATAGAACATATGGCACCAAAAATCATGTGGGCATAATTAAAATGACTTAAATTCTATTCCATTTTGATATTCCTAAAGTACACAGATTTAAGGCAAGCAGATGGTACCATTTGTTATGCAAAGTGATTCTTGCTATCAAGCTGCAGAGATGTTACTCCAGTCCGGAAGTAAACAAGAGAAATATTTGCCGAATGCCCGACCCGAAGCAATTTGCTTTTTTACAAAGCCAACAAATAGCATTTTAAAAGAGAGAACCCCCCCTCCCACTCCCAAATGTATGATCATAGGATCAAGCAAACACGGATCATAGATCAGAGGCAACACTTCTAGTTATAGTGTCAGTGATACACTTATAGTCAAGAGCTCTTAAATAGCATCAGGACCCATAATCACCCTGTGTTTGTGTCTACTTGTAAGGTCCCTGTGAGGGGCATCATTATTAAGCCGTACAGGTCACTTCACTTCTTCCACGCACAAAGGTCATGAAAACATTAAAAGGGAATTTCCAGCAAATAAAAATGACATCTAAAAGGACAATACATTATAAGGGATACTCCTTGCTCCACATCGCTCTTGTTCACTGCTAATCTGCACCTACTGGATGTCTTATTAACTGATCAGCTCAGGAAGTGGAGGGAACCAGCAGCAGTGGGGACATGAGGAGTAGTAAGCTGAGGGGTAACTACAGGGACAGCAGCCATAGCAGCTGCTATGGGGCCTGGAGGGTCAGGCCTGACACACTAAAGAATGGAGGATGCGTGCCATTATCTACATGTTATACTGCACATTGTACAGCATAAGGAGGAGGGGGTAAGTGTTCATCACCTATGGCCCATATGGTCGTGTGCATGGTATATTGTATGTATATAACAGTGCACATTTTCCACAGTACACAAGTCGGGGCAACCTCCTGCCATACTATGTACACTCTGTATTTGTAAGTATATATGCTGTATGTCTGTATATGGTACTGTGTCCATTTATCAACTGGGACATCTCATTATAATAATTAGAAGGGAATCCATGGGTGGTGTCCTAGTGATCAGACTTTTTAATGTATTCTGTGCATAGCTATTAAATGGCCTTGATTGGACGACCATAAAGAGCTTGTATGGGATCAGGGGAATATAGTACATGAGCTCATGATGGTGTAAAACAAACATGCTGTACTCACCCCTCTCTGGTGCTCCCATTCAGTTCTTCACCTCCACTTTGGCCTGTTTGTGCATACAGAGACTTAGTAATGACATCATGTGGTCATTGCGTGGTCAATTCTGTGTCTCCGCTGAGCCTCTGTATATAAGCATAGCCTCTTTATTTGTAAGTATATATGCTGTATGTCCGTATATAGTACTGTATGCGTGTGTATGTGATGCATATGTGATGTGTACATGCTGGATGAGTGTGTTGTGTGTATATACTGTATCTATGTTTATTTGCTGTATGTCCGTATAAGTATGGTATAGTTTGTATGTGTGTGCATATGTGATGTGAAAATACTGTGTATGTGTATAAGAAGCATACACAGTATTAAAGATAAGAATCTCATCTTTCACATTGCTCCAGGATGACAGGCAGCTAAAGAAATAGGTAGGAACTGGATCTTTATCTGCAGATCGCAGTTACTACAATGTCACATTGTCTCAGATTCTGTAGCTCCCAGGACCACAAGCCTAATGTCATCTGAAAGACAAGACCTTTATCTTTAATATGGCAAAGCATGGTTCTAGATACTATAGAACCGAAGATGGGATCATTAACAGCTGTGCTAAGGTTCGGCTTTATTTTATTGGAAAGAGGTCATTAGCATACATTTTCCAGGGTAATATTGCATGGCTTATCAAATGTGCCAGTTTCTGTACAGTAAGAAGAAACAGCATCTTAAGACCCACAGTATTGTTGGTCTAATTACGGGCATGCCAGCAAGCTTTAAACTGGTTGTCCAGTTATACTATATTTTACAAGGGTAAGTATAAGACCATAATAGGGTCAACCATATTATTCTTACCTTGTTAAAAATTACTGTTGGTCAACAGCAGTTTAGGGTCATGTAACTCCTATATAGAAACTCTCCTGCAAGGCGTCATATGACCTTTGATCCTGGAGGACAATGTTTAACATTATGGGGGTATGTATAATATGGGGGAACCTTTTAAGTTCTTACTAGAGATGAGCGAGTATACTCGTCCGAGCTTGATGCTCGTTCGAGTATTAAGGTACTCGAAACGGCTCGTTGCTCGGACGAGTATTTCCCCTGCTCGAGATCGAGCATTTAATTAAAAAAACACAGTGAAGAACAATGAAGAATAGAATAAAAACAGTGAACACAGGATCATTTAAGTGAAAAACACAGTAAAGAACACAATGAAGAATAGATTACAGATGTTCGGCACATCTGCTTACTTGTCGGGAGATACGCGCGGAACGGTGCGTACAAAATAGCATGTGAAGAGCAATATATATGTGTGTAAAGAACACATTGCAGATGTTTACATACATCTGCAATGTCTTCTTCACACATATATATTGTTCTTCACATGCTATTTTGTACGCACCGTTCCGCGCGTATCTCCCGACAAGTAAGCAGATGTGCTGAACATCTGTAATCTATTCTTCATTGTGTTCTTTACTGTGTTTTTCACTTAAATGATCCTGTGTTCACGGTGTTCACTGTTTTTATTCTATTCTTCACTGTTCGGCACATCTGCTAACTTGTCGGAAGATACGCGCGGAACGGTGCGAACAAAATAGTATGTGAAGAACAATATATATGTGTGAAGAACACATTGAAGAACACGGTGAGCAGGACAGAGACACCGGGGAGCAGCACAGAGACACCGGGGAGCAGCACAGAGACACCGGGGAGCGGCACGGAGACATCGGGCAGTGGCACGGAGACATCGGGCAGTGGCACGGAGCGGCACGGAGACATAGGGGCACGGAGACATAGGGGCACGGAGACATAGGGGCACGGAGACATCGGGGCACGGAGACATTGGGGCACGGAGACATCGGGCAGCGGCACGGAGCGGCACGGAGACATAGGGGCACGGAGACATAGGGGCACGGAGACATAGGGGCACGGAGACATAGGGGCACGGAGACATGGGGCACGGAGACATAGGGGCACGGAGACATAGGGGCACGGAGACATAGGGGCACGGAGACATAGGGGCACGGAGACATGGGGCACGGAGACATAGGGGCACGGAGACATAGGGGCACGGAGACATAGGGGCACGGAGGCATCGGGGCACGGAGGCATCGGGGCACGGTGACATCGGGCAGCGGCACGGAGACATAGGGGCACGGAGACATAGGGGCACGGAGACATAGGGGCACGGAGACATCGGGGCACGGAGACATCGGGCAGCGGCATGGAGCGGCACGGAGACATAGGGGCACGGAGACATAGGGGCACGGAGACATCGGGGCACGGAGACATCGGGGCACGGAGACATCGGGGCACGGAGACATGGGGGCACGGAGACATAGGGGCACGGAGACATAGGGGCACGGAGACATCGGGGCACGGAGGCATCGGGGCACGGAGGCATCGGGGCACGGTGACATCGGGGCACGGAGACATCGGGGCACGGAGACATCGGGGCACGGAGACATAGGGGCACGGAGACATGGGGGCACGGAGACATGGGGGCACGGAGACATGGGGGCACGGAGACATGGGGGCACGGAGACATGGGGGCACGGAGACATGGGGGCACGGAGACATAGGGGCACGGAGACATAGGGGCACGGAGGCATAGGGGCACGGAGGCATAGGGGCACGGAGACATCGGGGCACGGAGACATCGGGGCACGGAGACATCGGGGCACGGAGGCATCGGGGCACGGAGACATAGGGGCACGGAGACATAGGGGCACGGAGGCATAGGGGCACGGAGGCATAGGGGCACGGAGGCATAGGGGCACGGAGACATAGGGGCACGGAGACATCGGGGAGACTTCAGTGGAAGAAGAGCAGCGGATCCCGGGACAGCGTATCTCCCGAAAAGTAAGCAGATGTGCCGAACATCTGCAATCTATTCTTCACTGTGTTTTTCACTTAAATGATCCTGTGTTCACTGTTTTTATTCTATTCTTCACTGTTCTTCACATCTGCTAACTTGTCGGGAGATAATATACACACGGAACAGTGAAGAATAGATTGCAGATGTTTGCATACATCTGCTAACTTATCAGAAGACATTCTTTTTCAATTAATTAACACATTTTATTCCCGAACCATGGTCCCTTTGAAAAATGCTCGAGTCTCCCATTGACTTCAATGGGGCTCGTTATTCGGGACGAGCACTCGAGCTTCAGGAAAAGTTCGTCTCGAATAACGAGCACTCGAGCATTTTAGTGCTCGCTCATCTCTAGTTCTTACACTTGTTGAAGTAAGTATAACCTTATTATTGGTTAAACTAAGTGGTTGGTATACAGAGGCTCAGAGATAACATCATATCAACTGCTGCACACCCGCTATAGCCTGCAACTGCAACTGCAGCAGGTGCGCATGTTCAATGCAGCGTCTCCGCTGAGCCTCTGTATATAAACATGGCCAACAGTGACAGGAGGCTACGCACTGAAGAGAGGCGTTTCTAAATGTATACATCATCTTATATGTGATACATGAAACTCCCTAATTCCCTAACTTCAAAACAGTTTATTCTAAAAAAAAAAAAATTGGGTTTATAGGATTTTATTGAGGCTTAGCGTATTTTGCTCAGTACTGAAACTGTAGTAGTAAGTTGACGAATACACCTTGTCGGCTCAAATAACTCATATAGTGATTTTAAGGGAATGTGATAAGGATAGAAATTGCTGAGATGCAAGGACGGTATACCCCTTCAGGAATACGGCACAAAGCCGACTTTCCCTCCATTCTTTAGACAAGAAAGGACTTAACCTGCTTAGGCAGTCAATGCGGAAGGGGGAATATAAAGTACGACTGTGCAGTGTTATTATCCCTGTGCTAGCTCTCCGATCCTTCATGGCAATAAGGCTGCTATTGTTCTGTAATCCACCCTGCCAGAAGACACAGCCTTCATAAGCAATAAAAAAGAGCAGCACAGACTTCCTAGGCCCTGAGTATTTGTCAGGGGGTCGGCTGAGACAAAATATGACATATTCTCCCAGATTAAACTTCCTCTGAGAATTATGGCCATTTGCTTGCATTAGCTCTGCCAACAAAAGACTCAGCTACATAATACCAAACCTTTCTCAAAGCAGAAAAATATCATTTCTTAGGATGAGCTAATGAAAAACACAAGAAAAATTGTTGTGCTGTTTTCTAGTACAGGATGTAATGGATCTCACTTCCTCAGGGCTGTCAGAACAGCTCAGCTGCTTCACCAAATCTCAATTCACAACGCATCCCTGTGTCCTCTAGGACCTTAACTTTTGGACTATGAAAACTCAATAATCTTGTGCAGTTTTTTATATGTAAAAATAAGTTAAATGGGACCTGTCAGGTAAACTAACTAAAAATATCTTTGAAAACGTCTATTATACTGCAGTACAACTATCCCTATATTGTTCCTTCCCATGCCTGTATAGTTCCAAAACCCATTTGTAAAGTTGACTCACCATCAATGCTTCCAGCAAAGTTGCAACTCTTCCTGATTAACAAGAGGCAAGCTTTCGCTTCAGCTGAGCCAACTTGACTCAGTTTTATAACTTCAACTTTTTCCCACAGCATATAAAGTAACACTTAAATAGAGGGCATCATTAATTTCTTTTTTTTAATTAATAAAACAAGAAAGCAAAGTGTATCACTATTCTCGAATCTGTTTCTGATTATAGATTTTTAATGCTATTTTCTGTCCATGATAATGGAAGTTGCCATCTTGCCTGAGCTCTGCAAACAACATTTAGTAATATTCTTTAGGGCAGCCTCATGACCATAGACAGGAGAGACAGGTGGGAGAGTTTACTATGTTGTGAGAAGGGTAAGACACTAGATAAGTTATAAAATTATCTATTGCCATTAATGGTTGAAATACCAGTGTTTTGTAAAGAGATCCAGCTGTCTTGTCTGTGTTGTAAATGAGGTGACTGCAATGAAAACTTCTATAGAGTTAGAAAATGTTTACAAATGATGTTTAACATCAGAAATTGATAACTTTTTTAGGTCCTGCAGTAGTGAAAGCCATAAAAACAATAACCATAACAAAATGGCACAACTGTGGTTTTATTGGCAATGCTACCACTTTTGGATTTTCCTAGCTTTCCAGTACATCATAGAACTTTAAATGGTTCCACCAGGAAGTACAATTTGTGATTCTGCAGCTGAAGTGTCTATTACGATTTTCCACACTAATGCAGAACCTCATAATACAGACCTCACCTGTTATAGAACATGATAATTCTATAACAGGTGAGGTGTGTATTATGAGGTTCTGCATCAGCTGGGGTGTGTGTTATGAGGTTCTGCATCAGATGGGGTATGTATTATGATGTTCTGTAGCAGCTGAGGTGTGTATCATAAATTTATGCAGCAGCTGAGGTGTGTATTATGAGATTCTGCAGCAGCTGAGGTGTGTATTATAAATTAATGCAGCAGCTGAGGTGTGTATTATGAGGTTCTGCAGCAGTTGAGGTGTATATTATGAGGTTCTGCAGCAGCTGAAGTGTGTATGCTGATGTTGTACAGTCGATAAGTTGTGATTTAAAACTTTGCAATAGTGGTATTGGGCATCTCTGAAGAAACCACGTCATTTCTGTGGGGCAACAATTACTTTGCCTAAAAAAGAAACATTTTGAGTCCCCCCCCCTTTGTTTTTTTTTTTGCCCAGAGACCTTCACCGCCCTTAATGCAGCCCTGTATTTTACTGGGTCACCATGTGCAATAGAAACGTTGGTGGAGCTGCTGATGAGTAAATTATATAAATTACAAAAGAATGGGGGTTGGATATTTGTAAACCAAACTAAATGTATCAAAAATGTATAATAAATCTAAAAAGCCTTTTAAAAATTCACGGGACAGAACACAGTATCATAACTTTAACCCATTAATGTCATTTCCATATAATCTATAATTCATATAATTTCCACTCCTTCGAAGAACTTTGTTAGATGTGTCATGTCTGAGGGCGGGTTGCGAACGTAATAAACCTCCAATAAATTATAATTCAGTCTGTCTATATGAAATGCCAAAGAAATGCCCAAAATAGTTATAACATCAAAGTTGAATTTGTTACAAGATTTGTCCAAACCTTAGAGCAGTGCCATTATAGAGAGCACATACACAAGGCAGATCAGGGGATGAATGATCAATTGAAACCGATAATGTCAATTAGAGATCTTTCCATGTTCTTATATCACCAGACCACAGGCAATTGACGTTATCTCTTTTATAACAGTATTGCTCATCTCTCTCTGTCCTTCCTTTATTTTATTTTTTTCTGATTACCCAAAAAGTTTTTTTATTTAAATTAAAAATAAAAAAAACAAACTACATACACAACAGCCCATAAAAATCGTGTGTGAAATAAACTATACATAAAAAGAGAAATCCGGCAATTCTTTTAAATTCCATATCCCAGAATAACTTGAATAAAGAATTCAAACTGGATATCTTCTTTACATTACAAGTATTGTGCTTAGGATCCATACCCATTGCGGCAGCTGTTGGGAACCATATACATTGCCAATGTCTGGCACTTTTCTCTTTTACATCTACAATGAGGACTTACCTGTTTCAGCTCCCATTCATGCTGATCTCCGCTTCCATCATGTCCAATCCTGATCTTGTAAATTTTTCCAATACTTGGGATGTCCACCTGGAAAGGTAAAACATTTATGATTAAATGTTTACTAACTTTTAATTTTTCTATCCACCCTTCCTCTGCTGAATTCCAGCTTGCTAGTATAGAAAGAGAAGATCATTGAGGTGGCTATTACGGAAAAGCTCTATGCAGAGAAAGGGACGATTGAGTCACAGCAGCTATGTCTCTGCACATATCCGGCCAGGCGCTGGGGTATGGTGCATGAGCGGAGCTTCCATGCGTCTGAAAACAAACAGGGGCACAGCACAGAGAGGCAACGCCATCGGACACTCGGAGGGACCGAGAAGGCAAGTACATGTTTATTTTTTTATGTAGAGCCCCCCTTCCCGGCCACCACACTATTTTTACTTGGTCCCGAACAACCAATTTAATGAAGTCTGTTACAAAGTTTTCGTTATTACCTGCACTGTTTATTTCTGAAATAAATAAAAAATAGCTTCAAAGGTTTTAGTTATTCTTTATGGAATAAGTGATTCCTAAAGGGCTCATAAACAGAAAGATGTCATAGTACAGAAAGAATGCACAAAGTGATGCCAAAAAACAGAGAAAACACAACGTGGCGATGTCACAGTACAGAGAATACAGATAGTGATGTCACAGTACAGAGAATACACAAAATGATGTCACAGTACTGAGAATACAAACAGTGATGCCACAGTACAGAGAATACAGATAGTGATGTCACAGTACAGAGAATACACAAAATGATGTCACAGTACTGAGAATACAAACAGTGATGTCACAGTACAGCAAATACAAACAGTAATGTCACGGTACATAGATAATAAGACCACCCAGATTCATATGTAGTTTAAACAGAAAACACCCCACCCCTGGGGAATGTGTTCCTCTGACATTTAACCTACTGACATTGTTTCTCTGTGGGAGCTGTGGTTAGTTTAGAATGGACACTGAGCTACACAAAAATATCTTCTTACCATCTTATAACTAAACTTACATTGAAAAAGGTGAAAAGGCAAAAGAAAAGGTCCAGTTATATGATCATTGTTATTACCTTAAACTCATCTTCTTGTCTGGGCTGAAAGAGATGTTCTTTGTTGCCTTTTCCAAGAGTGATGGGACCAGTCGACCCTTCGCTGCCATATACCCATAGGGTTACATTGGATGATGTCCCAGCACTTCCAGTCAATACAGATACTTTCCAGTCATTTGACGAATATGAAGGGATTTCATGGCTACTCTGCCTTCTACCACCTGGAACAATAGTAAATGATTAAATGTAACACTAACACAGAAATATATGAAGCAAAAGTTAATTGATAAATCACTTCCCACTTGAATGAATAATAATAGTAAAATAATAATAATAATAATGTCAGTCCTTTTTCCAGTAATTCAGGAAATAAAGAGTCAGCATAGGAGAGAATAAGCGGAACAATTTGGCAGCAACAGAGAACTAATTGATGAATGTTATGAAATTAGTTATAATATTAGTCACTATTATCAGTCATTGGGGGGATTTACTAATTCTGGCGCAAGGACGTCTGTCAGCATCGGAGATCAGTCTCCGGAAAGCACAGCCTGATATATTAAAGTGGTGCAGTAATGGCGACAGTAATGAAGTGTGCGCCAAAATCTTACATGGACTGCGCCTTAATTTTGCTCTCTGACCAAATTTTCATGGTCTATTTGCACCTAAAAATGCCGGCAAGATACACATAAATGTGACAAATGAGCTAAACAGATTGTACATAGTTTCATCTCTCTGGAACATGTTACAGAGCCTGTAATATATTACACAAAGGGGCACATTTAATTAAAACAGTACAGTCTGTACTATGCGCAGTTTGTCTGTGTAGTGTGCAGGGTGCGCCAGATTCATGAATTGTGGCGCACATTCCTCATTAATCTGGCGCCCCTGCTCCGACAGAGTGCACCAACTTTTTTTGTTGCACCTTTAACATGGGGCATGCGACACAATTCAGTTGGAATTTGCATGATTAATGTGGCGCACGGCGCGACAGTGCACCACAACACCCCCTTCAGTGCAGGAATTAGTGTCATGTGAAGAATAGTGCAGTTGCGACATGAAATGGTCATTTCTAAAATACCTTTAAAAGCACCTAAAATAATGTGGAAAGTCAGACAGAAAACTGTCGCAACGGCCTCGGTAAATGTGCCACAAAATGTCCTATCTTCAGGGAGAATGCTATAGAGCACATGATACTGAGTAGCAGTACACAATGGGGCACATGTATCATAAGTCCAGCTATGTCTGTCTGTTTTTTTGGGACTTCTATTTCTGCGGGTCAGACATATCTTAATGGTTTTTCCTCATTGATACATGTGGCGTTTGGTCTTTAGTGAATTTTCGTTAGTGAAAACTTTTGTTTTCTATGGCTGTTCTGGGGCAGATGTAGATTTGCGAAACTTTCAAATCTGGATTCAGTTGATAACTCAACAACAGAAAACTAGACAATGGGGGACATGTATTATCGTATCAGCTCCTACAAAATGCCGGGATCTTTCGTTTTTATGGGCGCAGAATTGTTGAGGATCATTTATAATGAGTTTGCGCCAGAAAGAACAGATGTTCCAACTATCCCGACTCCTCCGTCTTTTTTTGGCGTGGCGTGGCCAAGTGGGCGTGGCCTAACTTTTCCACATTATCTGTCACATTTATGTGTATTTTGTCAGCATTTTAAGGGGCAATTTTTGGCACAAAATAGACCAGGAAAAAAATGGCCAGAGAGCAAAATTAAGTCGTAGTCCATCTAAGATTTTGGTGCACATGTCAGCATTTTCATGGCGCACAACTGATTATTACCGTCTACCCATTATTTACTTATAGCCATGCGGCACTTTAAAACATCGGGCCTTGCTTTCCGGAGACTGATCTCCGATGCCGACAGTCGTGTTTGCGCCACAATTAGTAAATCCCCCCCAATGTCACACTTTGAAGGGAGACTGTTTTAGGCAGAATAACGGTCGCAAATGAGCACAAGCGCCATGAAAAGTCTCAATAATTAAAGAGAAAGGCAAGCCAAAAGTTTGATACATGTCCCCCAATGTCCTATCTACAGTTAGCAAGTTATAGAGCAGAGCATAGTTTTGTGGGAAAAGTCTTTGTAAAACCTTGCTTTACAAATGATGCTGACCTTTGCTTTCCATCTGTGACAAATACTTTTTGCATTACATTTTTTTTTATCATAACACACATTGACACTGACCTCTTCATCTTCATATAATAAAATGAGATTTTATTATATTGGACACATATTTTGACTTTATCTGTGGTAATCCCCTGTGAGGTTGTATCCCAAACATTCATATTTCCACTCCTCATCATTCAACAACTCACTTTTTCTTAAGGGTGTAGATGGTGATGGGCTCCGCGCCACCAGATGCTGTGTTTCTCCTATTACTTCATCTTCTTGCAGAATCTCTTCCTTTTTCTGCTTGAGAGTTGCAGATGTCCCCATGGGTTTTTCTCTGCCAACTAAAAGGAAAAAGAAACATCAAATGGGTAAAACCCGAGAAAAATTGTAATTGGTAAAATATAGAGATGAGCAAGTATACTCGTCCAAGCTTGATGCTCGTTCGAGTATTAGGGTACTCGAAACGGCTCGTTGCTCGGACGAGTATCTCGCTGGCTCGATAACAAGCATTTAGTTAACGAAACACAGTAAAGAACAGTGAAGAATGGGGCTCATTATTCGATACGAGCACTCAAGCATCGGGAAAAGTTCGACCCGAGTAACGAGCACTCGAGCATTTTAGTGCTCGTTCATCTCAAGTAAAATAGTTAATCAGACAAGTATTTCAAGTAGTATAGAAATAATTGGGGTTTTTCTTGACTTTTTGGTGCAAAAAAGTGGCAAAAAAATCAAAACAATTTAAGGCCCATCCCCCTTCAGAAATAGTGCATTAAACCTAGAACCACTGCGTAATTGCAGATTAAAAAATAAATAAATTTCATAGTTACTCTACCCTCCTCCTGGAGTATTTGCTGCAATTCTTTGCTCTTCTTGATATCATTTTGAGATTATTAAAAAACAAAATCCCAGGCACTGCTGAGAGCCAAAGCCAAAGCCACTTAAATGTATCTGATGGGCAGTGGAGCTCCAAAGGCAGTCACAGAACTATCACAAGGAGCCTGCCTTGTTTTTATGCATTGTGAACCAAACATACCTTGAGAATGCTGAAAAATATCTTGTTTAATCCCTGAACTAAGTGGTTTTGCTCAAAAAACAATTATAAAATTCAGGACGTTGGGAAAGCTGGGTGCAACCTGACTGCGGTACATAAACACATTACTTTCCCATGCCTGAACTGTCCAGACAGGACTTATCAACCTGAGCTGGATGATTCATACACAGCAGCTGGGGAATGATGCAGCGATTGATTACTTCTGCCTGTCAGGGATAACAGAGTGATTACAGTATTCAGGAGCGGCAGAGCCTCCTTATCATAATTGTATAATTGTTTTTTTCAGCAAAACCACTCGGCTCAGGGATCAAACAAGATATGTTTCCACATCAGTGCAGCTACAGCGTTTTCAGGGTATGTTTGGTTCATAATGCATAAAAACAAATTGAGAGATGTTCTGTTTCGTGCAATGTATCAGGAAGCTAATTTTGAAGCACACACATTCTTCATTCAAATATCATGATATAATCAATGGAAAAGGAATCTCACAAATTGTATCTCAATCATGACTTTCACTTAGTGTAATAATAAGAAAAGGATTTATGTACATATAAGACATACATTTGATAACTTGTGGGTAAAAAACAATATTTTCGCCTCCGGTGTGTATCATAGGTTTTGCAAATCCATCGGGAAGCAGTCCAATGTAGATTCCTCTGCTTCTTACGCTCTCTAGCGTTACTGATCCGTTTTCATAGTTTTTCTCAATTTTGAATTGGCAGTATGCATCTCCTGTACCCTGTTATAGAAACACAGAGACACATTTTGACAATAGTCATTCCAGCTTCTAGCACAAAGATTTTCATTGAGGGGCTGAGAGACCTAAACACACAGCAGTGTGAGGACACATTCCAAGTGCATTTATGGAAATGGACAATTCTTAAATATAAGCCTATTCATAGCCCAGTCATTACCGGGGGGGGGGGGGGGGGGGTGTTCATTTAGAAATTCTGCTTACTTTGTAACAAAAAAAAACAAAGTCCTCATGGTAACACAGTCACAGTGTATTGAGGGAGAAAATCCCATATTAAGTCTTACCTGCTATTGTTATAGCAGCATTCTTTTTTTGTTTGTAGATGTAACCCTATATTTGCTCTCTGTCTGGTTATAGCATTCTAAAAGCACTATCTGCTAAGAGAACAGATTACCGGTCACTGCTCATCTGTCTCTCTTTATTTAGATGAAAGTTGAAACAAGAGAGATGCTGAGAGGAGATTGTTAAACTATTCTGGTAACAGATAGTGCTTATAGACCAGCAAGGTAGAAATAGTTAAAGCTCAATGGCCAGAGCTGAATAAACAAGCTCTGCAAACAGACACAGATACTATAAAGGCTGAATATGGAACAACATAAGCAGAAGTATTGTAATGCAGGGTCTGGGAACAGAATAAAGACATAGATTTAGTGCACTGAGACTAATCCTCATCCTAGCTCTACCTACTTGGCTTACTTTAACCTAGATGGTAAGGCACAACTAAAAGATGTTCCTTTCCTACACCAAAATGCAAAACACAGAGACAAAGAGAAGACAAAACAAACACAGAAGAATAGGCTCTAGAGCCAGGTCACAACAATAAAGGGCATACTCAGTACAAAATCGTAAGGCAGAAGTTTGAATACAGGCAGGTCAGGATAGCAGGAAACAGAGATCATAAATAGCACAATACATATATACCAAGTGCTTACTACAAACTAGGTCTATAGCGGGCACAGAACTAAATGGGAGCAGTTGATTTATACAATGCCAGAGCCCCGGCCCCTGGAATGATTGGAGCAGAGGTCTTACATCCAGAACAAGCATTACAACAAGGAAGTGATGTAATTGGATGGAGATCCTGTCAGTAACAGTGAGTTTGAGCTGCTGGAGAGTGATGGGTGTGGTACAAATCAATCAAGGTATTAGGTGTCACAGTGAAACATAATAACTTGATCAGTGCCTCCTCAGTCGTAATCTAAAAAGAGAAAATCCCCACTTCACTACCCTGACAAAATATAAAAAATTATTTTAAATTACACTTATGCTTAAAGTGTGGGATGTGGCTTATTGATTATTGCTTCTTATGTGGCATTAGGCATCCAACTTTGGACTAATTTTCGTGTAAACTAAGCAAGGCTATAGGTATAAGGTTATCTAATCCATAATATATGTACTTCTACAATATACTTACCTCGCCATTACAACTACCATTTTTAATCTGCAGGAACATCCTAGGATTGGTTACGCTTTCAAACATGCACACAGCAGGACCAATTTTGTGCACTCTCCAGTAAGATTCCACTTTCTGTTTCCCCGCACCACTGCAGGTCCCATCAGGTCTCAGATACAAAGCTTGACTCCAACTAGTGGCTAGTAATAGTACTGCACCACTATGAAACATTCCCTGAAATCACAACAAGTGAAAATAATGATATAATAATGGATTCTGCCTCTGCTGAGAAATGTGGCTTTTATTTTTACAATCTACATTCTTTAGATAAAAAATCAAAGAAAAGACAAGCAAACAAAAGAACCTACCAAATCTTTATATTAAAGGACATTAGTCTATGTAATAAAAACCATACCATTTAAATTCTGCATATAGGAATATTTATTCCTTTGTGGTCAATAAATTACTCTTTTGTAGGTAAATAATGCTGCAAAACGGAAAGCACTTCTCCACATAGATCTCGTATACCTTCCAATGTTTAGCATTTCATTGTTGTGGCTTAAAAAAAATGGAAAAAACACTTGGATATTCATGTTACTCTGGATGTCATTCGTGTGCTAAATTATTCCTACATAATACTAATTTATCTCTTTTAGGATTGGTCATTGATAGGGTGTGCAACATTTGTTTTACAGTGCACAAGGAGCCTGAAGAAGACAGGTCTGTATGTAGTGTATTGGATGTCCTTACTTTCGAACCCGACCGCGGCACCTTACAGCTCTGCACACAAGTGCCGCCAACTTGAGATGCCAATCAGCACCCCTGTGATGTAATCTGATGACGCTTACCGGCTGTGATAGAGACTCCAAGCCTGTCATGATGCCCTTTCTCTAACAGTTGGCCAGAAGAAGACTGTTAACGTTCAGTAGTAAACTTTCAATATTTAGCAAATATAGTTTTATTAAAATATATCGTAGGAATGATTTCATTTGTTTTTACAATTATTTCAGTGACCCCTAGGTCATTTTAACCCTAGGGGGTCTGATCCAGTTCCCCATTGCAATGCATGGAATATCAAATACAGACACTAGGAAGTACAATTTGTTTTGGAGAAAACAAGGCTTCACACAGCTCTGTAAAGGCTTTTGAAGGAGGGGAATAAACAAAAAGTAAAAATGATAAAAGGATTAAAGAAGAATGGAAATCTGCCATTAAATTTACTGATAACATTTTGTAGCATTTATCTTGGAACATGAATAACATAAAAACTTTCTCTGTGTCAGTACAAATGCAGTCCAAGCTTTTCCAATTACGGGTGTCAGCAATGGTGCTGGGCTCTGGTAAAGCAGACTGATGCAGGATGCAATGTCTTGCAATCTACATCTGTAGTGGCCTGTAGAGAGGGGGTGCATCAGAAGAACTACCCTCAAAGACCGCTATAAATACCAAATACGGAGTTGTTAAAGGGAAATCTCTGCATTTCACATTGTGGGCCCAAAGCAGTTGCACACCTTGTTCATACCTCCTCACTCCTCCTGCAGTCCCAGGCAACCAAGGACTTAAAATTAGCTCTCAGTACAGAAAGCCCTGGGCTGCCTCAGTCTACAGGAGGAGACCTTGAGTTCTCTCTGGAAAACTCTGTTGTGGGGCAACCCCCTGAGTGCCCACAGAGAGAGCTTTGATTGCTACGTCTGGCACCCACGCCATAGGTTCACCACTTCTGCTTAAGATAACATCCAATCCTGACCACTCAAGAACAACCTAAAGAAGACAAGAATGTTTTGTGGTATATTGCACCTTAACATGGACAGAAAATTCTTTTGCAATATCTGCGTAGCCTCTGGTCTCCTCATTTACTGGTTCACCATCACTGGTAAAGGAAATGGTCATCCCTGGCGATCTGGTAGATTCCAGAGTAACACATCGGTTTGGCTGGATATGAAGCTGAAGCTCACACAAAATCCCACTGTTGTCCTGGGGAAAAATAGAAGCAGAAAAAGTAAACTAATTAATGAAAAAGGTTACACAGATATGTAATTACTATACTATACATCTATATTTTATATATCTAGATTGCAGATGAACCCTTCAAAATAGTGGTTACACTTAAAGGACATCTACCACCAGGATTAAAGGGGTTGTCCGAGACTTATTAAAAAACAAAAGATGGCCGGGAGGGGGCTGCTTAAAAAATAAAGGTGCCCTCCGGGTGTCCCGTGCTACTGTTGCTCCGGTCCGTGCACCATGTAAACAAACATGGCTGTGGAAGCAGCGCTGGATTTAGCTTCCGTCCGGACCCAACAACCATCCATCCCACATATACAATTCTATGAATAAGGACTGGTGGGCGAGGCTAGCCATGGCGTCCAGCGCTGCTCCCGCGGCCATGTTTGTTTTTTTTATTTAAAACACGACATTTTCCTAAAGAAATTAAAATCACAAATGAATTTATAATGCAAAGAAATAATAAAACCTTCATACCATTGCAGCGACTATTCCCTTGTCCATTGCCAAAGCAAGATGGCGGATGTGATGACTTCTGAAAACACGTACTTTTCCTCTCTTTACCAAAACATCAAAAAATCCTGTACAATATAGAATATTAAAATAGTTAGATTCTATAAAGCAAAGTGTTTTAAGAGAGGTTGAAGAGTTTATCCAGTTCTCTAAACCATACCCATGTTCTTAGCTACAGAACAAAGTTAATTTATACTTGGAAAATGTTCTATAATGTCATATGTCTTACTTGACTTATCTGAGGTCTTTCAATGAACAGACAAGTGATCCTTTAATCTATCCCCAATCTGCCTTTCACCTCTTGTTTAAGACCACAAATGCCCTCACTCTCTGTATTAACCCCTTCACTTCTTACAGAGATAAGAGATTTAAACCCCTAACCACAACCTAAAAAGCTAATCTCCAGGTCCCTTCACTCACACGACCTCTACACTGTGTGTGACCTGTTCCTCTCCACCACTCACTGTATTCAGGTCTTCACATAATTGTATTCTTCCTTTCTAATGCTGATTCATACATTCACATTTCTTCTTGAGTAAGGTAAAAAATTACAGGAGAAAAAACTCTTGGCCTGATAAACCAGGGACACTCACTCATAGATCTAGGCACCGTGACTGTGGTAATCTTCTTATATTTGTTATTCATGGCCTCCTTCCTTCTAAAGTAAACTTTTAAAATTATGCTCTGGGGGTGTTATCAAACCTACATCCGTGCTGCAGCTTCACACTGTGCAGGAGCACTTCCCCCTCCCATTGTGTGCTGAAACTTCTTCTGCTGCAGTGAGACTGCATCAGGCTGAGAGATGGGGGGACATAATGTGAAACCATAGCCCTACTAAGACCTCCCACCCAGAGAATCATTTTAAGGCCTTATTCACATGACATGATCTGCGACCAGATCCCGGCCTCCATAGATTTCAATGGCTCCCGGTCACGGCACGGTGAGCGTACGGTGCATCACCAAACCGTGACTGTGGGAGGGAGGCTCTATTTATGTCTACTTAGTTGTAAATTTAAGGTTAAAAGTACCATATTTATCCTTTTTGTCTCCAAGTGCATCCACTGTGCCATCAGGAGTAAGTCGGATATATTTTCCTGTTGCTTTACAATACAGCTGTAGACAGTTCTCGTTCTGGTACTTCCATCTCTCAGCAGTCCACTGATGAAAGTTTTAAGAAAACATCAATACTCTTTTCCATTGCCTCCCAACCAACATACTAAGCATTAACATAACAGATTTACCATCTCCTTCTTCTTAGTTTCAAGTTCATACCCTGTAAATAAAAGAATATTGTAACAGTCAATATAATGCTGCTTAAAGGGAACCTGTCATCAGTAATTGGCCTAGTAAACCACCACCAGTATGTTGTCAAGCTGACTCTATCATGATCCAGTGCAGTGGCATCATCCAGAAAATCAACTTTGAAGTTAGATGTATAAAATCATGGAGGCGGAAAGTTTAACACTAAAGTCTAGCTCTCCCTGCCTCTGATTGATTCCTCCCATGTGATTGACATCATGCGCCGGACTTTGGTAGATCTGATCAATGATGTCCCTGGATGCAGCACCATCAATTTCAGTGAAAGGGACAGTCTAAGGCAGGGAAAGCTTGACTTCAGTGTAAAAATCTCCGCCTCCTTGACTTCATAAAACCAATTTACATCTCACTTCAAATTTGTATGATGCCACCACACTAGACCATGAAATAAACTTCATCTGGTAGCTGCTCAGCTGCTTGATAACATACTTCTAATGGTTTATTAGGCCAATTTCTAATGACCGGTTCCCTTTAATGGGAGTCTACCACCACCTCCACCACTTACCAACAATTATATAACATTCAACTGTTACATATCTTGATTGGTAGAAATAGATGGCCAATTAAGACTCCATGCACACATCCATATATATTTCATCCGTGAGCTACCTGCAAATACGGCAGCTAGCTCACAGCCACCATAAAGGTACATTATACACAGGTACAGTGAGTACACCATGTCTCGCCACACTGTAACGGACCCGTATTTTTAAACTAAATAACTTAAATGAATTTCTACTGATAATGGTTATTATTCAGTGTGAGGGACTCTGCATGGTTGTTGAGTTGGTATAAATAACGTGGAAATGGTGATAGATTCCCCTTTAGACAATATAGGGACAATATTCATTGAGCTTTGCTTACTGGCTGGTAAATCCACTTCATCTGTGACGGACAGCTTTCTCACAATTTTCCCATCTTCCTCTCCTTCATCTAGCCACCTAGGTAGGAAATTTAAATACAAAGTCACTGTTATTAGTTTTTCAGTGAATATGAGAACCATGATCCATTACAGCAGTGGCTTCCTTCAGTTTTTATTCTTTATAGGACTGATAAGAATATTCTATTTAATTCCTCCAAAATAATCCAAGTAGAGTATTTGAAGCCCATCATTTGAGTATTTATAGTGGACTTCCATTTAGAAAATAATTTTTAATAAACAATTTGTACATGTGAATATTAAAACTTAAAGCTTTATTGAAAAATGATGTTTTGTCTTCCACTTCTCAGGCTGTTCTCTTCCAATGGCTTCTTACTATATATGCCTTAGCACATTCCCTCAAACACTGGAGTCTATGGAGAGGGGTGAGTAGGAGGCTGCTGTAAGTCATTGAATACCTCAAAATGAACAATTGTAGATCAATTACAGTCTAAAACGCTAATTACAGCAAAATTGGCAGACCCATCTTCTCCATGGACATTTATCTTATTATCTAAGGCTACGGGGGAGTAGCCTGATACTGCTATACAGTACTACTACTGGCCACTACTGACCCGTCTCTACCCATCCGGTCCAGGCAGCCCTGAATTAGCGAAAAACGGGATGCAGCTGCTGCCCGGACATGGGATCTACCATGGGGAATTGCTCAGAAAGTAGCTTCCCCATAGTAGATTTCCTTTACCTGTTTATCTACCCTGAATTTATAAGGGTGGTTTAGACTGTATTGTACGTTGTTCTTTCAGGCGCCATAGTACCTTGTCTTGTTACCCGCTGTGATACCTTGTCCTGATACCTGCCATAGTACATTGACTGCTAGGACCTTCCTGTGGAAAGTCGCTCTGCACAATGGCAGCTGGAAGTGTTCCAAGTGTGCCATTTAGTAATGATTCTTTATTTTTTGTACAAGTGGTTTAATTATTATTTGTTCAGGCTCCTTAAAGAGAACCCGTCATGCAAAATAACCCCCCTAAACTAAATAGATTTTCATAAACTGCCATTAGAGAGCATTGCCTCTATCCCTTCATTGTCCCTCTACATGCCTGTAAACCTAAGCAATGAGGTCCTAAAGCTGTATGCAAATGACCTGTGAAATGTCCAATGAATCATTAGCATATTCAAGCTGTCCACTCTATTCATGAGTGGGAGGTACAGCCACACCCCCAGTGCTTGACTGACAGCCTGTATAATGATGTGAGGCTGTATAATGATGTGAGGCTGTATAATGATGTGCTTCCTGGTGCTGGCGCCCCTGCAGCCTGTGTGTGTATAGGAGAGATACAGCAGCTCCAGGCAGCCATGTTACAGCAGAACATGTCAGATTCATGTGTAGCTGATGTCTGTGTCTCTCACCTGTATATTAGGAGGATGCAGCATGTCAGCAGATGACATACACACACTAGCCATGCTTTACTATACATTACACACAGACCTGAGCAGGGGGAGGGGAGGGGTAACAGGGGTGACATCACTGCCTCTGACCATGTGACCAGCCTCATTTACATGATAAAGAATAGATGATTTTACAATGAATAATGTATGAAATAACTAGATAAAGGATGGGATGGGATCCTTGTGAGCTGCTCCAACAGGTGGAGGTGACAGGACAAGTGACACAGACCTGATGACAGGTGTCCTTTAACAGGGGGCAGGGTGCTATTAAACTTTTTTAAAAACGAAAGTTCAAAAATGGCAAGAAATTTTAATAAACCCCTTTCCTGAGAATACAGATAAAAGTAATAGTCAAAAGAATTATAAAAACATTGTTGGAATTTTAAATTCAGTTTTGGAAGACAAAGGCAACAAGTGATAAGACCTTGTCTCTTTATCTGCTCTGGTTTTAGTCCGTCTCGGAGATCTGTATCTTGCCCTGCTATCTGTCTGTCCTGTTTTTACCAATAAATCCTAATTCAATTAATCTGTTCTCATTTATATAATGAATAGCAGCTCAGGAGAAGAAACTGCTGCTATAACAAAGTAAGATACTGTGCAGGCGCAGAGAGGAGAACCATTTCTGACCTCATGTAGTTATTATTCATTATTTCATAAATCTTATTATTTGGTAGAAACATCCTGCATCCGTATGATCAAGAGTAAAATATTAAGTATGTTTTCAATTCCTACAATTTCTGTCTTTCTAGGTGGATACTGGTTGTGTCCCTGTAGAAGAGGCATTTAAGTGGAGATACACTTTAAGCTGTGCCAGTATTACAGTTTCAAATAAAACACATTTCTCACAATTTGTTGAGAAACACAATGGGAAAATGCAGGGAATAGAAAATGATTACACTATTTTTCATGTCAACAATTTGAAGAAATTATGTTGCATGCGAGGATATAAAGCCGTACTGATTTACAGATAATTTCATAATATTAAACAGCGGAACAACAATCCTTAGCAAGATTTCATTAGCTGCTCTCAGCCGTTCGGCATGTGAAAGGTTTCTGCATTTCAAATCTTCTCTTGATGAAAAGTTTACAAGCTCGCTGCTTTTATGTTGTACATCATTGTCTGCCAACATCAGGAAATATGTAGCGGACAGATTATAGGGAATAAAAACTTGTCAGAAAATTCCTTTCATTGACTATACTTCAAAATGTGACTTTAATAAACACAAATTATTTCTGGTGCCCAATAAAGCAAAGGTTTTGCACCAGTGTAAAATTGAACTTAGAACAGAAAGGAAATGTCAAAGTGTTCACATTCACATCTAGATATTTTTGTCCACACTTTTGTCCAACTTTCACAGACCCCCCCCCCCCCCTTATATACCTCAAGAGCAATTTTTTTTAACATATTACATCTAAAACCTATGACTTGGGGGGCAATTTTCAGGGTTTGTAAACTGGTTTTCTGACCACCACTTCTTTTACGCCATCAGCACGCCAAGTGGCCATGGAGGGGTGTAAAGAAGGAGTGACCGGCCTCAGAGTGGGCTTTTTCACCTTGCCTGATAAACCCATCTGATTCATACTGGAGTCTTTCAAGCTTCTTAGAGGCAAAACCTGATGTTGTTGATGTACTCACATTAACATGTACTTACATCAACATGTACTAATTTGTAGTATTGGACACACCCAGGGCAAAGAGAAATATGCAAATACATTTTCCAGGATGGGATAAGGAAAACATTGCCTCTTACCTGCCTTGTAAGACATCCCTCTAAACATCAAGCATGTCTTATAGGAAGCCTTTTGACATGATGCAGAATAAAAGCCAAACCAGTATATCTATTGCAGAAGGAACAGACTCTCAACTGTAGACAGCACTGTTTCATTGTGATTGCATCTCATCAGTGCGGTGTAGGGAACTGGTTTAGCTAAATGAGAGGTAGAGGCTGATTGAGAATCAGGAAAGTGGCCTTAAAATGTCAAAGCCTCTATAAGTAAAACTCTTACTTCCCTACCACAGGGTTTAGACAGCTGTATGCACCATAAAGGGAGATCAACATCCCCCTCTACCAGAAAAGGGGTGTAAAAAGAGTGGACATTTTGTAAATTTGCTCATGGCCTAGTGGGTTGTATTGCAGTAGTTTAGGATTAGAAATCATCAAGAACAGGCACAATATACCTAACCATCCACCCACCACCACCACTGTGTCTGTTGAAAAGTGCAGTGCAAGTGTCTAAGCTTAAATCTGCCTCCTGCCACCAATACATATTCCATGCAGAAAGTGGTTGTAAAAAAAAAAAAATTTCTGTAGTGGAGACAATGGAGATATTTATCATACATGAGCACTCCAGTGAAAAAGTCCCTGGTCCTCAGGCTCCAGTCTCCTGATGTATTCGGCAGGGTGGCTGCTTTGCATCCAATTCTACACCAGTCCTTGCCACACGTGACAGTTAGCGGGCTGTTGCACAGGTATGGTGCAGGAACACCTCACACCATCATACTCTGCCACCGGCCACACCCCCTTCCCCCCTTTAATAGACCTTTACATACCTTCACACCCTACTGGCGGTAGGCATAAACCTTCAAAAGAAAGTCATGCATTTTTATTAACTGACCTGTAACAGTAGAATGTATATTCATTGTCTTTTACTTCATCATGGACAACCACCTTCTCCAGGTACCAGCCATTGCCTGAATAAAATAGAAATGCATACTTATGCTTATTCTTACACCAATTGCAGAAGAGTCTAAAAACTGATAAATGTGGGGCACAGTGTTTTAGATGCAATTTGCCACAAATTAGTACAGATTTTTGTCATAAACAAATTGATAATACTGTATGTCCCAATGTCTTTATATGTCAAACATGTATAGTAGCTCATTCCCACTCATAAGGTAGTATTTTCTGCTATTGTACCAGTCAGCCAGTAAAAATGACGTATTTTTTAAGACTACATGGTGTGAATATAAAAAGAAAATTCCTTTTTGGTCACACAGAAGCACATCACACAGCGCTCTGCTTTATTCATTCATTCACTCACACACAACAATGCTACATCTATTCACTCACACATAGCACTGCTACATCCATACAATCACACACAACTCTGTTACATCCATTCACTCACACACAGCACTGCTACATCCATACAATCACATACAGCTTTGTTACATCCATTCACTTACACACAGCACTGCTTCATCCACACAATCACACATAGCTCTGCTACATCCATTTACTCACACACAGCTCTGCTACATCCATTTACTCACACACAGCTCTATCACAACTATTCATTCACAAACAGCTCTACTACAACCATTCCCTCTCACAACTCTTGCTACATTAACTCACTGAGATCTGCTACATACATTCACTTGCATGAACACGCTATATTCCTTCAATCTCTCCAGGGAAGATTTATGGAACTGAAAGAATGACTTGCTTTGTTGCACATAGTAGTCAATAAGAGCACACATTTCATTTCATAGTCAGTTCTATAAAAAGAACCCTGCATTTTTCCTTCACCACTCTTCTATAGATCCCCTTTATCTTGCCTGATTCCAGTCCATCGTGGCCTATAATGACTGTGTGTAAAACTCCAAGATGAACAGCCTCCAGGAAGAAGGTATCGGTCTACAAAAATTAACAGAAAAAATATATATATTTTTTAAATGCAACATTTAACGCAATATATCATTAACAAAAGTTAAATCACTTAATATTAATACGCATATTCGTATTTGTATTAGACAACTCTGGTAAATTAGCCTCGTCCTGGTTCAAAATGGAATTAAGTTTGTGTCAACCACAAATTAAAGTAGATTTCCCAGGCCCATTATGGGTGGTATTGAGTTGGGGCTGAAATGTCTTAATTATTTGCCATTATTAACCAAAAAGTTGAGAAGAATAGATCATTACCAAGTTCTGGTATGTAACTCTAAATTATTCAAAATGGTTAAAGCACAACACTGGGATCCTGATATAGGTTCACTGTTTTCAGTATATTGCAAGAAGAGTACCTGTCCTTTAGTAAAAGGGGTTGGTTTGTTTGATCTCAACAATTGCCTGGAGCCTGTGTCACCATATTGTCCTTGCAGTAAAATATAGACATTGGCTGCTGTCCCAGCATTCCACAAATCGCCTGTGACCACCTCAATTTTGTACTTTGTCACTAAAGAGAAAAAAAAGAAATTTGCTAAAGAATCGCTACACAATAAAATTTGTTTCAAAATCGTTACACAACACAATAGATCCGAAGGCAGGGACTAAAAAATGACTGCCCTAAAACTGCATGGTATCCTATGCACAAGATAGTAAAATTATGTTGGTAGGTGGAAACTGAAGTCCCATTTCTTCATAAAACGGGTTTCCAAGTTACAAATATTAATGACTGATTTTAAAGGAAATCTACTATTTGTTATTCTGCATTATGAACCAAACATACCTTGAGAGTGTTGTAGCTGCACTGATGCAGAAACATATCTTGTTTAATTGTTTTGATCAAAAGACAATTATAAAATTCAGGACCTTGGGAAAGCTGGGTGCAGTAGATAAACACAATATTACAGAGCTTCCGGAACTGTCCAGACAGGACTAATAAACCTGAGCTGGATGACTTATACACAGCAGCTGGGGGATTGTGCAGCAAGTGATTACTTCTGCTTGTCAGGCACAACACCCCCCCCCCCCTTTGCCTAGATAATCAGTTTTAACAGCTAATAAATAGAAAATGGATGTGGGCAGTCTTGTACCTGGTGTAGTGTTTGAGCTCACCTGCAATTACCTGGTCAGACCACTACACTATGGAGAGTTAAATACTACCTGCTCTATTTTGGACTAACTGCTCTTTTGAGGTCTTCTATTATTATAGAAGTTGATGGTCACCAATGCCAAAATCTGGATTAGGGTCTCCAACTAGAATGTTTATAACTGTGATCTCTTCATATTAGAAATATACACATTATGAGCCCCTTAATCTCCTATGTCTGGGTATGACTGTAACCTCTGTACTACCACAAGTAATGCCCCAGGTCTCCAAGTTTACTAACTAAAATCAAATGCCAATATTCCAATAGTGGATGTGTAGGGAATGACGTGGGCCACAGCCCCAAGTCTTCTGGCAGTGGCTTATCTCTGAGGAACAAAAGGATCAGACAGTTGAATTCCATCTTGTCCAATCTTTTCTGCTATCTGCTACCCTGTAGTGCCTTTGAAATCTTTAATACTCCTCTCCTTTCCCATATCACACCTCACCAAGACTACCCATGGTTGAATAGGGCAACCGTCCTGGATTGAGGTTTCGTTCATTGAAAATATTTATGATGTATCAGTCTGATACCGACAGTTCTATGGATCAGTTGTTCTCTAACATCTGATAAACAGAGAATGAAACAGGAATCTCGTAGCTCCACTCTGTGGCTGTATGGAGCAAACAAACGGTAGGTGATTGGCAGCAACCTGGTCTCACCACTACATCAAGAGTAATGCTGTTCTGTTCCTTCTAAGAGTTGATCTATGTGGGTGCTGGGTAGTGATGAGCAAACGCAATGAAATTTGAGTTAGGCCGGTTCCCAACCAGTAACACCCCTAGCCACTTGCTACCTCTTTGTGAAGGATTGTCGCTCTGAATGGAGCAAACAAATGGAAGGTGATTGGCAGCAACCTGGTCTCACCACTACACCAAGAATAATGCTGTTCTGTTCCTTCTAAGGGTTGATCCATGTGGGTGCTGGGTAGTGATGAGCGGATGCAATGAAACCTGGGTTGCAATGAAACCAGTAACTACCGCGGCCACTCACTGCCTTTTTGGGGAGGATTGTCACTCCTCATGTCATCAGTGGAGTGACAATGATTCTTCCCAAAATGGCGCCGGCCTGCACAGGCAATTTACATGCCGCTTGCAACTTTGCCAGTGGCTTTTAAAGAGTCAACGCCCACAATCTGTGTCAGCACCAATCACAGGCATCAAATGAGGGGTGGTTGAGCTGAGCTGGGTCTTTACTTCAGTACGAACCCGAACTTTGTGATTCTAGTCCACTCAACACAAGTGATGTTGCATCCCATTAGTCTGACATTAAGGACCTGCTCTATGATTATATTATTAATATGGGAAGCCCAGAAAACCCCCAAACCTTCACAAACTTCACAAGCTTGGATCTGATGCTTTATGTACATTTTGAGTTCACAAAAAGAAACCTTTTTGGGAACATCGCTTTTATAACCCATTCAAACCACTATGGAAATGAGTTTTGTTTAAACAAAGATTAGCATTTTAGAAGATTCAGCCATTTAAAAAAAGTAAATGGTAGTATTTGGTTAAAAATCCCATCCTATAAAGGAAATTGCTCTCAGCAATAATTCTTGCTCTTGTTATACATAATAATGTACCAATTTCTCAGGTTTTTATGAGGACAGGAGGCCCCCACCAGCACAAGAAGGCAATAACAGAATAGAAAATACTGAACGGAAGAATGCTATATGAATAGCCTGAATCATAAAAATATAACATATACAAATTCGCTGAATCCTCTAGATTTTGAAAAAGCATCAATTCTATAAATGGGACACAAAAGTCACCCGAATGTACCTGTAAATGGATTGGCAAAAATTATATTGTAAAGGAGTCTGTTCTTATTTTACAAATTCCTAATACTGCAGAACATGGAATAGTCCAGAATGTCCTGGTGCTAACACAAATACCCAAATATATTGCAAACTGAGTGACAGTAAATAACAGTGTGTTCTTTCCTATAGCAGTATTGGATTGAACTGGTTGTACCTATTATTTGCATTAATAACAATGGGAAATTGTATTTTATTTTTTAATCCACTGCCCACGTGAATTAACTTAACAGATAACTATCATAGCTATCGTTAGGTTTTTATTTTCCTGTGGATCAGCACAGTAGAATTATAGATAGGACCTATTAAAATTATCTTTTCAGCTTTATCAACTATGACACTACATACCAAATTGTAAATGATATTTAAATACAGCAATACATTATTAACATTATGTTAATTATTAACAATATTTACAATACTGTACTTAAAGACACTTAAGGACACTTGACTTACAGACGACCCCTAGTTACAGATGGACCTCTCTCCCCACTGTGACCTCTGGTAAAGCTCTCTGGATGCTTTACTATAGTCCCAGACTGCAATGATCAGCTGTAAGGTGTCTGTAATGAAGCTTTATTGATAATCCTTGGTCCCATTACAGAAAAAAATTTTGAAACTCCAATTGTCACTGGGGCAAAAAATTATTTTGTCTGAAACTACAATTATAAAATATACACTTTCAACTTAAGAACAAACCTATGGAACCTATCTTGTACGTAACCCGGGGACTGCCTGCATAGCATTGTTACCTGGCAGCTTGGCATGGCCACGTCTTAGCACTGGAACCTCCCTGCAGATTTCCCCATCATCCTTGTCACGTGAAAGCCACCGATTTACTTTCATGCAGAATTGTTCATTTGAGAAAACATTCAGCAGCTGCACCTGTTGTACACGAGATATTTATAAAGGACAGATCCAAATATAGGATGATACTACTTGCCTCTATGTGCTCGTCCAGTATTCTCCCTTGGAAACTCATGGGAGGTCTTTTATCTTATTTTTTTTTCTTTTGTTGCGTCTTTTATGGTGTTGTGCGCCTTTTTTGAACCTTTTGCATAAGATAATTTTTTTTACTACATTAGGTTTGCACTATTTATCTTAGCAGGATAAATGTGCTTGTTTGGTTTGCGTCTTTATTATCAAAATTGGCTGTATTCTGCCAAAAAAGGCACACAAAAATGCCAGCAACACCTTGCCGTTAGCAGGAGAAAAAAAGGTGCAAAAAGACCAACAAAAAGGCACAAATTGGGCCCAAGACAGCTTGGAATGGAAAAGTGAATTGACAGATTTAACACAGTAAAAAAAACCCTTACAATAAATTACACCAGGAAAACAAACAGGAAAATAAAGATGAAAAAAAAAGAACATGAAGAGAACTAACTATGATAAATAACCCCTATGGAGCCTTAAAAGGATCTGCCTAACGTGTCAACATTTATGGACTGTGCTTGAGGTCCCCATTGGGTCGTTGCTCTTTATGAGCAGCTAGAGAAGACCGGTATTCATCCATAGCTTTGATCCTTAAAAAGGAACAAAATGTTTTTTATGGTGGCCATTGTGGGCTTTCATTTTACAGCATAATGTTTTTATAGTGCTGTAGAATGAGCCTTTAAAGGCTTTCCTGCTTAACTCTAAAAGGGGTGCAAATATTCTCAGTCTCTAGTTATGATTCCTTGTGATCCCAATATTTTTTATATCTGCTTGTAAGTATGGAACCTCGCTGACCTGAAGTGACTGCCTGATTTTGTTTTTGCTGTGTATCATGATATTTTGAATTGTTGCCTTGTAAGTATTTTCCCCTTATATTCACCCAGTCAGCTAGACATCACAATTTTGTCAACAACCAACGATCGATCAACAACCAATGGTTCAGTTTCTCTCTCATATATCCCATCCCAGTCAATGTAATGGGACCATCAGTGTTATTTATTTTACCTCTCAGTAATGTCTTTTGTCAGTTTTAATCATTTACAAAAATAAGTAAAGATAATAAAAATAATAATAAAGAGGGTAAGTTAAAAGGCAATGTAACAACCAACAACGTGGTATACTAAACCAAACCATTATGTGAGCAGTACAGTACCAATAGCAAAAAAGAAAATACATCATCTTATATTAAGCTCCAGTTGGACACTGTTGGTACAATATACATGCTGTAACATTTAGTATGACCAACATATTAATATCATAGGTTGCTCTGAATTTGGCTATAGACATAGTGTACAATGGAAATGATTTTTGAGTAGCTTTATTTGAATGTCTACTGTTCAACAAATATGTGTTGGATATTGTTCATTCAGTAATATATATTCTATAAATATACGAGCCATGTAGGTTTTAAGTTGCATATGGCTGTATCTAATTAGCTGGTGCTGAGAATCCTGCTTATGACTGTTGAAAAGACAATCTGCATGTGTGCCAAATCAGAATAGGAGGGCATAAGTGTAGGGATGCTTTTTGAACATCAGGTGGAGCCAACTGTGCTACCAGAAGGAAAATGTGTATGCTGCAAGCTAGATAAAGATACCACGATTGTCTGACAAAGAGAACTACTATTCTCATAAGCTCACCATCAAATATACTCACTAAGCCTCAAAAAGGTATCGCCTGATTTCTTCACTCTTCTTATGCTACAAGCTAAGCTGTGACCATGCACAAAATCATGAAAGTTAAACTGTGACAGTGCACCACTGTATAGAAGAAAACTTCTACTTCTTTTGTGGCCTTTGCCATCTATACCAACTTTGTTCCCAAAATAAAGACTGTTTTTGCTTTTGTCTGACATGATGGATTTGCACTTTTCACACCTATTATACAAG
Organism: Engystomops pustulosus; assembly: GCF_040894005.1. Classification (NCBI taxonomy): domain Eukaryota; kingdom Metazoa; phylum Chordata; class Amphibia; order Anura; family Leptodactylidae; genus Engystomops; species Engystomops pustulosus. Next base: position 48,724,716 of record NC_092415.1, read on the forward strand.
CTATGTTAACATAGTCATGATAATTTTTTTCATGAGTGGATTATTAATATTTGGAAGAGCCCATAAGGTGAAGCGAGTACTGTACAAAATTATGCCTATGTGTATCAAATTGATACCTCAGGACTAATCTTATTGTTTATCAGATCAAAATATATATATTGCATATTAAGATATTTTTTAAAAAATTAAAAAATAGGATAATTTACTAGACAAATTCTAGCTTTAACTTATATAATGAATTACCTCTTCACAATGCCATCCAGGGGAATCTCCAGAATTTGTGTGTCCAATTCGGATTTTATATACTTCTCCGATGTCTCCTATACTAATCTGAGGAAAAAGAAAATTAAGATGATCCAGAGACATAGGGAAGTGACTGGGGTATATTCAGCAGCGCAGTGTGGAGATTGGGGGTGAAGACATCTGGTTAGCAATTCAACACCCAGTCACATCCGGGAGAAGTTATTATTGAATTAAATGTTACTGTAATATAACAGAAACACAAACTAAATACAGTGGGGAAGATTCATCAAAAGTGTCTGAGAGCATGACAGAGCACAGTAAGACAAGACAGACTTATACTTATACGAGTGGCCACAACCTATTTTTGCAGCAAGGGTGCCCAGCAAAGTGTGTGTTGGCCCCCATACAGTCGAATGCATGGGGCCTAAGTCTCTGTCTGTACCTCGTTTTTGTTATCTGTTGTCAGAATATTTCTACAGAATTCCTGATGTTGACCAACAAAAGTGGGCAGCAGTGCATCCTACTGCTCCATGCTTTCGAAAGCAGGATGAGGGGCAAACATTGGCAGCAGTCGACGATGTCCTTGGGGTCTCCCGAGTGATATAACTGTACACACGTATATATTTATATATACATTATCGGGGAAAGATCCACAGCATACACTCAACGGAGACTGGGATGGAGACCCTACACTGGCCTCTGCTGAGTGTATACTGCTTTATGAAACAGAATGGGATCCAAGATGGGATAAGAAAAACATTGCCTTGTAAGGCAGCCCCTTAACATCAAGCATGACTTTCAGGAAGCCTAATGTCATGATGCAGGATAAAAGCCAAACCAGTATATTTTCCATAATCCCCTAGAGGAGCATTAATGGCTGTAAGTGACTATCGCTATTTCTTCATATACACATACATCAAATGTATCTTCATGGCCGCTCTGGAATGTATCCTCTTCATTGCTGTACAGAAATACAGGAGCTGATGCTCTTAGATGTCCATAAAATATGATGTACACTTGAGATGTGGTTCCCGCAGATGGCATTTCACTAGTAAAAACTGACACTTTCCATTTTCCGGCTGAAATAACAAAAGATAAACTAATTAGAATATAAGGGAATATGTTAACTATCTGTGATTATAAATCTATAATATGTCTTCAATGTAATTATATCATCATTTATATCTAAAAATCAGTTGTTGTTTTTTAACTTATGTTTTTGACTCAGACAATAGTGTAGTATAGAGATTTTTTTGTACTATAAAGTATTCTATGAATCAGAGCATATAGACCATACAAAAAACTCAATCTGCTGAACTAGAGTTCTGACATGCAGGTGAGAATCGTAAACCGTATAATATATTTCATTAAGTAAAGCAGCTTCTCTGTGCCTTTTTTCTGCTCCTTCTTTCTCTTGTGAGCATTGTATCTGGGATCCCGTACACAGCAGAGAGATAAAGGAAGCAGGCTAGAGATTAACTCGATTTAGGGCATATTTTAGTGGAGAGCAGGGCAGAAAACTGATTTACACAAACTGCTTAAATGAGAGAGAAAGGCCAGGGAAAAAGAAGGAAAAAAGAACATATTTTGTTATTCAATTATATTACATATACTTTTATCATGTGTGTTATTTATTTATGCAGTTTTGTAAAAAATTTACTTACAAAGGTAATGAGCAGCAGAAGTATTTCCATTACCTACTGTGCCATCGTGAAACTTTTACTGGTGACCATAGCATCCTCCAATGACACAGAGCCACCGACCTTTTTAAATACTGTTGTAATATAATCAAATGTGAGGTAGTTCTGTTTCAGATATTTAGTTGTGTCTTATTCTGGCTGTATCCTAAGCCTTAACCTTGCCTCTGAATTCTGTCTTCAATCTCTTATTACTTGGATTTGGCACCTTGTACTCACTCATTCCATCTCTTGATTTTGATGCATTGACCATCTAGTTTAAATGCTCACTTCAATCTCTGGTTTGTTATATGATCCAATCTAAACTCAGTAAAACAAATGTGTACAAGTCTCCCTGACCATATGGGTTACACCCAAGAGTTCTTAAAGATCTCAGTTCTGTTATTTTTGTGCCCCTGTTTAAAATGTCTGATTCCCTAATGACTGGTACGGTGCCCAGTGACTGGTGCAAGGCAAATGTTCCTTACAAATGCAAGGAAAATATGTTTCCATTGTGGGGAAAATATTGAAAGGGTTAGTAAAAGACTAGATACAGGAGTATGTGACATCAAATAGTATAATAAGTGACAGCCAGCATGGGATTACTAAGAATAGAAGTTGTCAGACTAACCTGATTTGCTTCTATGAAGAGGTGAGCAGATGCCTGGATGGAAGAGTTGCTGTGGATATTGTGTTCTTGGACTTTGTAAAGGCATTTGACACTGTCCCTCATAGACGCCTGATGGGTAAAATAAGGTCTATTGGTTTGGTGCGAATTGCTTCCACTTGGATTGAAAACTGGGTGAAGGATCTTATCCACAGAGTTTTAGCTGTGTAGTGTAATAAACTCCAAGTTATGTAGTGTAGTAAAATCTATGGTGTATGAGTACGTAGATGATAGATTAAAAAGCAGCGTGCAATGTCAATCAGCTGCCTCTAAAGCCAGCAGGATCTGGACTACCGGGATAGGGATGTAATATTACCACTGTACAGGCATTGGTTCGGCCTCACCAGGAATATGCTGTCTATTTCTGAGGAACGTTCTGTAAAGAGAATTCCCCGGAGCTGGGGAGGGTACAATGAAGAGTCACAAAAATGATAAGGGCTATGGAGTGGCACAATAATGAGGAACAAATTACCGTATATACTCGAGTATAAGCCAACCTGAATAAGTCGAGGCTCCTAATTTTACCACAAAAAACTGGCTATTGACTCAAGTATAAGCCTAGCGTGAGAAATGTATTGGTCACTGCTGCCTCACAGTATATAGCCAGCCAGCCTGCCCCAGTAATAGCAGGCCAACCCCTGCCCCCAGTGTATAACCAGCAAGCCCCAAGTATATAGACAGCCAGCCTTCTCCCAGTCCAGTATATAGCCAGCCAGTCCCCTGCTCCAGTAAATAGCCAGCCAGCCCCTATATAGCCAGATCCCTGTCCCATTATATAGCCAACCCTCTTTCCCATTATATAGCCAACCTTTTGCACCAGTATACACAGTAGCCAGCCCCCTGCCCCAGTATGTAGCCAGCCCCTGCTCCATTATATAGCCAGCCAGAATTCCCCCAGTATACAGCCAGCCCCCTGCCCCATGAGACAGCCACCCCCTGCCTCAATATACAGCCAGCCCCCTGCCCCATTATACAGCCAGGCCCGTGCCCCAGTATATAGCCAGCCCACTGCCCTAGTACATAGCCAGCTCCCTGCCCCAGTATATAGCCAGCCACCATTACCCAAGTATACAGCCAGCTCCCTGCCCCATTTTACAGCTAGCTAGCCTGCTCCCACATATAGCCAGCCCCCTGCTTTATTATACAGCAAGCCAGCCAGCCTGGCTCCGTATGTAGCCATACTCGGCTACATAGTATAAGCTGAGTCTAAGCTTATACTCGAGTATATACAGTACATTTATTTAGTTTTGAAAAGAGACAACTAAGGAGGAACCTAATTAATACAGAATATACGGTAGAAAGTTGTTCCAGGTTAAATTACACCAAAAACAAGGGAGCACTTTCTGAATCTGGAGAAAAAAAGTTCATAGGAAAAAGGCTTCTTTGCTATAAGAAGTATTAATCTGGGGAATAGCCTGCCTCAGGCGCTGGTCAAAGCAGGGACAGCAGAGAGCTTCAAAAAGGGGCTTTTTACATCAAAATAACATTAATAATTATATATTATAGACTTGTGTTCCCTTATATGCCTTCCGGGATATGCCTATCTAAACCCTTTCCATTCTTTCCTTGGTTGAACTTAATAGACATATGTCTTTTTTCAGCCGTATTAACTAGGTAAGTATAACCTATCTGCTCTCCTAGAGGCAGGTACTATCTGCGATCCTGGGTCCTGAAGACCTTTGAAAATCCTGACTATGATATGAAACATTTGTAGGTCATGTAGACCAAGGGCATAAATATTTCCTTTAGAGAAAGTAGATGTTTCAAGGTTTTTATGACGCGCCAAGACTTGAATGAGGCATCCCAGAATGGTATTCCCAGATAAGTTGTACACGCTTGGCTATGATCTTCTGCATTCATATAATATGCCTCAATATCCTTTTTGATAACATTACGTGAGCTTGAATTTCCATGCAAAGATAAATTCTGATAAACTACAAGGATCCTTGTCCCGATTTACTCCTTAGCCGTAATTTTATTTTATGACTCAGCTTTCAATGATCTTCATTATGTTATGCTGGACAATAAAAGTGTTCTATGTGTTTGAACACAAGGCTCCTCTGACCACTTCCGAATAAAGTCACAGCAAAATTTATGCCCGGCTTTAAAAGACAATGCAGCAGAGACACAAAAGTGTTCTTTATCATTTAGTTACAATTACCAAAAAAGAAGAGAAAAGTGAAGCAGCATGTCGTAGATCTACAGCAAACACTGTTTATAATGCATTGAAAATGATTTGGGTTTTGATCCAGACTTCAACAAACATTTCGCCAACTCAGCTACTACCACCTCACTACCTTTAGGAGATATTTGGAATTACATTAATGCAGAACTGCTAAGTGATTTCTACCGGCCTATCTGATATGATAGAAGGTGAGAAGCTAATCTGCAATATATGTGTTTATATGATCTGAAGGATTAGCAGGATTTTTGAGTAAAATACAGACAATGGGGCACATTTACTTACCCAGTCCTGCGTGATCCCCAATCCGGAATGTCCGCCGGAATGCACATCTGCCGCGATTCAAGAGGATTGTTTTTTGCAACACACAAGCAACACTGCTTATGTTGCTTCCCGGCTCAGGTCCAACAGAGTTCACCATCTTCCTCCTGGTGTATATAAGTGCATTGGATGCGACCCAAATTTAAATGGTAAATCCTGCGCTTAGTCCGAACCCCCCCCCCCCGCACACAATTTCTGTCGCATGAAAGCCAGTGCCGATGCGCAAAAATGTGATCGCGTGCGGCACAATCCCCGACGCGATCACCGAAAAGTCGGGAAACCCGATGAAAATGCGGCCGTGGGACCCTTAGTAAATAAGCCCCTATATCTTATAAGGCCTCCTAAGAGAGCAAGTAAAAGTCTTGCCTACTCTGCACCCACAAAGATTTGTCTTCCTCTTTTGTACACACACTTAGGCTACATTCACCTCTCCTATTTAGTCCTCCGGTGTAGGGCTGCATTAGGTGGATTCCTTACAACGGAGAGCTTGGATGTATACATTCTCCATTTCCAACCCTACCCCTGAAAGCGGGAGAAAGAGTGAACATCAGCAGTGGCTGCTCAGTGGTTTCTCCTGAGTGACGTACCTCTCCTCATATGGACAGTTACATTACTGAGAACCCCCCCAATACAATTGCATCCCCTATAGGCTATAATGGCTTCTTCTGAATGTATATGTTCCTCTACTTCTTGCTGGATGTGATGTATACTTGGCATATGGAGGCAAAAATGATGCCCCACCTGCTAGCATATGTCTATTGATGCATTCAACGTAGCATTGAAAGATTTCTTGGCGTATACATTGAAAGTATCTGAAATACGAGATGTAAATGTAGCCTTACTTACAGACAGGACTCTGACAGTTTTGTTTTTATATAATTCTGAATATTTCTTAAAACCAACTAGGTGAAAGTCTCAGTAGCATGAGCAGATTGGGGCTTATTTACTAAGGGTCCGCGGATCGCATTTCTGTCAGACTTCTCAACATTTTCGGGCTTACGCCGCTGAGACAGGTATTTAGCACGGGATTGTGTCGCACACTATCGTATTTTGGGGCGCAGTGGCGTGGGCTTTCATGCGACAGAAATTGGGGGACAGGCCGTTGATGTTCCGACTGATTCAGACTGAGCACGGGATTTAATATTCAATTTGTGTCACAAGACAATGCACTTACATACACCAGGAAGAAGAAGGTGAACTCCTGTGGACCTGAGCGGGGAAGTGACACATCCAGGATATTGGGTGAACGATCTTCGTGAATCGCGGCTGATGTGCATTCTGGTCGTACAATGCACTTTCGGGTATCACTTAGGACTCCAAAGCGGGGCACATTTACTTCCTGCGCAATCCTCGAAAGTGCATTATCCGACTATCATGCACTCTACCGCGATTCACGAAGATTATGCACCCGATATCCTGCATGTTTCGCTTCCCCGCTCAGGTCCGCTGGGGTTCACTTTCTTCTTCCTGGTGCATGTAAGTGCATTGTCTTGCAACACAAATTGAATGTTAAATCCCGCGCTCAGTCCGAATCAGTCTGACGCATGAAAGCCGTCAACACTGTGCCAAAACCCGATCGCGTGCAACATAATCCCCTGCTAAATACCTGTCCCAGCGACACAAATCCCGAAAATGTCAGGAAGTCCAACGGAAATGCAATCCACAGACCCTTAGGAAATAAGCCCCATTATCTTCATCGGGACGTAGAGCTGTGGATCTTTTTGAAGAACTGAGAATCTCCGCCCAAAATAAGGGGATGTGCTGTAACATGGTAACTTGTGTTACTTCAGCTGCCTTTTCTCACAAGGGTCAGACAGTGATTGGATGGGGGCCCTTTTGACATGTGTATACTGACCTTTTCTATTGTAAAGATGTAGCGTGTGTGCACCTTGTGAAAACCGTGGTTGGGGAGCAAAGATGCAAACAGAATACTGAAACACATAATAGGGCGTCCATGATTAAATGGCTATGCCGCAAGCATTACAGTACTCTCTCCTCCTTACAAACCTTTTACTTTACCAAACTAATAAAGAGATTCTTTGATGAGGGCTATAACATAAATAACCTACATAGGCTCCCAAAATCTTTCTTAGGGGTGAACCCTTTCAATTCAATAAAATTCTTGCTTTCCATCTTTTTACTCTAAACCTCATGCTCATCCTAATTGCCTCCAGGTAAAGGGGTAGAAGAGGTTGTGCATCACGTGTGCAAAATGTATTAAGCATGAAAAGCTTTCAATGAAATACATAAAGGAAATTGGGTCTCTACAGTTGGGCCCGTAGTGTTTCCTCGGTCCTATGAAAGAAAACTTTAAGGGATTCCTTGAAATTCTTGAAAAGCTTCAATTCACAAAATTGGGAAGCCACATATAATCACTTTCTGACCTGCCCATCTAGATGTAAAGTAAAGAAGGACACATCCTCGTCTCATGGGCTGACATCAGCTCCAGCTGTAAGGAGAACAGTACGACTATGATGTTCCATTTTTCTTCCATTGTTCTCCTCCCAAAAGGCTGGACTGACATTACATTACAAAAGTATATAATATCCATTTTACAAGGGAAAATATATGCACCAATTATATGGGTAAATGAGCTGGCGTGCAGCATTTATTTGCTATCATAAAAACATTCATAATACATGTGTAAAATTAACCAGCTGTACCAGATTAATTACACTCCGTAATCCAAAGAAAATAAGTGGCATTATCTCTGGGAACTGCCTGCACTATGGAGAGTTTAGGAGAATCAATCAGCGTTCAGTGAGCGGGATGAAACGCCACTTCTCTTTTTATTAGCACACAATAAACATTTAGGACTTTTTGCTGCTATGTACAGACAGAGATAAACCATGTTCTGCTGCTTTTTATGGCACCAACAGCCTATACAGTTTCAAGGATAGAATATTTGATCCAAAAAAATTGTTGGCAATTGTAGGGAATTTCACAAAGCTGAACCATTTGTCCTTGGCTCACAATTTCCCTCTTTTCAGTACCTGATCTGGTCTTTGGCAGGTATTCTGGATGCAGATTATGAAGGTTGTGGTCATGTGACACTAGTCTATTTGGTCACCATCACTTTTAGCTTGGAGTTTATATGGGCTAAATAGTAACCATAGCATAAGCAACTTCAGTCCTAATTCCTATGAGGGACATCATCAGCAGGTTAGTTGTCAGACTTCCCGGGCAAATCTACTGAGATGTACAGTACCAACATGGTAAACGAGATATCCCCAAAACTTTCAACCTATGCATCGCATGTGGTGTTGTTAAACTATGGGGGGGGGATTTATCATTATTATTAACATTATTGTCTCAAAAGACAAAAAAGTCTCAAAAAGTAGTATAAGAAACCAGACAACATAGTGATAAATCCCCCCTCTGTCTATGATGTGATTGTTGGGGGCTATTGTATGATGTGTGAAGGGAACGGTAATGCCTTTAATGGTCAACATTTATCATAGTTTGCCTGTGGAGTGCAAGGTCCTAAAGATTCACCAAACTGGTGCTCGGTCTTCATTAATTTGGCGCTCCCTGCACTGCTCCGGAAGTGTGCACCAGTTTTCTTTTTGTGGACTTTGTTCATGCTGAAACTGTGTTGCACATCAGTAATAAATGTGGCGTAAATTCTGAGAAAACAGTAACTCGACCCTTTTTTCTGTATTGTCGGGCACAGTTCAGCCACCACACAAAACTGGCACAGACACTTAATAAATACACATGCAAGCAGTTTCCACGTTCTTTTAAGTGCAGAGTCAGACAGAAAACTGGTGCAAACACTTTAGTAAATTTGGGCCAATATATTAATGATAGGTTTTGTTTTGTTAGTCAAGTCACAACCAAAGAAGAATATACATGTGACACCAGTTTACAGCTAGTAACATAAACCCTCCTAGGGATTAAAGGAAAGTACTAGATTTACTCATGGTAGACTGTCCTCACTGATGTGCTCGTTACTTTTACTAGAGGATGGTACCATTTTACTTTATTTTTTTGAAAAGACCACATATATACGAGAAGTGAACTTTGTAAAGATATCCAAATGAGCCTGAGCCGCTTCGGCCGACTTTGCCGGAGTGCCACTTGGCTCTGCCTTCTTCTTAATTATTAATGCCCCCTGCCACTCAATATTCACCCCTCATTCCCTCCTGCTGAGCGCAGACATCCGGAGACGTCACTCAGGCGTCTGCAAGTCTTGCGCATGCGCGAGAAGTATCCCTGTGCATCCGGCTGGTGCAGAATCTATAACAGAACTCTAACTACAGTCAAATGTTATAGAAACATAGCAATACTATATACTATGCCTATTCGACACGCCCAGCACTTACAGCAGTCATTAGTAAGTGCAGTGAGACAAGTAATTGGATGAATTGTATTAATATGATCTCATTCTTGCAGTACAGTAAAACATGAGCAGCATATTTTACACCTAAAAAGATTGGTTAAAAATAGGTCTTCTTCTGGTGTTACATTCCTTATAATTCGATTATTTTTCTAATTTTTCATTTTTTCTGTTCTAAATTTTCCTTCAAGATTTTTGTGTCAAGTTCGACACATGAGTGGCCTCCCTTCCTTTTCTTGTAGTTCCTACCTATTATTGGTTACATGTTTTATCTGGCAGACCACAACCTTAACTACAGGACAAGGAACATCTAAACATCTGTGAGCTTAATAATATTAAAAGTGGTAAATTATTGAAACTAACATCGAAATATTTTTATTATCAACTTTTAAAATGATGCATTACCAGAACCCCTCCATGGTCCAGCTTCACAGGCCATTACACCATCTCTGCTCCGCCTGCTGGACTCCCTGCACACAGACCGAGTAGGGAAGTTCTTTTTGAACACTGCATCAACCTGTGAAGCTACAGCACATAGGGGTAAATGCCCCGGAGCCATTCTGGGTAATTTGCATAATTTTAAATGTTGATTTTAGAAGGAAGGATGCCATGGATAACAAATGTAAGAATATTACCACAGTCACAGTGCCTGGATCTATGAGTCAGTGTCCCTAATTTATCATTATAGATTTTGATAGTAGATTTCCTTCAGTATATTATTTTAACTGGGCCACATATAGGTAAATTATAAATTCATTGATTATGTGAAAACAAAAACCACACAGATCAATGCAAAAAAATCACATTTATTAACAAATATTAACAATAAGCCAAAATCAAGAAAACGGTGAGGTTGTTGTTGATATTGTTATGTAAAAATATATTTAATGAGCATATAGCAAAAAGGCTCTATAATAGTCTCCTAAACCTTAAGGAGAACCTGTCACCACATTTTTCACAAATACAGCTAGTGACAGGTTCCCTATTAACACCATTCTATTAAATAAAAATAGTTTTCCTCAAATCCACATATAATCTGCACATAACACTGTGTACTGACTGCCCCGTGACCGGGTGCCATAGAGCTGAATGACTGAATGACAGAGGTGTGTGTATATATGAATGTATAAATGTGGTGAGTATACAAATATGTAGATTTTTTAAGATGGGAAGCCTCTCCCAGTTATGCCTACGCCCCTGTATTTGTGTTTAACATTATGGGGCACATTTACTTACCCATCCCATCGCGATCCCCGCCATGCGTTGTCCGACGAGGATTCGGGTCTGCTGCGATTCACTAAGATTGTGCGTCCAATTTCCTCTATGTGTCGCTTCCCTGGTGAGGTCCGCCAGAGTTCACCTTCTTCTTCCCCGTGCATGTGAGTGCTGATCTTGCGTCACAATTAGCTTTTTAAATTCCGCGGTTTGTCCGAATCAGTCGGGTTGTCCTACGTCCACACCCCCAATTTCTGCTGCATGCAAGCCGGCACCGATGCAACACAATCCGTGTGCGCCAAAAACCCGGGGCAATTCTGAGCAAAACGGAAAAAAAATGCGAAACCCGGCGAAAATGCGGCATTCGGACCCTTAGTAAATGTGCCCCTATGTGTTGTTAATATTGTAAGTAAATGTGAAACTTTAATTTCCCTCTAGGACAAATAAAGTTTCTATTATTACTATTGTTATTATTATTATATGTATAAGACAAAGAAAGTAGACATTACAATGTATCCCCTGATGTGGAAAGCAATTTATATGGCCTCAGCTCTCATGTCCCTGTACTATAACATATTAAAGTGAAGAAAAGGATTATTATACTATATAAGTAACAACAAGTGAAGTAAAACTATAGTGGGTTATAAATTCCTGCGTGTACAAAAAGTTGTTATATTTGTACACAGGGCACTTTGAGATATTGAGCATGGTAAGCCTGAGGAGTTAGATGTTAGACCTAATAAAGTAATGGGTAATATATGACATATTCATCCTTTTCTAAAAATTGTTTTAATATGATTGCTTGGGCTAATCGACATCTAGTTTTATACATATTGTAGAGCTTTATGTAGAGTGGGTCCGGAGAGTATTCAGACTCCGGTCTCTTTATTACTCTTTATTACATTGCAACCATTGACAAACAAAGAGTGAAAAATGTAACGGGGTCTGAATACTTTCCCTACCCACTGTATACTTTATGGGAGTTGTCCGGACGTCAAAAAAAACTAACACTGAAGAATAAAATAGAGGAATTCCAGCAAAGGACTAGAAATCTTCAATACTTTATTGAGATACATTATAAAATTGACTGCATACAGACAGAATAGCTGATGTGTTTCAGGTGAGAAAAATGACCTTGGTCGTAGCAGGCTATAACTAAGGGCATTTTTCTCACCTGAAACGCATCAGCTATTCTGTCTATATGCAGTCAATTTTCTAATGTAACTCAATAAAGTATTGAAGACTTTAGTCCTGTGCTGGGATTCCTCCATTTTTTTCTTTAGAGTTTGTTTTCTCACAGTTTTTTATAAAATTACAGCTGATCTCTGATTGTTTTCAATGGGCAACTAGAACAGTTTTACCTCTTCTGATTAATCTTCCCCAATTAACTTTACCGGGGGGTTATAGATGTCTTTAATGCCTGATAAGTTTACATATGTTGCCCCATGCAACAAAGCTAAGTAAACTATTATGTATACAACTTATATGAGTTATGAACAGTGGCGTAATGATCGTGGTCGCAGCAGATGCGACTGCGACCCTGCCCGGCGATGGTCAGGGGCCCGAAGTCCGAGGGGCAACAGTAGCCGTAACCGCATTGCACAGCGGCCCGCCTTTTCCAACCGCGGCCGCACTGCCGATCCTATCCGCGGCCGACAATGTAATCTGTTGCCACCCATCCTCACAGCCCGCCCATCCCATCCGCGGCCGACCTGCCCACCCTGATCATGTGCCCCCCAAGCCACCCTCCCTCCTGCTAAACCTCCCTCCTGCTCGCCTGCACAGCCAGCGGTCCTCCCCCACAGTACAGCGGCCCAGCCGGCAACTCTCCCTCCTGCACGCTTACAACACTGGCCGGCGGCAGCCCTCCCCCAATTGCATCCAGATCACAGCACCCATAGAGGTCTATTATACCCAGTTATAGGGCGGGGAGCACACCCTATCTCAGTGTACTGTGACAGAGGTAGCCAGCCGTCGACTTGCTATGGAGACGGTAGGGATGAGAAGAATTCACCCCCCATACTTCTCCACCCAGCCACATGCTTTGTCTGGGTTTCGGCCTGGGTAAAGCACACAGGCAAATTACACTTACAATACTTTTTTGTGTTAGAATATCTAAAATAATCAATAAACCAATGCTGCAAGAGGTCTATAAAAAGAAAATTATATTTACCATCACACTTGTAGTCATACCGGTATTCAATGTTACACATTACCTTGTGTAGTCTTAAAGTGTAACTAAACTTTTAACCACATTGCATGAATTAACAGTGCACTTTAATCTATACTTCTATCTATCCTCTACTTTTAACACTATACATTACAATGTTTGATCATTTAGTGAATAGTAAGGGAAAAGGTAGTGTGAGTAGTAGCTTGGTATTTTCAACCAGGGAAACACAGAACTGCCTAGAAATGGAAAAATTGCAGTGTTGTCTACGTTTTATATTTACGTCCATTGGCGCAATAAAAAAAAAAGTTAGCAAATGGTAATTATGTAAATTATGTGTACAAATAGCACCAGTGAGTATAACAGCATAATACAAAGTAAGTGGACATACAAAAAGATATCATTAAAAAGAGTAGTTCATAAGACATCAACATAAAAAAGAATATTATACATTACACACTGAACATAAACCTGAGTGCAGTTAGTAACTATCGCCTATTTACTATCCTCGACATAAGTCTTTTAGTAAATACATTAGTTATCCCTGAAATTACAGTATAAATGTATCTTCTTTCTTTGCTTTAGCTTATGACTTCTCTAATGATGATAATGGAAAAGTCCAAATTATGAAGCGGAACATTTCACATTCCCATTACATACAGTGCACATCTATGGCCTGAGCACTACACTATAGAGCACCCGTTGTCTAGAGAAAGGTCTAGTTTTAGGGAGTGGTAGTTACATTTCAGGGCACATTGTTCAGTGGTCCAACAATGAATGGCCACCTTTATTACTAGCTATGTTTAAAGGGAACCTGTCACCAGGAATGTCCTTTTTAGCTGGTGACAGGTTCCAGTAGCCGATGCTATGCTGATTTTAAAAATGCCCTTGTCAGCATTCTGAATCAGTTCAGTAGTTTATAATAGTTTATTTTACATTACCAAAAGCAAATAAATTGTAGTAGTGGGAGGGGGATGGTAGAGAGGAAAAACACATGAGGATACCGAGACACAGGCAGACAGGTTGCAGCTGACAGGTAATGTAAAATAAACTATTATAAACTACTTGTTACCTTTGTCTGAAACTTGTCTATATATTATCTGCTTATGATTTACTTATGTACGCCTTTTATATGAGAAAATAAAGAAATTGGATTTAAGAAGATCTCTGTTGTTGCTGGACTTTGTCTTCCCTTTTCTATTATAAGGCATGTTTTAAACCCTAGCATCGGCTATGGGAACATCACCAGCTACAAATCCCATTCCTGGTGACAGCTTTGCTTTAAGGGCAATATTTTGAGGTATTATTTGGATAAATCTAGGGTTCTATGTATGGGCCTATAGACCACCTGTAGAGCACTTGGATTTTTTACATTATGATTTTCTATTGGTTGCCTGTAACAAAGTCATAAATAAGAAGTACATATACTCGCATTGCTGCCAGATGCGGATTGCCGACAATATAGACCCGTGAGCGACCCTTAATCAGAGTAATTTTTCCTACTTCCCCTGTAGAAACCTTCCACTCCTCATTCCATCAGCGATCTTTGCATCAGGCCGCAGAAGGGTATTGTTAAGCAACTAGACTACACTATTTATTGGTCCTGACGAAGGGGGTAATATATCCCCGAAACGCGTTGTCCCTCGTCATTATATACAGGCAGTCCCCGGGTTACATACAAGATAGGTTCCATAGGTTTGTTGAATTGGTATGTAAGCTGTATATTTTATAATTGTTTGCCCCAGTGACTATTGGAGTTTTTTTTTCTGTAATTGGACCAAGGATTATCAATGAAGCTTTATTACAGACACCTTACAGCTGATCATTGCAGTCTGGGACTATAGTAAAGCATTCAGAAAGCTTCACCAGAGGTCACAGTGGGCAGAGGGGTCCGTCTTTAACTAGGGGTCGTCTGTAAGTCGGTTGTCCTTAAATAAGGGACCGCCTGTATGTCTTTCTATATGACATTAAGTAGCACAAAGGTTTTTCTGGTATTTCTAGACCCTATGATATTACAGAATTAACAGAGTGTCAACATGCTTTTCGGTCTCTTATAATACAGGATATTGTTGTTCTCATCATTTGTCACACACATAAATTCCTGGAACAAATTCCTGATATGAATATCTTTGTATCGGTTAATTATTCTGCCAACTGTATTTGCTGTGTTTGGAAAGAGTTCTGATAAACAGTCCCTTTTTTTCTTTAAGCTGATGAAGGTTTTCACCCTCTTGAGTTCTGTATGGTGAACATCATCAAAGTGAACGCTCTGAGTGTCACAGCAATTATGGGCCGGATCTTTCACCTTACTGTACTGTATATTGTTATTCTCATCTATAATTGCACAATTATTTAACAAGGCGTTGTCTATTGACAATGTACTCATAGATACAGACGGTAGAAACAAAAGATTCTCTATATCACTTGGTCTGCAGTAAGCAAATCCTCTATCCCCTTCATTTACTGGAAGTATGATTGCACTTAAGATTGGACAGTGCTGACCACAAATGAACTGAAGCTTGTCTAGTGAATCCTGTTCTCTTACTTCTCCTCGGTTTCTGCTAGCAGCATTGGGATCCCGATCTGTTCTAGCCTTCTCGGAGTCATGTGGCAAAGGATAGACTTTGTTATCCGACATATGGAAATCTACTGTGGCAAATGATGGCAAACTGGCACTTATCCCACCACATTTGTCCATGGACTCTAAAGATACAGCATCATGGGTTTTGCTTTTGACAAGACCACCAGATGATTTGGGCCTGATGTGCGACCTTGTACTTAATGTATCTTTAAAGGGTTCTGAATCACTGCCGTGGGGCATGTTGAAGTAATTACAGGTATATTGATGAGGTTTCGCCATGTCTTCAAGTTCTGAAGAAGATATTTCAGCTAATGGTTGATTCACTTTGCAAGCAGGATGCATATAGGGGACGTCATCACTAGTATTGTCAAGTAATGTGTCACCAGATGTTGTATCAAGATTAACATACATTCCCGTTGCTTCAGGAGGGGATCTTCTCAGCAAATGGTTCTCCTTTAGCAACCAACGCCCTTTGTCTATGAGTACTCCATTGCTTGTACTTGGTTCACTGTGAGAGCATGCTTGAGTATCAACTTTATGCCTGTGTGATTTACTCTGAGAAGACCCTGGTTTCTGGCAAATAAGGCCAATATTATCTGCAGCAGCATCCAGCAGCGGCAGCGAGATACTCTTTACACTACCCGAACTGCCTACTTTTATGCTTTTATTACTTGGACTAGATATTGATCTTGATATGCTTTCTTTAGATAAACATTGTTGGTCTTGGCTACTGAAGGCTAGATATTCATTATTTTCATTAAGTGGACAGTTTTTGCAATGCACCTTATTGTTTGGACTTTTAGAATTCATAATCATAGATTCTGCTTTACCGTAAAGTCTTTCAATTGCTCGTCTAACATATCCTGTCTTTAGAGGCTTCTCATGTATCTGCTCCTCTCCACTTTCTGTCATAATTTCACTAGATGCTCTTAAGTTATCACTTACACTTTCTTCACTGTCTTGTCTGTAATCTGACCAGTCAGAAGAAATTGGACTCTGTAAACACTTTTGTTGTTCACAGTACTGAGAAGAATATTTCTTTTGCTCCATTTCTTGCACCATCATTTTCACTCGTGAAATTTTTTTGGGAGAAACAGGTTGTGCTCCATCAGTATGATCAGCATTACAATTGGACAATAAAGAAGGCATATGTTCCGGTGATAGATCTGAAATATGTTCCTCAAAGTCCTGTCTGTTATTTGGTAGATGTTCTACGTTCTCTAACAAATCAGAAGCTGCCTTCTGCAATGAATGTTGATATTCGGAGAGACAATGTTCTTCTACATTTTGATCATTTTCATTTTGACTAAATTCACTCGAGAGCTGTCTATATGGTTGAGTCGCAAAAAACCTAAAGTCCTCTGTATCATCATCATCATGAATCTCACTATTCAATACATTAGATGTTTCATATGTTTCCTTTATACTTGGTATGTTCTGGTTACTTTCTGTATTACATTCAGTGGTATTTCCTGTACAATTTTGTCGAATTACTGGGAATTCTTGAATGGAGTTTTCGCTTCTACCCGCTGAGTTAGATCTTAGGGCCGACTCTTGCAAATTTAGAACAACAGCCTTCAAGTCATCTGCTCTTTCTGTTATGGCTATTTTTTTCAAGGACTGAAGCAAGGTTAATATTGCAGAACTATTGTTAGACCCAGATATATTTTCTATGATATGGGACATGCTCTGCTTCAAATGTAACACTATCAACCAAGCTAGCAGAATTTGAGGTGAGGAAGACTCTGGTCTGGATGGAGAATTTGGAAGACTAAAGGACTTCTCCAATCTTCTGCATTTAGAGGCAGCAATATTTATGGGGGCCACACCGAACTTCTCTGCTAACATATCTCCCATTAATCCACATTTTAAGGATTCAGAGTTATCATTTTCCACCTGAACTGCAGCATCAATACTTGGTTTCTTTGGGGGTTCTTGCCTTTGTCCTGACAAGTCCATCATTACCTGTCCACATCCGGTGATAGAATTGCATCCAAAATCATTGTACTGTTGGGCAAATAATTCTGCCAAATGTTTACTTCTCTCCATAAACAATGAGACAATATTGTCATCAAATGGTTGTACTTGTTGGACATGTACCTCTTTTTCTCCAGTTGAACCCGTACATCCAACGTCATTTTCTTCTAATCCAGTTTTATTCTGGCAACCGTTAGGATTTCCGCATGCTTCGTCTACAATGTGGTTATTGATGTCTACATATGGCTCCATACACAAACCATTATTGGAATTTGTGGTTGAATTCACGATGTTTTCCTCCAACTTTGTAGTCAATACGGGTTGAAGAACAGGGAAGGCAACATTTGGAAATATGTTCTTCAGCCAACTTTGAACATAGCTTTCAAGTTCATTTTGGAGAGTATGAGAGTTATTTGTTTCTGATTCTAATCCATCGGAAGCATTTGTGGCTTTATTTTCTGTTCCAGTCTTACTTTTTTTCTTTGAGCTTTTTTGCTTTTTAGATGTTTTCAGTGATCTCTTACCTCGTGCTCTCCTTTTTGGCATTAGTTCTTCTTGCATGGGTTTGCTCTCTGTAAGAGAAACTTCCTCAGTTTCATTTAAGATAATGGTGCTGCTACAATCAGATGTGCATTTGGAAATAAGCTCAACAGCATTGCAATTCTTAATTTCTCTATAGTCTTCGTTTTGAGTGTGATCATATACAAGATCGTCATTAGTTTTCAAAGATCTTGGCTTTACTTTTGCCATTTGCTTATTGCCTTTTACTTTCCGTGTTGTGTTTAATTCACATTCATTTGAAAGTGGGTGAGTGTGAGGAGGAAAAATTTCTTCAAAAATAATATTTTTCGCTGTGGGGTTTGCTTCTCTGCAAGATGTTCCACGGTTTGGAGAACCTGGACAGATTTTGTCATCTTTTGGAATATTGGTCTGCACGTGTTTTTTAGTATTATTTAGATTCTTCTTTTTTTTCTTCTTTGGTCCTGTTGATGATGTCGTAGAATAGTTATCATTACTAACACCAGTGTCATTTTCAGAACCCTTTTCTACTTTCTCTCTGCAAATTGGTGATATGTAATCTGTTGTGTTGGGGTCGTCTTCTAAAAAATTACCAGAAGGAACATCCACTATCTGTGCTGCTTCATTTTCATGTCTTACCATTTCCAAACATTCTCCATGAGTGAATTCCATATTTGTTTGGTTTGTTTCCCCTGGTAGTGTGGACTGCTCGGAGACAGTAACAGAGGCACTCATGGACCGTTTGATTTCCCTAAATTTAAACTGCTCCTGATTTAACTTCTGCTTTCCTGCCGAATATGGCCTATCTATCGTAGATTTTCCTGAAAAAGACATATAATTACTTCTTTCACATTTCCTCCCTCCTTTCTCATATACTGTATTTTTGTGTAACAGCTCCATGTGAGTGG